>NC_072012.1:12671817-13039317 GCF_027791375.1 Indicator indicator | reverse complement strand
TGACTTTCCCTTGCCAATCTGTCCTTTATTACCTCTGTCCCACCTGTTGGCTGTCTAGAAACCTGAGAAGGAATTTGGATGTCTTACACCTGTAGAGCAGGTGGATTTTGGATAGGACATTGAGGTGATGGAGGTGCTCTTAAGTTCCAGCTCAGCTCTCTAGAAGCAGCAGTTCACATGGTCCAAGACTAAATTTTCTGTGGTGAGAGAAATAGTACAGGCATGGAAGAATGTGAAATTGCAAGAGAAATTAGGTGAGGGAAAGGAGAAAAATGAAATAATCATCACAGACATTTCCAAAGTGCACATATGTTAGAAAGGAGAGTGGAAAAGATAATAATAATAATAATAAAAAAATAATCATCATCATCATCATCATCATCATCATAGAATCAGTCAGGGTTGGAAGGGACCACAAGGATCATCTAGTTCCAACCCCCCTGCCATGGGCAGGGACACTTCACACTACATCAGGCTGGCCAGAGCCTCATCCAGCCTGGCCTTAAACACCTCCAGGGATGGGGCCTCAACCACCTCCCTGGACAACCCATTCCAGGGTCTCACCACTCTCATGGGGAAGAACTTCTTCCTCACATCCAGTCTGAATCTCCCCACTTCCAGCTTCATTCTATTCCCCCTAGTCCTATCACTACCTGATATAATAATAATAATAATAATAATAATAATAATAATAATAATAATAATAATAATAATAGGAAGGAAGAAGGAGATGAAGGAAGTATTGATTGTAATCCTTCCCTCAAAACCAAATAGGAAGGCAGTTGCCCAGAGCAGCTAAACTGTGCAACTGTGACCCTGTTTCCTACTTGGCTGAGCTGGGCAATACCACATAGCTGACCCTGGAAGCAGAACACCCATCACTGTCTCCATGACTCCTGCTTGCCAGTTGCAACAGAAGAAGCTAACTCAGTTCTGCTACCATCTCCTACATGGTTCTGAATCCACCCTTTTCCCTCTTGTCCCTCTGGCAGGAAAAACTTGGCTGATGCTCTCCTCCCTGTCACATCCCGAGCTCTCCACAAAGAAGTGGAAGATTCCTGGTGACTCAGAGGCTTGCAAAGCAGAGCCAAGGTGGCAGATGCAAGACGGAAGAAGAAAGAGCAAATTTGCTCAGCAGAGCATCAAAGGCAAATATTCCTTCTCCACTCTCATTGATTCCCCACTTTCTCTGGATGTTACTTACTGTCGTTTAAATCACTTTCTCCTGTTAACCCACAACAGGCAGGTGAGATCAGGATGGGTTAGCACAGAATTGCAAATATATTATTGGGATATTTTCTGTGAAGACAAATAGACCCTTAAAGTGCCTTCATGTCTAACAGCAGAACGCTGTGCTTAATTAAGCAGCTCCAGGGGCCATTTCCAAATGTGGTTTTGGGATTGATTATCTATAACTCTCTCCACAGCTCCTATTAATAGCTTCCTATGAATAAGGTGGTTTCCTATAAGTGTCTCATCCAGGGAGATGGGATGGGTGCATTTACCAGGCATCTTCTTCCTAAAAATCAACCCAAAAATATCAATTAATCAGCAACAAGTGTTGATAAGTATAGAGAAGGAGGAATAAATCTCCTCAGGGGCTCATGTTGGTCAGAGAAGTGGTGAATTTGCAGATTAAAAGGTTGCTGCATTACCATTAAGACAGGGTAGAGCATGCATGCATTGAGCTAGCAATGTGCCCTGGTAGCCAAGAAAGCAAATAGTCTCCTGGTGTGCATTAAAAAGAATGTGACCAGCAGGTCAAGGGAGGTTCTTCTCCCCCTCTACTCTGCCTTAGTGAGGCCACATTTGTGTCCACTTCTGGGTTCCTCAGTTCAAGAGAGAAAAGGAACTACTGGAGAGAGCCCAATGAAGGGCCACAAAGACAATGAGGGACTGGAACTCCTCTCTGAGGAGGCTCGGGTTCTTCAGCCTGGAGAAGAGAAGGCTGAGAGGGGGTCTTATCAATGCTGATAAATATATAAAAGGTGGATGCTGTGAAGATGGGGCTGGGTTCTCTTCAGTGACACCCAGTGATAGGAGCAACAGGTACAAAAAAGAACACATCTTCCAGTAAGTTTATATTAATTTTTATGGAGATATTCTGCCATAAAACATGTTTTCTGCCCTTAAATAATGAAGTTTTATGCCCCAACATGTGAAGAAGTATAGTCAGGAACAGAGCTTGCTCTTTGTCTTCCTATCAGTAACTTCCAGCTGCCTCCTGTTCTGTACAATTTAAAGAACAAGATTTAGGAAAAAAAAATGTGCAAAGGTTTGTTCCCACTATGGTAAGAGCATTCAACCAAGAGGAGAATCCAGCAGGCAAGGCATGCAGACACCTGTCTAAAGGACAATGATAGTCACAATTATGTGGGGATACGAACAACCAGGGTTTCTATGGTGTTGCCCAGAAGTTTCCAGAGTTTGCTCATAAGTGCAGCCAAACTAGCAGAGTGGCTGAAGTTCTCAGATCTAACAGCACAACTTTAGCTGCCATTCTTCCCATGCTATCTCTTCACTCACTTGCATTACATAGTCTACTGGTGTCATGTAGCTGCTGAGAGAGGGAGACTGGCTAGCAGGGATGTTGTGATGCTGAAAGTCAGTGTGTAAACTGATGGTTGCATGGCAGAGACAGACCCAGCAACTTTAGGCAAAGCTTTAAAGCAACATGGCATTTGGGCTTGTCTCCCGCTCTGCAAGATCTCACAGGAGAGATCAAACTGGGTATGTAAAGTGTGTAGGCAAGGGATGGTGGCTTTGCATGAATGAGACATCTGGCAAGATGGCCAGAAACTCTAGCAATGATAATAACATGTATATGTGCAGAGAAAAGCCTCTAGAAATTTGAAAGTAGTTTTATGAGGGGAAAAATCTGTGTTCCCCAGGGGTCAGTACTGGGACGTGTTCTCTTTTATATCTTTGTCAGTTATCTGGGTGAGAGGATGGAGGCCAGCCTTAGAAGGTGTGCAGACATCACCAGGTAAGGCAGGTGTGTTGCTCTGCTTGAAGGTAGGAAAGCTCTACAGAGGGATCTGGACAAGCTGGATCAATGGGCTGAGGCCAGTGGGGTGAGGCTTAACAAAGCCAAGTGCCAGGTCCTGCACTTGGGGCACACAAACCCCATGTGAGTGGCTGGAAACTGTCCAGCAGAAAAGGACCTGGGGGTGCTGGGTGATAAGCCATCATGTGCCCAGATGCTGTGTGTCACTAACAGTGTGGTCAGCAAGGGTAGGAAGTGATTGTCCCCCTGAACTCAGCACACCTCAGATACTAGGTTCAGTTTTGGGTCCCTTACTCCAATAAGGATATTGAGTTGCTGGAGTGTGTCCAGAGAAGGGTAACAAATCTGGTAGAGGGTCTAGAGAACAAGTCTTATGAAGAGCATCTTAGGGAACTGGGGGTTTTTAGTCTAAGTAAATGAGGCTCAGGGGAGATGTTCTTGCTCTCTAAAACTCCCTGAAAGGAGATTGGACCAAGGTGGGAGTTGCTATCTTCTCCCAAGTAACAAGTGATACGAAAAGAGGAAAAGGCTTCAGATTGCACCAGGGGATATCTAAATTGAATATTAGGGAAAAAATCTTCCCTGAAAGGGCTGTCAAGCTATGGAACTGGCTGCCGAGCGAACTGGTGGAGTTGCCATCCCTGGAGGGATAGAAAATCCATGTAGATGTGGTGCTGAATGACATGTTTTTGTGGTGACCTGGCAGTGCTGGGTTAGCAGTTGGACTTCATGATCTTGAAGGTCTCTTTCAACAAAAACAATTCTGTGATTCTGCAAAAAGAGACATACCATGGTACTTTGGGACATGGTTCACTGGCCATGGTGGTGTTAGGTTAATGTTGGACTTGATGCTCTTAGAGGTCTTTTCCAACCAAAACAGTTCTATGACTCTATATTCTAGGGTCACTGCAGCAAAAGCATCATCTCTTAGCTGTAAAATGGTTCCAGCACTCTATCCTGTGGTTTCCTCCTGGTTGTAGAGCAAGGAGGACCAGAGAGTTGCCTGGGAATTAGTTCTTGACCTGCCTGGATGCATTTCTGTGTGACCTGCCCTAGGTGATCCTGCTTTGGCAGAGCAGTTGGGCTCGATGATCTTCAGAGGTCCCTTCTGACCCTTACCATTCTATGAGCCTATGATTCTATGTTTTGACTCTGCATATACCCTGGGGAGGACAAAGAAACAGCAGCACAAACAGACGCACAGAAGAAAGGAAAAAAAAAAAAAAAAGTGAAAGAAAAAAGATGTCAATAATTTAAGAGACAAAGCTTCTGCCATGAAACCCCCATCTACTTCAGGTGCCTGCAGCAGGCTTTGGACTCCTTGATTAATCATAACTCCCTGCATATTATTTCCCTATAAACAAACTACAATGTTACTGATATAAACATCTTTATCTCGACAGCTGCAAAATGCCAGGGTTTAATGTCGAACGAGCAGAGTTGCACCATATGGTCCCACTCCAGGCCTGAGATCTTCTAATCCACAGCATATTGCCTCCCGGAAATAGTGATTACAAGGAAGGCTTCTCTCCCCTCTCCTTTTAATTGCATTTGTTGTCTCCAGTTCACATTGAATCCTCTATTTTTTTCCTAACAGCTTAGAATAAGTCAATCTCTCAGGGCAATGTTTGTGTTGTTTTCTTTTCTCAGTTTCTATTTGTGAGAGAGGGGTGTGACAAGGCACTGAGGAGGATTTGGGTAGATCTTAATAGGGTTGCAACACCCATCCCAGCTGATCTTATCTCCCACCCTACTAACCCACAGGCTGACAGATCAGGAAGGGCTTCATGATTATGTCTGCATTAACTAGAATTGCCAGATGGTTCGTGCAGTGAAGACATTTCATCTGCTACTTGCTATTCCCCTTTTCTTTACAGAATTTCCAAATCCCAATATAGGAAGGGTTGGAAAAAACCTCTGAACATCCAATTCTCCTGCTAAACCTGGGTCACCCAGAGCAGGTTGCCCAGGATCACAATGTCTAGGAAGGTCTGGAATTTCTCTACAACCTCTCTGGGCAGACTGTTCCAGTGCTCAGTTACCTTCACAGGAAAGAAATTGTTTCTTATGTTTAAGTGAAACCTCCTGTATTCTGGCTTGTAGCTGTTGCTGCTTGTCCTGTTACGAGGCATCATCAAAAAGAGCACAGTCCCATCTTCATGACCTCCACCCTTTAGCTATTGATCAGCATTGAGAAGAACCCCTTTCAGTCTGCTCTTCTCCAAGCTAAACAGCCCCAGGTCTCTCAAACTTTCCTTGTCAGAGAGATGCTCCAGTCCCTTTATCATCCTCATGGCTCTCCATTAGACTCTCTCCATTAGTTCCCTGTCTCTCTTGAAGCGGGGATCCCAGAACTGGACACATTGCTCCAATAATAATACTGGCCTCAATAATCTGGGTTTGGTCTTTCATAGAAGAACATGAGATGGCAATATAGACTTTTGATTTTTCCTGGTTTCTGTCTGAAATTAGAGGACCTGAATCAAGTAATCCACTCATGGGGGCACAATCAAGTAATCCACTCATGGGGGCACACTGTGTTTTTCCTGTAAGGAGCTGTGAAGGTAGATGTGAACACAGACGTGGTGGCTAGAAGGCAAGGCCTGAGTAGAAGAAGAGCAGACTGTGATGCTCGCATGAGAGCTCAGTTCATCCTTGGGCTCAGCAGAAGAGGAATTTTATTGTTTTACATGTGTCCCTGCTATGGTAGAATTTGTGCCTTGCCTCACTCAGACATAGCCTTGTGTTCTCTTTCTAGACCTAGCCCCATTAGTGGAGTGTGTGGAAAGTACAGCAATGATGCTCTCTGGTCTTGGACAGGAATCAGATGATACAATCATCATAAAACATGCAACAAGCAAGGGAAATCCACTGCATCCTTAATTTCCCAGCATCAGGTAAGACAAGGTTAGAATTGTAAGGCAACCCCAACTCTGAAGCAGCACCCAGGGAACGCACAACTATACTAAAGTGACCTAGGCTAAGTGGAAATCAGTCAGGTAGCCACCTTCCATGCAAGAACTCCAGTGTGTCTCTATCACACAATCACAGAATTGTCAGAGTTGGAAGGGACCTCAAGGATCATCTAGTTCCAACGCCCCTGCCATGGACAGAGACACTTTCCACTACATCATTTAGGTCAGTGAAAACCTTTAAGATCATCAAGTCCAACCCTAAACCTAGAACTACCAAACCCCACTAAACCATGTCCTTTACATTTCTGCCTGAACATTTGTGTTCAATATCATTTGGTTCTGTGCAGGTTTCATGTGGCCATCCTTTGCAACCAAGGAAGGTAAATTTTTGTGGCTTTGTAATTTTTTTTTTAGCACAAGTTTGGTTTATTTGGATGTGTGATTGTTATTTTCACCTGCTGGAAAGAAAGAATTCTTTTTACAACCAAGCTATTACAATGCCTCCAGGCTCTCTGAGGATTTGAATGCAGTTTCTAGTTCTGTTGCAGAATTCCTATGAGACCAAATTCATGCAATTTTTATAAGCTTCAGCTTTGCCCATCTGAAAAAGGAAAATAAACAAGATACCTGTTTTTCTCTGTTCTGTTGCTTTTCATTTGTACCTGTGCTAGTCCCTACTTATTTCTCTGGTAGTTACATCCCTTTGGGGTGGCTATAACCCCAAATTTAGATCCCTTTCTCTGACAGTGATATCCACCTTGCAGACCCTTTATATATGTTACTATGTTCAAGAGAGACAGGAAACTAATTGAGAGAGTCCAATGGAGGACTACAAAGAAGATAAGTGGACTGGAACATCTCTGTGAGGAAGAAAGGCCATAAGATCCAGGTCTGTTTAGTCTGGAGAAGAGCAGACTGATCTTTTCAATCCTGACCAATACCTAAAGGGCAGACAATAGGAATAAGCTAGAACCCAGGAAGTTCCACCTAAAAATGAGCAAACACTTCTTCCTTTTGAGGTGGAAGCAGCACTGGAAAAGGCTGCCCAGAGAGGTTGTGGAGTCTCATTTTCTCAAGAGATTCAAAACCTGCTATGATGTGTTCCTGTGCAACCTGCTTTAGGTAAATCTACTTTAGCAGAGTCTTGGACTAGATCATCTCCAGAGGTCCTTTCCAGCCCCCACAATTCTGTGATTTTGTGATTGTGTGGGATATTCATGGCCATTGGCGGAAGGTCAGGGAAGTCATGGGGTTAAATTGCAGCAGGGAGATTAGCCTTAATATTAAGACACACCTGCTAAGTGTAAAGAGAAATGAAGAAGGTTGTTGTGAGTCTTGCCACAATTCTGGTCACCACCCAGCAGAGAACACCTTCTTCATGAAAAAAAGACAGATATTGCTGCATGCACGAAATTCAAGGAATCGTGAGGGATGGGGTTGGGCAAGCAGCCACAAAATCATCTATATCCCTCTTGACCTGAGGCATGCTCTTAACTGTTGTTTCACAGAATCACAGAATTTTCAGTGTTGGAAGGGACATCAAGGATCATCTAGTTCCAACCCCCCTATCATGGGCAGGAACACTTTCCACTACATCAGGTTGCCCAGAGCCACATCCAGCCTGGCTTTAAAAACTTTGGGGATGAGGTTTCCACCACCTCTTTGGGCAACCTGTTCCAGTGTCTCACCACTGTCATGGTGAAGAACTTCCTCCTAATATCTAATCTAAATCTCCCCTCATCTAGCTTGGATCCATTCTCCCTATTCCTACCGCTACCCAACATCCTAAAAAGTCCCTCCCCAGCTTTCTTGTAGGCCCCCTTCAGATACTGGAAGGTCACAATAAGGTCTCCTCAGAGCCTTCTCTTCTCCAGCCTTAACAGCCCCAACTCTCTCGCTCTGTCCTCATAGCAGAGGTGCTCCAGCCCTCTGATCATCCTCGTGGCCCTTCTCTGGACAAGTTCCAGCATGTCCATATCTTTCTTGTAACAGGGGCTCCAGAACTGGACTCAGTGCTCCAGGTGGGGTCTCACCAGAGTGGAGTAGAGGGGGAGAATCACCTCCTTCAATCTGCTGGACTCACTTCTCTTGATGCAGCCCAGGATCTGATTGGCTTACTGGGCTGCAAGTGCACACTGACGGCTCATGTTGAGCTTCTCATCCACCAGCATCCCCCCAAGTCCTTTTCTTCAGGGCTGCTCCCAAGCCAGTCACTGCCCAGCCTATATTGGTGCCTGGGATTGCCCTAGCCCAGATGCAAGACCCTTGTTGAACCTCGTGAGGTTGGCATGAAGTTTATTCAACTTCCTGATTAAGGGGCATTACCCTGTTCCACCTGCCTTATACCCTTGTCCTTAACTACTGTTTCTGTAGGGGCTGAATTTCCCCTCCTGCAGCCTAAACCAAGGCTTCTCTCTCCCAGCCTCAGTCTCCATGAAATTGGTCCACATTGCTCCCATGAAGGTGCCTGAGGGCAAACTGATACACAGCCCATTTTGTAAGTCAGAGTCAAATGATGGAAAGGCAAATCGTCATACCTTGGGCTGAATAATTAACATTAAAGCACTTCTCTGTTACCTCTTCTACCACATAAATTCAGAACTCAGTGTTGAATGTTAATTGACTGCTTGTCTAAGTGGGAAACCGATGAGATTCATCTTCCCCCATTTCAGACGTCTAATGAAAGTATCCACAACTCAAATATATGTCCTTCATGGAAAGCAATTGCTGCACAGCTCATATGAGGAGCATGACACAAACATAAAGAACTGGAAAATCCCTGGGACCATTTTTCTGGCAAAGAGGCAATGACATCTCATTATCCTCCTGCCTCCAGATGTGGTTCAATGGCTTTATCTGCGCTCAGCATGGGAACTGCTTGGGTGGGAGCAGGGTGTAAGTTACAGCAACCCATAACGTAGTATATAATCTACATAACCAGTAAGAAGTACCTATTTTAAGACCAGTGAGATGCCTCCAGATCCTGGCCCTGCATGATGTGCCTGCTGTCCATGGGAGCAGCAGAAAACCAGAAATGGACAAGTACAGGTCCAACTAGAGAAACACTTTAAGGCTGAAACATGACAGGCTTGTGACAGTAGCCACATGAAGACTTAAGCCAATCCTGCAGGCTACAGCCATGAAGTTCATGCTGGGATGCAAACAAAACAACACTTTTATGGGTAACGTTACAATGGATTTGTGGTTCATCTGTAGAATGGTGCATTAGCAACATGGTTGGACCCTGGTCTGGCTCTCACAGCAAAAGTCTCTAAGCACTACAGCAGCTAGCAGCTTCATCTCTGAAGAGGTAAATGCTGCTTTTCTGTCAATGCACAAAGAAGCTCTGCTTGGCTAAAGTCACCCTACGTCACTGCAGCGTTCTTTCTTTCCTCCTCTCTTTGATCTCATTCACAAAGAGTAATTAAAATCCACTGCCAAAACATGAAATAGCTGGGAGAGGATGACATTCTTCCCATTAGCAGCGAGGGGTGAAAGACAGTGAGAGAGGCTGACAGTGCAGATGGGGAACTGCAATGAGTCCAGAGCCCAGTCACAACCTGATGGATTGCAGTTCGATGTCTCTGGACCATCTGGAGCTGGTCTCCTCCTGCCTTGCTGCAGGAAGCCCAGGGCCAAAAAGGGAAGCAGGGCTCATCTCTGAGAGACAGTTAAATAGATCCAGGGTTGTTTGAAGTGGTATTGGCATGTGGTGAGACCCAGACAACCACAGGGAATGAAAACAGCCCTCAAAGTATGAATTGCAGATAACGATTCTCACTGTAGTTCACAGAGACTGCTCTGGGTAGGGATGGAAACTAGGGCTCACTTGATGAATCTGGAGATATAACCCTGTGAACAGAATTGCAGCCCCATTGCATCACAGCTCTGTGTGCTACCAGGTAAGAGCACAGACCTGAGAGCTCACAAACAGCCACAGCCAATGAGACCACCTTGCCCATATACTTTATAACCCTTGTAGTTTGCTCCTTAGCCATCCCAGTCTACTCAGCCTCAGGTAGCTTCCCCAAAATACTTGACTTGAAATGGTGCTGAACACCCAAACAGCATCAACAAGCAATAAGACTGTAGCTCAGCACCAGGACAAAGGAAGCTCACTTGTGGTTGCTGCTAAGTTGCTTGGGAAGCTTCTATTTGTCCATCACTCCCATTTTAACTGAAATCATATGAACACAGAATCACAGAATCATAGATTCATAGAATGGTTGCAGTTGCAAGGCACTATTAAAGATCATTTAGTCCAATTCCTTGTGATGAACACAGACATCTCCAACTAGATCAGAATAATGATGGACTCTTAACAAGGCCAACCCTTGCCCAGTTGCTTGGACCACCCTCATAAGCAGAGGGGGAAAGGTTAACTTCTATACACCTTTCACCTCATCCTGCAGCAACGGCCTCAAGAGGAAGTCACGAGTGGTGCCTTATGTGCTGGAAAGATGTCTGAGGGTGACTGGTTCAGTCACAAGCTCTACTTTGTGGCCAGATGATGTCTAGGGTTAGATAAAATGAATTCCAGCTGTAATAACCATGCTGGGCTACATCCAGCCTTAGCCACACTCAACACCAGAGCTGCTGTTCAGCCTTTCCAGACAGGTTGTAGATAATTGTCCAGGACTGTCTGCAAAAAAAAATTTTGCTTCTCTTTTCTCTCTTCCTGGTAATGGATAAATTTATCTTAAGCATAACACATTTTCACACAAATGTAGGTCCATGTTATGAGCAACAAATCATGTCTTGGCTTAGCAAGAGTAAATACACACACACCTTGTAACTGCTGTCCCTGGGCTATTCACAAATCAACAGCTGCCAGCTATGTAGCAGTGTCTGTATTTGAGCAGACTGTGGGAAAAATCCTGCCTGTGACCCAAGTGCAGGGAATTTGTGTTCAGCAGCATGCAAAAATACTCAATAAAGTTCATCCCCCCCCCAATTCACTCGCTTTTGAGCAAGAGATTTCACCGTTATTGAGAATATTAAGAGCCACAGCAGCCTACAACCTGTTAAACCTTAATTAAAATGGAAAACGGTTTTGTTTTTTTTTTTGGTTTTTTTTTTTTCATTCTTTGAAATGACTAAATGCTAAATGTAGAATCCATAGATGTTATAAATTGCACAAAATATTTTGTGTCTCTGTATGTATATTTAATGGAATCATTATTACACCCAATTACTGCACACATCTTTTAATATTTCATTAAAAAGGTAAACTATTTATACATTTTGTGCATAATATAGCATTAATTCAGCATCAGCTCACTCTGCACACATGCCTTCAGATTTGTTTTCATTTGCATATTCTTGAATTTACACAATAAGTTTTGCTAATGAATTTTTATCAGGAGCTCTTTAAAGCAAGGCTGTATCCTCCCACCTCCAAGGATGATTTGTGCAGTTGTCCTTTCCTAGGGAATGATTTAATCAGAGAGAGGACTTTTCCTGAGGAAGTTAATAGGGCTTATAAATTCAAAGCTAAGAGCCTTCCTTACGGCTTGGGTGGCTTAAACAATGCAAAAGATGTTCTCTGGCTTTGGGCCAGTACTTGGTCCAGTCTTATTCAACACAGAACCATAGAAATGTTGAGGTTGGAAACGACCTTCAATATCATTTTCATCAATGACCTTGATGAAAGGGTGGAGAGTACCCTCAACTGATGATACAAAATCAGGAGTGGCTGACACCCCATCAGGCTGTGCTGGCATTCAGCAAGAATTAGACAGGCTGAAGAGTTGGGAAGAGGTGAACCTCATGAAGTTAAACACAGACAAGTGTAGGGTCCTGCACTTGAGAAACAATAACCCCCTGCACCAGTACAGGTGAGAGGTTGACCTGCTGGTAGGCAGCTCTGTGGAGGTGGACCTGGGAGAGCTGGTAGACAGCAAGTTAATTATGAGCCAGCAATGTGTCTGTGGCCTTTTTAGGCTGGGTGCCTCCAAAAAAGAAGAGACTTCCAGTGCCCAGAGTGTCCAGCCCAGTGGGTGGACACAGGCAATAGTGTATTTCTACCCAGAAATCCTGCACCCTTAGAAATCTGGCTGCAAAGTTATTGTCTTTTTCTTCCCTCTCTGCTCCCGTGGGAGAGACGCTCTCTTATCTGGTAACTATGAGGGAGTACCCCAGGCCTCTTTGGCCTGAGGGATTTTTTTTTTTCCCCTGCATAATCTGGGCCTGTTTAGACCTAATGCCAGGGTAAATAGAGGAGCAGTTCAGGCCTGGCCAGCCTGAAACCAGCCTAGCAATGGGGGGGGAAGAAAGAGCCCTGGGGTTTTTGGTGAACCCCAGGTAGGGAGAAGGGAAGTGTTGGGGTTTTTTGGTCTGGTGTAAAGGAACTTTGCTATGCTCATCACTATGCTTTGCAGTGTTTTGTAGTGTATGAATTGCTTTTCCATTTAAACTTTCCATAACTACCCAATCCATTTGTGTGAGTGTCTTTCTTTTGCCCCTTTTGGAGCAACAGAGTAATCTCTCCTGCTCTAAACTAGGACCGTGTCCCACTGGCCAAGGAAGCAAATGGTCTCCTAGACTCCGTTAAGAAGGGTAGGACCATCACGTTAAGGGAGTTCTCCTTTCCCTTTACTCTGCTCCAGTGAGGCTGCATTTGGAGTATTGTGTCCAGTTCTAGGTTCCCTAGCTAAAGAGAGACAGGGAAATACTGGAGGGAGTCCAACAGAGAGCTACAAAGATCATGGGGAGACAGAGAATCTCTCTGATGAGGAAAGACTGAAAGACCTGGAGCTGCTTAGCCTGGAGAACAGCAGACTGAGAGGGGATCTGATCAATTCTGATCAATATCTAAAGGGTGAAGGGTGAGAGGATGGGGCCAGACTCTTTTCAGTAGTTCACAGTGACAGGACAAGGGGCAATGGGCACAAACTGGAAAACAGGTAGTTCCATTTGAATAAGGAAAAGATTTTTCCTCTGAGAGTACCCGAGTCCTGGACCAGACTGCTCAGAAATGTTGTAGAGGCTCCTTCTGTGGGAGATTCAAAACCCACTTGGACTTGATCTTGTGCAACCCACTCTAGGTGACCCAGTTTTAGCAGGGATTTGCACTAGATGATTTCCAGAGGGCCATTGCACAGATTCACCTATTGCATCAAGTTGAAAGCAATTAGAATCATAGAATCATAGAATCAATCAGGATTGGAAGGGACCACAAGGATCATCTAGTTCCAACCCCCCTGACATGGGCAGGGACACCTCACACTAGAATTCTCAAAGGTCATCTTGTCCAACTTCCCTGCAGCGAGCAGGGATTCCTCCAAATAGATCAGGCTTCTGGGATTCTGTGATTTAACACAGGGGTGAACGTGTGGCCTTGTAAAGAGCTTCCTGTGATTCCTCTGATTTCAGAATCACCATCACAAAGTCTGGATTTTTGTTCTGATGTTGATAAAGCATTAAAAGTAGTATCAGGTCAGACTGAGAGATGAAAAAAAAAATCCTCCAGGTATTTTACATCTTTGTGTTACATTTGGAAACTCTCAGTGTGATTGCAGACTCTCAAGGCTGAATAGTCAAAAGAAGTTGCATGTGTGTTAGCTTGTAGAGGTCAACATGTGGCATTTAGCTTCAAAATCATCATAAATTCTAGGGGAAAAAAATACTTTAGCCACCAGAAAAGTTCCCATTATCTTTTTCAGAACCAGTTATCATACAGTTATGCAATCACTTTATACTTTAAGCAAGGTTTTTATAGTAGCTTCATCCTTAAAACGGAGCATCATTTAGGTTGGAAAGGACCTTTGAGATCCTCGAATCCAAATTCAGCTTCAGCAGACTCAGCTGACACCCTTGCAAATCAGAGCAGAGAAGCTTTTGGAGAAGCATTATCCTTCATTTATTAGTGCAGTCAATTAATATAATGCACTTTCTGCCTTCCAAAATGTTACTTTCCTCCACCCCTCTGAATTTCCCAATGATTCACCAAAGATGAATCACTAAAAGAAGAATTTCTATTTAAAACTAAACACGGCAGTGTCGTTCTAACCTCCCAAATGCTACCATTAACTGGTGAACTGCTAAATCTTCAACTGAGTCCCACCAGAAACGCTCCTCTTACAGGCAGTGGAGCAAAACAACCACCTGCCCTAATCTTACCTCTGCATCTTGGGTGAAGTGAATCATACCAGTACAGGTTGGGAGGTGATCTGCTGGAGAGCAGCCCTGTGGAGAGGGACCTGGGAGTCCTGGTGGATAACAAGTTATCCATGGAACAGCAATGTGCCCTCATGGCCAAGAAGGTCAATGGGATCCTGGGGTGTATTAAGAAGAGTGTGTCCAGCAGATCAAGAGAGGTTCTTCTCCCCCCCTACTCTGCCCTGGTGAGACCTCATCTCAAGTACTGTGTTCAGTTTTGGGCTCCCCAGTTTAGGAGGGACAGGGACCTGCTGGAGAGGGTCCAGCAGAGGGCTATGAGGATGATTAGGGGACTGGAGCACTGCCTTATGAGGAGAGGCTGAGGGACCTGGGGCTTTTTAGTCTGGAAAAGAGAACACAGAGGAAATTTCATAAATGTTTATAAGTATCTGAGGGCTGAGTATCAGGAAGGAGGGGACAGGTTCTTCTCACTTGCTCCCTGTGATAGGACAAGGGGCAACGGATGTAAGCTGCAGCACAGGAGGTTCCACCTAAACACAAGGGAGAACTTCTTTACTGTAAGGGTCACAGAGCGCTGGAACAGGCTTCCCGGAGAGGTTGTGGAGACTCCTTCTCTGGAGACTTTCAAGGCCCATCTGGATGCATTCCTCTGTGACCTGAGCTAGATTGTATAGTCCTGCTCTGGTGGGGGGGTTGGACTCGATGATCTCTTTGGGTCCTTTCCAACCCCTGACATCCTGTGATCCTGTGACATCCTGTCATAGAATCACAGTGGTTTGGGTTAGAAGGGACCTTAAAGATCATTTAATTCCAAATCTCCTGCCATGGGCAGGGACATCTTCCACTAGACCAGGTTGCTCAAGGTCCCATCCATCCTGGCCTTGAACAATTCCAGGGATCTTACATCTACAACTTTTCTGGACAACCTGTTCCCATGTCTCACCACCCTCACAGTGAAAAATTTCTTCCTTATATTTAACCTAAATCTGCCCTCTTTCAGTTTGAAACTCTTACCCCTCATCCTATCACTATAGCCCCTGAAAAGAGTACCCCCCTGTCTTTCCTGTAGGCCTCCTTTAAGTACTGGAAAGCCAGAACCTTCTTTCTCTCAGCCTGTTTTCATAGGGAAGATGCTCCAACACTATGATCATCTTCATGACCCTCCTCTGGACCTGCTCAAGCAGGTCTGTGTTCAATGAGACTAATCTTGCTCAGGTCTTCAGAGAATTTATCCTCATTTTTCCTCATTTGTCCTCATTTTTCTCTATCTGAAATGATGAGAGTACCTTTGAGCAATGTAGTAATGTTATGTTGATGACAGATATGCAACTGAGCTGCACTGAAGAACTCAGAATAAAAAGGGAAGCAAAAAGCTAATGTGTCCCAGCCCCTGATCCAGACAAAGCTGCTTGATGTTCCTTCTGTCCTGCTGAGCAGGATCATGCTGTGAAACACCACTGTTTTCATTAAGATCAATCTCTGTATTTGCCAGCCAGTGTGAGACAGGCACCCTGATGCCTACTTCTCCTCCCCAGACTCCTCCCTCTAAACTTTGGTCTTTTCTATGCTTTCTGACAGACATTGCCCCTTGGGTGATCACTGATGGGAATTTTGTATTGGTGCTTTGTGAGAACACTATAAGGCACAGGAATGAGTGACCTATTTTTGGTTCTGGTGAGACTTATGGATAGATGATAGTAGAATTGAATTTGGACCAGGAAGCAGGAAGTCAAGGTTATTTCTTTAGATGTCAGTAAGGAGAATGAATCAGTCACAATTACTTAAGGGACCTCAGGGAACAGTTCAAGCATATGTGATGCATGAAGGCAGATCTAATTGGGGTGACTTCTTGGAGGGAAAGAGGTTCATAAAAAGTTCCTGTCTCCATGGTGACTGAGCAAATAGGAGTGCACTTGGTCTGGCTGATCACTGGCGTCCTCAATGTGTGATTGTCCATCTCTCAAATGAAGCCTAATTGATTGTTTCCGATCCTTTTCTCAGAGGCAGGCATCTGACTCTCCTGCAAATGTCACACATGAACAATCTCTTCCACCAAAATGCAAAAAGCTGTGCTTTCAAAACAGATCTGGTCTGCTTAAAGAAGTGCAGTGAGGGTAGCCTTAGATATTCAACCCTTTGGTCTCCAAATAAAATTTTCTCTCACGTGTTCATTGTGCACTAAATGTTGTCCAGATGTGGCATATTTTGTAGAAATCGTTGGACCAGCACATGCAGGGTATGAATCAAAGGAATCATGACCTCATATTGAATCAGTGAGCTACATATATATGTTTTTCATTAGTTAATTGAATTATATCCCCATATGGATCATGACCATGACTGCCTTAGTCCCCATCAATCAGCAGGTCAAAACACACTCAGCCACTATCTCCTGTCTTTCCAAACAAATGGAACTGGCTCAATAGAGAAAGCTAAAGAACATCTTTGCTTTTGCTTGTGTTTGTCCTGCTTTGAGCTAGAGCAAAACTGATTCTGGCAGAGATTTGCTTTTTCAGCTCAGGCTCTTCTCAGGAACTGCACTTGCTGAAGTTCAGGGCAGGTTTGCACACACAGGGGTTGCTTCTAGCAGAGAGAACACTGATGGGCAGAGTCACTGGTAAGGGCTGGGCTCCAGAGAGGCTCTGGCTTAAACTTGCTCCTGTGCACACCAAGGGCACTGCTAAATCTTGTGTGCCATGTTGGGGTGCAGTAAGTCAGAGATGACACCTGTGGGGAGGAGCAGACAGGACAGGGGGCCATAGACTGACCAATAATGGATTCCACTTCAGCTATGTCATATTCAGCATAAAGATGAAGGATCACAAAGGTCAAGCCTCTTGCTCAGCGCCTGGTGTCCAAGGAGGACTCTGTCCATTCTGCCTTCTACCTCCTGAATCCAGTTCCAATTTGCTGCTGAATCCAGTCTGGAACTTCCCCAGGGCACCAGTGGTGATGGTGATACTGCCATGAAGGAGCTGGGTTCAATATGTGGTTTGTATATATTTGTATTAATTTCATTGTAGTTTTATTTTCACAAAATCTGTCTTAGTTCCTTTCCCAGCCCACCAGTCTCTCTCCCTTATTCCCTTTCTCTCCCCTTTGGGAAGGCAGAGGGTTTCACAGAGAGCCACTGTATCTGGGGGCCAGCCTAGCCTTAACCCTTGGCATTATTGTTTCCAAGTTACTTGTTGTGGACTGAAAAACACAGAAAAATATGGAAATACAAAAGATGACAAAAATAGGTTTATTGCAGTCTCTGAAAACAAAACTCTTGGAACTTTTGTGTACTGGAGGAGCAAGAGAGATGCATTGCAGTATTAGTCATAGCTCTTTGTGGACATCAGTGGATGGGGGCAGTTAATTATTTCTCAAGATTAGCCAATGGATAAAACCATATGGATCTAGAGGACAATTATTTGTGTGTTGCCAACAATATATCAGTTCCTCTTTCAATTGATAAAATAATTAAGAGCTTGGTTGAAAAGGGCATACTTCTCTCTGTGGCCACTTGTGCCTGAAAGCGTGAAATTTCAAAATGTTTCCAATAGTTGTTCACTGAAAGGGGAATAATCCATTTTCTGCCTAATTATTTTCAAGAGAGCAATAAAAACTGTATCAGGAATATTTAAAAATGTAAAAAGTGCACTACATCCAAACAGCTTGAACTTGGGCAATGTACCATCATTTGCAGATGATAATGAAAATGCTAACCTTGGGAGAAACCATTCTGTCTACAAATTAATGACAAATAAGAGGAATATTAGCTCCAGACTAATTGTTTAGTTCATATACTGCTTGGTACAGCAAAGTGTGCTATATATAAGTTGCCATTTGGTCCTGCATGTTATATAACTAAGTTTTAAATCACTTTTCCTCATCTGGCAAAGGATTTCAGGATGACAGAAGATACTTAATAGCTCTCACTGCAGAATATATGAAAACACTGAGGAATGTCACTACTAAATGGATGGCTGTATAACCTGAGTGGGTCTTAAGATGTTTTCCAGTTATTAGAATTTAACTACTGTGGCAGAAGAAGATTGTTCAATTATAATTTTCAGACTCCCGAAGAATGTTAAAGATGGGGATGATACTTTTAGAAACTGAAAGCTAACTGCTTTTATTTTCCTTTTACAAAAAGTTAAAAGGTTTGGGGTTTTTTTGGTCATGGGCTTCTTTTTTTCTTTTTTTTTTTTCTTTAATGGTACAGTCATAAGAGTAAAACCCTCTGTTCTTGTATGAGGAGAAATTTATGATATAATGAGTTCGGTGAAGAGTAAAGCTGAAACCAAAAATGGTAAATCCTTTGGTCACACCAGTAACTGCTATCAGAAAACACAGAAAATACAAAACAAAAATTAAAAATGGATTTTAGGCCTCTGATGCCTGACTTCACAATTTGATTTTGGCAAATAAAATTACATTAATCAAGCACCTATCTTTAAATCACATTACTCTGGAGCTATTTTCAATTCTCAGTACTCTTAGAGTCTTAAAAACTAATGGCATTGTGTCCTAAATGCAGCATGGAAAGAGTATTTTCAATGTGCAAAAAAACCCTAATGGCTGTGGACTTACAGAATTGTAGATTGTAGAATCGTTTTAGCTGGAAGAAACCTCTACGATCGCTGAGACAATCATCAACCCAGCACCACTGTGGACATTAAACCATGTCCTCAAGTGCCACATCCACACGCTTCTTGAGCACCTCCAGAGATGGTGACTCCATCACCTCCCTGGGCAGCCTCTTCCCATGCCTGACCACTCTTTCAGAAAAAAAAAAAAAAATCTAATATCCAACCTAAACCTTTCCTGGCACAATTTCAGACCATTTCTTCTCATTCTCCATCCCAGCCAGCCTGAGCATAGTGCTGGAGAAAAAACTACATGGCCAAGGGCTGCTGCCCCAGGCAAGTGCTGCCCAGCAAACACCAGCCTTTTGTGAGCCCAGGATGGGTGCTCAGCAGCTCTGCCAGCAGTGCTGGGGACCAGGGAGAAGAAAGTGGTGGAGGGCAACAAAACTGATGAAGTGTCTGGAGAACAGGTCTGATGAGGAGCAGCTGGGAGAGCTGGGGTTGTTTAGCCTGGAGAAGTGGAGGTTGAGGGGAGACCTTCTTGCTCTCTACAGCTGCCTGAAAGGTTGTAGTGAGGTGAGGGTTGGTCTCTTCTCCCTAGTATCAAATGATAGGGTGAGAGGAAGTGGCCTGAAATTGTACCAGGGAAGGTTTAGGTTGGATATCAGGGAAAATTTCAGGTGAGGCATTGGAACAGGCTGCCCAAGGAGGTGCTAGAGTCACCATCCCTGGAAGTGTTAAAAAAAAGTGTAGACATGGCACTTCAGGACCTGGTTTACTGGCCATGGTGGTGTTGGGTTAACACTTGGACTCTACGACCTTAGCTGTCTTTTTCCATCAAAACAATTATTCTATGATTTTCACATCTAAGCAAATTTGTTGCCTTTTTTTTTTGTGTGTGTCTATTTTGTTTTGTTTTGGTTTTTTTTTTTGTTTGTGAGGGTTTTTTTGTGTTTTATTTTGTGTTTTTGTTTATGATTATTATCTTTATTTGTGGGGGATTTTGTTGTTGTTATTGTTCAGTTTTTTTTTTTTTTTAATTTTTGACCAGCTGTGTTGTCTAGTTTAGATTTAATAGTAGTTTAGATTTAATAAATGAATATTTTTATTTATCTCCTTCTGGAAGTCAGGGTAATTCTAAGATAACATCCCAGCACTTTCTCCTTAGAGGTGTTGTGATCTTAACATTGGGTACAAACTCTGAACAGCCCAGAGCCTTAACATAGGCTATAAAACACTTCAAGCAATAATAGGATATGCATCCACTTTCTCTGCATGAATGAGCTGGTACTGCAGAGGTCAGAAGAAGGAGAAATGTCTTCTAAGAACCAGCAATAAGCAGGAAAGCTCTGTCATGTTGCAGGAGCACGTCTAAAATGTTAGGGCGCTGAGAAAAGGCTTGACAGAGAGGTATAAAAAGATCTTTTACTCCTGAGGCAGAAAAGGGCAATGGGAATGGTGCTGTGGGCTGGACTGGACAAGGAATTCAATGACACAGCAAGAGAGACGCTGACTCAAAGTTAATTGAGAGCTGGTTGGTTTGTCAAGTTTTTCAGCCAGACCCCCTCATGGAAAAAGGAGGATTCTTTCTCTCATAGACATGAAATGATTGTGAGATTCGTGGCCTAGGAATTTTGAAGTCCTCTCTTTAACTCCCCCTGGCTCTAAGCATTAATCAGATAATTGTCTGGGATGTGAGACACTTCTACCTGCTTCTTCCTCCCAAGCCTCAGTACTAAATCTTGGCTCTGCCTTGGGCTGACTTCACCCAGGCTGTGACTTGCTGCTGTAGACTTTCTGCTTCCTTTATTGTGCACATTTACATGGAAGCAGATGACAAAGTAAAGCAAAGAAGGATGGTTTTAGGACCACAAGACAAGGTGAGATACCCTGCTCCATTGCTATTATAAGAGCTATGCTATAGGATTTGGACTATATGACCTTTAAAGGCCTCTTCCGACCCAAATCAGGAGATTCTATAAGCTTTAAATAAAATTCTGTGATTCTGTGAAAAGCATGGGCCTCCAGCTAAGCAGTTTGGTTTCTTGTCCTATTTAGTCCTTTGATTGCATACTCTGAATGTTTTGGTTCTGATGGTTAGACCCTTTTCCTGTTTTTTTTTTTAGTTTTTTAATCACAAGTTCTCTGATCTCTCCTTATGTGTTCATGGTCTCTGCTGTCCTGTCTTTTGTCAGCTGGTTGAAGAGGTTTTCCCACTTTCCCTGGTTTTATGGCCAGTGAAATCCTCCTGAGTGATAATTTGCTTCAGGAAAAGAATGTGGTGAGTCTTCTCTCCTAAACCAGGATTTGTTGTTCCTGTCATCTGATCAGCCCTTCACTGTGTTTATCTCCAGATAAGTCCATTTACAGAACATGGATGTCCCAAATTGCATATTGCATTTACCTCCTTACCAACATGAGACCAGATAGTGCTGACCTGCAAAGAAACTCAATTTCACACTGGTTGTAGAGGAAGAGGCATTTATCAGGGTGCATATGGAAGTGGAAAACAGATAAAAGAGGGTTGGATATTATTCCCAAGATGATGCATAAGATAGGATCCATCACTCCTCCTACCACAATGAAGAATTGCTAGCACAACTTTAGCTCACAGAAGCTCCTTTTATGCATTTTTTTTAATCAGCATTGAAGCAACTGGCAATCATGACATATAACATAGCTTGGAGTTAACAACCCCTTGAGATGAGTGAAGACAGCTGTGCCTCAGAGATGTGTATTCAGGCTCTCTGCAGATGCTGCTGTCTATGCTTTCATCAGCTTCAAAACTGCAGGGGTTTTCTGCAACCCCAGGATCTGCCTGAAATCATAGACTCATAGAGTGGTTTAGGTTGGAGGGGACCTTTAAAAGTCATCTAGTCCAATCCCCCTGCAATGAGCAGGGACATCTGCAGCTAGAGTAGGTTGCTCAGAGCCCCAAATAACCTCACCTTGAATGGTTCCAGGGATGAAACATCTACCACCTCTCTGGGAAACCTCTGCCAGTGTTTCACCACTATAGGCATAAAAAATTTCTCCCTTAGATCTAGTCTAAATATCCCTCTTGTATTTTAAAACCATCACCTCTTATCCTGTCACAACAAACCCTGCTATAACGTCTGTCCCAAACTTACAGGCCCTATTAGGTACTGAAAGGCTACATAAAGTCCCCACGGAGCCTTTGCTTGTGTAAGCTGAATAACCCAAACTCTCAGCCTGTCCTCACAGCAGAAGGGTTCCAACCCTCTTATCATTGTTGTGGCCTTCTCTGGACCTGCTCCAACAGGTCCATGTCTCACCAGTGCTGAGGACTTCAGAGCTGGCCTCAGCACTGCAGGTGGGATCTCAGCAGAGGGAAGCAGAGGGACAGAATCCCCTCCCTCCACCTGCTGCCCATGCAGCTGGGGTTCCATCCAAGGATACAGTTGGCTTCTGGGCTGTGAGCACACATTGCCAGCTCATGTCCAGCTTTTCATCCACCAGTATCTCCAGGTTCTTCTCTGCAGGACTGCTGTCAATCACTTCAACCCCTGACAGAAATTTCTCAGTCTGGATGTGTTCACCCATAGGATGGGCATCTCTCTTTGGGCTGGTCATCACCAGCTGCCTTTACAGTTGGTAGGGTCAATGAGGCTTCCTGCTTTATGACCTAAAAGCACTTACTGTTGACTAGAAAGAATGTGATGGACAATATGCAGACAAGTGCCCTGAATCTGGGTGAAGACAAGTTGGATGAGCCTTGCTGTTACTTATCTGTCTGAGTGAGAGGTAGGAGTGCAATGAAAAGTAACAACATCCCCAAAAGGGACCTGTTTTCTGGAGTCTCAGAAATCAGGACCTGTTGGAGTCCTTATGCTTCACAGCTGCCTTTCTCCATATCTATTTTATCCTTAGATCTCAGAAATATTTTATGCGCACTTGGCATTTCTCACATCACTCAGCCTTGCATGCCCAGTGCAGTGTGGGGAGTAATTTTTCTCATCATTGCTGCTAAGATTTCAGCTCTGACAGTGGGATACACCTTGCTGGGTATAATACAAGAAGCAGGAGAATTTTGAATGGCTTTTTGTCTGCTGATCAGGGTTTGCAGCTCCGTAATGCCACAGAAATAATTCGTTGCTGATTTGTAAACAGAATGCATTTGAGGAGGAGGAGCTGTAGGACTTTCCACTGAAGGCTCTTGACAGCTATGTCTGAATGCAGCTGGCTGACAAAGGCAAAATGAGATTCAGTGGTAGGAAGGAGAAGCTGGAAGGATTTGAAATGAAAATAAGAAACCTATAATGCTTTTTTTTGATGGGATGGTTCATCAGAGAAATGAATCATCTTGGATGGGAGGTAGCTTCTGCTCTTGAGATATTTATAGATAGTGACCTTAAAAACTTTGCCCTGCCTCTTCTACCAGCTCCTGGACTAAGAGTGAATGGTCAGATTTCTCTGGAGCTCAGATAGGATAAGAATGGTCCTTCTGGTTTTGATGGCAAGGCATCTAGGCTTGCAGGGGAGAACCATCATAGAATGGTCTGGGTTGGAAGGGACCTTTTGAAAGTCACCTATTCCAATCCCTCTGCAATGATAGGTAGACCTTGAACTAGATTGGATTCCTCAGAGGCCCTGAACAACCTGACCTGGAATGTTTCCAGGGATTGGACATCTACCACTTTTCTGGGCAACCTGTATCTGTGTTTCACCACCCTCCACATAAGACTTCTTCCTTCTATCGTTTCTAAATCTCCCTCTTTCAGTTTAAATACAACACCCTTGGTCCTAGCACAGGTGTTTAAAATAAGACTGGATGAAGCACTTAGTGCCATGGGTTAGTTGGTTAGATGGTGGTGGGTGATAGGTTGGACTCGATGATCTTGAAGGTCTTTTCCAACCTGATTAATTCTGTGATTCTGTGATCACAACAGGCCCTGATAAGATGTCAGTTTCCATCTTTCTTGTTGGCCCCTTAAAGTGCTGAAAGACTGCAAGGTCTCCCTGAAGCCTTCTCTTCTCCAGACTGAACAACCCCAACTCTCTCAGCCTGATCTCACAGCAGAGGGATTCCATCCCTCTCCTCATTTTTGTGGCCTCTGGCTCTGATGCAACAGGTCTATATCTATTCTGTGCTGAGGACTCCAGAGCTTGACCCAGCACTGCAGGTGGGGTCTCTGAGCAGAGGGGTAGAATCCTCTCCCTTGACCTGTGGCCCAAGATGCTGCAGATCAGCCCAAGACATGGTTGGTTTTGGGGCTGTGAGTGCACATTGCCAGTTTATGTCCTGCTTTTCATCTGTCAGCACCCCCAAGTCCTTCTCTGAAGGGCTGCTCTCAGTCCCATCACCTCCAAGTCTGTGTCGATACCAGAGACTGCTCCAGCCCAGGTGCATGAGCATCCGTGTTCATATGGGAAAGCAAGGGAAAGCAAGACAGAGGAGCAGTAAGTGGTAAATTGAGAACTTTCTCAGCTTGCAGTGCCAGTCACTGGCCCTTTCTAGGCAACAGCTTCTCCCACTGCTTGCTTGGTGTATGCTGATAATTTCCTGCAGGGTGCAGGCTCTGGTCCACTGGAGATGTTCAACTGTGCTTCCATGACAGGAGGGACAACGCAAGGAAAGCTCCCTGGTTTTGTGTCAGTGCAGGACTGCTGGCGAGTTCAGTGTTCTGCTGCAAAATAAAATTATGGTCAGAGGCAGAACACAGCTCCTGTCCTTGTGTATCTGTCACATTGTATGAAGCAAGCTTCACTGACCCATTTTATACACCAGCCACAGGTCCTGTTGCTCTGATACAACCTCCTGCCTTGTCATTCACCAGGAAGCTCCATATTGGGATGGACAGAAAGGAGAACATCTTTTCCTGACTATCTGATCTACCCATGTGAACTCTGCAACAAAGTCAACATGTGATTCAAACAATATCATACCCCATTAAGAAACCTCTCAGAAAATATGCAGAACTTTCCAGAGAGGAGGAATAGAAATAAAAATCCAGCTGACACAGCCCTGGGAATCTGTGACTGTTATCATTACTTGCCTGGTAAGGAGTCCAGACCATGCAGGGATCTGTCACTGCCAGAAGGCTCTTGAACATCTGTTGCCACTGCAGCAGCATCAGAATGAGGAGGAAAAGATTAATCACACTCTGGACATTACTGCCTAATGCATCTTCTCTGCTAGCCTGCAGTCCATGACAGAGGTGTCCTGAACTATGTTTTGCAGTGGGCTCTGCATTGGCACCCGGACAGATGGGAGGCTCTGGCCTTAGATGGCTTTGTTTTAAAGTTTCTCTTGGGTTAGATTGCTTTTAAATGTTGTCAACTTCTCCCTCATTTTTCCTCTTCAATCCCACCTTAATCAGGAAGAAGTGAGTCTGGAATTGGATGCAAACAGAATTTGGAGCTGGTATGATGGCTAGCTCCAGCTGAACAAAGAAATCCTCATGGTTTATGGGTCTCCTGTGACTTTTGGGAGCAGAGAAGTGGGGTACAGGTGTGGAGCTGATGCATGCAAAAGGGCTGTTTTGAAAAAGGTGAAAAGAAAAAGCAATCACAGCAGCTACAAAACTCTCCCATGGTCAGTCAGCCAATATATGTGTGTGTGTGTGTGTGTGTTCAGGGGGAAACATTTCTATGGGGCTTTCACCATGCCTTCAGGGGCTGCAACATGGGGGGAGGCTGCCTCTGTGTGCAGTGATGCAAAGGGCTTCTGCTCACAGCAAATTTGGCTGCTACTTGTGTCAAGGGTTAGGGCTGCTCCAGTCACTTGATGTGACAGATGCCCTCTATTAGCCCTTCTCCCTTCCCAAAGGGAAGAGAAAGGGAATAAGGGAGAGAGACTTATGGATATAAAAATAAACCAACTTCAATGAAAATAATAGCAACAGTAGATACAAACCCCCAACACCAACAGATACAAAATCAACATCAAACCCAACCCTGATGATGGCAATGACATCACCATCATCACTGATGCTG
Organism: Indicator indicator; assembly: GCF_027791375.1. Classification (NCBI taxonomy): domain Eukaryota; kingdom Metazoa; phylum Chordata; class Aves; order Piciformes; family Indicatoridae; genus Indicator; species Indicator indicator. The sequence goes on along the minus strand of NC_072012.1, from coordinate 13,013,743 downwards.
TGGGCAGGCACTGAGGAAGTCCCAGATCAGACTTAGTAGAAGACAGGAAGCAGCTTCAGGAACTGGATTCAGAAGCACACAGAGCAGGATCAAAGGCAGAATGGACAGAGTCCTTCTTGAAGAGGACTGGCCATTGAAGAAAAGTTGAGGGGTCACAAAATTCAAGCCTTTATACTGAATATGGCATCCATGGGATGGAATACCTTGGTATACAGTTTAAGTTCACCTGTCCTCTCCACTCCTACCTGCAGGTGCTATCTCTTACTGCATCCCAACATGGGACAAGATTTAGCACTGACATTGTTCTCCACAGGAGCAAGTCTAAACAAAAGCCTTTCTTCCCTTCAGCCCTTGGCAATAATTCTTCCCATCAGTATTCTCACTGCTAGAAGCAGCCACTGTGTGTGCAAACCTGCCCTGAACTTTAGCAAGTACAGTTCTTGAGAAGAGCCTGAGCTGGGAAGTCACATCACTGACCAGAGTCAGTTCTGCTGTAGCTCAAACCAGGGCACTGTTTCTGTCTCCTCTGTGGGTTGCAGCTATTGCTCCAACATCAGCAAAGGAGAATAGAGGAGAATGAATTAAATCCAGCTGGCAGGGTGTGTGCAGGCAAACCCCATCACTATACTGCCTGGCTGAGAGCTTTAGTGAGCTGTCTTCATGGAAGGATTTACTGCACATGTCTAATTTCCCCTTATGGTTTCCAAGTCTTTCCTGATCCTTCTCTTTTAAAAATGGTGCATTACAGAATTTTATTTGAAGGTACTATAGGCAGTGGTACCACGAGTCTTCTGTGGCTCATGGTAAGTGCAGTGGATAGCTGCTTTATGGACCCTTCTGTTGAATGGCTGGTGGGCAATGGCAGTGATGTTCCATCTAAACACAAGGGAAAACTTCTTTCCTTTGGGGGTGGACAAACCAGGCTGCCCAGAGAGACTGTGGAGTCTCCTCTGAAAGCACTGAAAAACCACCTGGATGTGATCATGTGCATGCTGTTCTAGGTGAACCTGCCTTAATGAGGGGATTGGACTAGTTGATCTCCAGATGTCCCTTCCAACCCCCATCATTCTGTGATGCAGAAGACATCTTACAGACCCTGTACCATTCAAATAACTTTTACACTGAACCAGAGCAGTTGGGTTTCAGTAGACAGGTGCTGCCTGGAAAGCAAAAGTAATGCCCATGGTTTCACCTCACACACACAAGATGAACTCAGTTCTTGGCATCCCTTAAAGGCTTCTCCTTTCTGAGCTCTATGAAGAGGATGCAATTGCAAGGGATCAATTCCAACCCATGCTAGGAATGACCAACCTGTCCATGAAAGTGAGCAGCAGCAAACACATCTGTGAACACATCAGGGTAAGTGTCAGTAATGATGAGTAGATAAACTCAGATGTGTTGAGATGATGGAAGGCAAAGTCATGGAGCTGAGAGCAGGAACACACTGCTAAAGCAGTACATTTTGGTGTCACTGGTTTCACGGTTTCCTCACATTTTTGCTACTTCACAGATTTGTGGTGAAAGTGGGGTTTTATTCAGTTTTGACAAGATCATTTCTCCCTTTGCAAGACAGGCCATTTAAGAAGTAAGGACTCTGTAACAGTATTTATTTCAAGGCTGGGGATGAAGGAAATAAAATAAGGAAGGAAGCAAAGTCTTTCTGGCTGTTTTCCTGCAAAGACAAATCTACAGACAGCAAAGATCACAGAATCACAGAAACATTCAGGTTGGAAAAGACCCTCAGGATCATCAAGTCCAACTGATAGCCATACTCTACAAAGTTCACCCTCTAAACCATATCCCCAAGCACCACATCCAAAAGTCCTTTAAACACATCCAGGGTTGGTGACTCAACCACCTTCCTGGGCAGCCGATTCCAATGCCTGACTACTCTTTCTGTGAAAAATTTTTCCCTAATGTCCAGTCTAAACCTAGTCCTAATCCCAGTCATAGTTGGGTCAGAGTTAGTTAGCCAGTCTTGTGTCCTGTTGATGTTCCCTACTGCCTTCAGAAGTGAATAGGCATCTAGAACCAGTGAGAATACTATGAGGTGTTCAATGGAGGTTAGACCAGTGTTGCCTGACCTCAGGGAGAAGAGGTATTTCCACATATAGAGTAAGACCCAGATGGTTTTATTCCAGAGCAATATGCCATGCTTAGTCCATCTTCTTTGATGAACCCAAACAAAGAGCCTGTCCAGTTATTTGGCCATTCCTCTGCTAGAGGGGATGTGGTCATTTACTGAAAAACTGTGGGCTCTGGATAGGAGCAGGACCCCAAGCCACAGTGCTTATGGGGTGCACAGGAGGGATCTCAAAGTCATTGAATCTTGCTTGTGATATGACTGAAGGGCTGTTGGCAGTTTTGCAGCCGAGCTCCACCATTAAGCATCTTCCAGCTCCCATGAATGACCTCCATCCTCCCTTCATGGAGGAAGACTGAACTGCAATTAGCATCTGTGCCTGCTCTCTAGAGCAGCTCAGAGGGAAAGTGAGCATCGTTTCAGACCATTAGCCCTGGCGCCCTGCCATGAAGTTCTTCCGCAGCGTGTCTGCCACCATGATGGATGGTGGCAGGTTTCAGAGCTCAGCTTGTTCCCAGCCACTGACTTACGGTAACTTTCTCTGGGGGCTGAGAGTAAAGGAGGAATAAATAGTGCATGAAGCTTCTGTGAAGAGAGGAGGCAACTCTGGGAGGAAAATCAAGAATCATAGAATCATAGAATCAGTCAGGGTTGGAAGGGACCACAAGGATCATCTAGTTCCAACCCCCTGCCATGGGCAGGGACACCTCACCCTAGATCAGGCTGGCCAGAGCCTCATCCAGCCTGGCCTTAAACACCTCCAGGGATGGGGCCTCAACCACCCCCCTGGACAACCCATTCCAGGCTCTCACCACTCTCGTGGTGAAGAACTTCTTCCTCACGTCCAGCCTGAATCTCCCCACTTCCAGCTTTATTCCATTCCCCCTAGTCCTATCACTACCTGATATCCGAAAAAGTCCCTCCCCAGCTTTCTTGTAGCCCCCTTCAGATACTGGAAGGCCACAATAAGGTCACCTCGGAGCCTTCTCTTCTCCAGACTGAACAGCCCTAACTCTTTCAGTCTGTCCTCATAGGAGAGGTGCTCCAGCCCTCTGATCATCCTGGAGGCCGTTCTCTGGACACCTTCCAGCATGTCTATATCCCTCTTTTAATAGGGGCTCCAGAACTGGATGCAGTACTCCAGGTGGGGTCTCACCAGAGCTGAGCAGAGGGGGAGAATCACCTCCCTTGACCTGCTGGCCACACTTCTGATGCAGCCCAGGATCTGGTTGGCTTTCTTGGCTGCAAGTGCACACTGACAGCTCATGTTGAGCTTCTCATCCACCAGCACCCCCAAGTCCTTTTCTTCAGGGCTGCTCTCCAGCCAGTCACTGCCCAGCCTGTATTTGTGCTTGGGATTGCCTTGACCCAGATGCAGGACCTTGCACTTTGTCTTGTTGAGCCTCATGAGGTTGGCTTGTGCCCACCTCTCCAGCCTGTCAAGGTCCCTCTGGATGGCATCCCTTCCCTCCAGCGTGTCTGCTGCACCACACAGCTTGGTGTCATCAGCAAACTTGCTGAGGGTAATCCACCACTTCATGAATGAGCAGAGTCTCTCCCTGGCCACCCATGAACACCAGCTACACGACATCCTGGAGGTGGGGGAACAAAACTAGAGATGGTAGCCAGGAGGAGGACCATTCATTGGAGGCTGAAGATACACTGTGACAAAGTGGCTGGCATTGGGAGAAGCTGTTGGAGGTGCTGGGATGAAACAGAGCTAGGGAAATCCTGTGGGTGGGTGGGTGGAGGTCTTATGCCTGGAAACATTCAAGTTCAAAATTGATGGGACCTTGAGAAACATGGTCTAGTTGGAGATGTCCCTGTTCACTGCAGGGGGATTGGACAAAATGACCATCAAGAGTCTCTACCAACCTGATGCATTCTGTGATTTTATGCCAGGGGTAGTGCAAGGCAAGAAATAAAGTGATACTTAGGTATCAATATTGTCTATTGACATGATATAAGGAAATGTTGGGTCTGACCCTATTTCATCCTCACAGGAAGAAGAGGCAGGCAGGTGAATGTCACAATGGCAAAAGCCAATTGCTGCAAGTTGTCAGTACCTTGCTATGCCAGAATCCCCAATAAATGCAGCTCAATTTGCAGTGCTGAAGATATTTCAAAGCTAAGTGGTGCAAAAGGATCTGGGAGTCTTGGCCAACAGCTGCCTGAACATGAGCCAGCAGCATGCCCAGGTGGCCAAGAAAGGCCGACAGCATCTTGGCTTGGATCAGCAATAGTGTGGCCAGCAGGACCACAGCAGGGATCATCTTCCTTGTACTCTGAACTACCAAGGCTGCATTTTGAATAGTGAGTTCAGTTTTGGGCCCTTCACTCCCAGAAAGACATTGAGAGATTTAAAAGCTGTGTAGTTGTGGTGCTGAGGGACATAGTTTAGTGGTGGGCTTGGCAGTGCTGGATTAACAGTTGGACTCAATGATCTGAAATTTCTCTTCCAATCTAAACAATTCTATGATTCTGTGATTGATGTTTCTATTTACTTCAGGGAGTAGTGACCTTGATGCAGAAAGATCATGTTTGGGGAAGACCTTTTCAGGTTATCACCTAGCATAACACTGGTTACTGGCATTCTGTGGCCTTAAGATAGATTTATTTCGTTTACTGTGCTTTTTCCAGTTCAAAGTGCCTGATATATCATGTGCAAGTGTGCATGACTTTTCTGTGGGGTCAGGATCTGTGGGGATAGTTGAGGAGTTTGTGGTGGAGGGAGCCAAACCTGGGGAAATTCTGGGTATAAGAGCTCTCTCAAGTGGACAGTCCTTAGCTTCTTCATTTATGAAGAAACTGGAAGTGATTTAACACGTGCCTTCTGGGGGGAGTTTGGGGAATGCTCTCTCCCCGCATGTGTTCAAGGCCAGTTTGGACAAGTCCTTGAGCAACCTTTGCCAGTGTAAGATGTGTCTGCTCATGCTGGGGGGGGGGGGTTGGAACTAGATGACCTTTAAGGTCACAGGATCACAGGATGTCAGGGGTTGGAAAGGACCCAAATAGATCACTGAGTCCAACCCCTCTGCCAGAGCAGGACCATAGAATCTAGCTCAGGTCACAGAGGAATGCATCCAGATGGGCCTTGAAAGTCTCCAGAGAAGGAGACTCCACAGTCTCTCTGGGGAACCTGTTCCAGTGTTCTGTGACCCTTACAGTAAAGAAATTCCCCCTTGAGTTGAGGTGGAACCTTCTGTGCTGCAGCTTACATCCATTGCTCCTTGGCCTGTCACAGGGAGCAAGTGAGAAGAGCCTGTCCCCTCCCTCCTGACACTCAGACCTCAGATATTTATAAACATTTATGAAATCCCCTCTAAGTCTTCTCTTTTCCAGAATAAAAGGTCTGGTCCCTTCCAACCCAAACCATTCTGTGATTCTATGATATTATGAATCAAGACCTGGAAATGATCTTGGCAAACACAGAAACATCAAGGTCTGAAATTTGCTGACGTCAAACTAAAGCTGAACAGGAAAACGTTATGCTTCTTCTACTGCTCATTAAATAGAGAGTGAAAAAATGTTTGTGGTGAGATGTACTCACACCCTTTGTCGGTCATTTTTCTATCTCTTTCCTCTGAGACACACTGTACATGCAACTGCAGTACAACAGCACCTTGCCACACCTCTGTTTCAGCATCCCTGATGGTTATTGATGATATTCATAGCACTTAGAGGTCCTAATCAGAAGCAGTGCTGCAGGCTGCACAGGATGGCTCCTGACCATATAAGCAGTATACACACCTCTTACACCTTCCTGTTCCAGTGTCAAACTATAGAAAGTTGTCATTAATCTGACATTGACAAGAAAAACCACTTCTTGTTATTTTCCCAATTTCTCCCTTTTGCAAACAGTGTGTGAGGTTTGCCCTTCATTTTCTGTGTGCCACACATCTCCCTAGAGACCCAAAAAGCTGTTACTCCCTTGAAATACTACTAATGCTTCCCTCTGGCACCAGAAATTTGGGGGTTGTCAACTTCTATAAATTACTAGCCAATATTTCAGCACCCACCTGATTTCTGTAATTTTATCAATTTTATTCCAGTTGAAGCCTCGTGAGTTATAAAAGCAGCGCCTGTGACGTGCTGTAAATTTGAAAGCACAGGAAACATTTGTGCCCAATTTAAGAGCACAATAAAAGATCAAAACCAGTTTGCTGCACTGGAAACTTGTGAAAGCTGCATGAAATGAATTTGGGGGAGAAAATTGTAGATGGGGAAATTACATATACATTATAATTCTCTCTATAAATATATACATGGGGAGACAGCTTGCTGAGGTAAAGAAAGTGCCTTGCAAAGTTGTCAGAGACAAGGTGTGTTTATCAAATTGTGAACTATGACTGTCAGAGTCCTCCTGGCTGCTGAAAATACTCTACAATTTGGCATCTCCAAGCATTAGATATTGGAGGGAATGGGCTCCATAAATAGCTTGAAGTATACAGAATCACAGCATGTGGGGATTGAAAGGGGCCTCTGAGGATCATCTACTGCAACCCTTCTGGTCAAGCAGGGTCAGGTCCAGCAGGCTGCCCAGGATTGCAATGTCCAGCTGGGTTTTACATCTCTCCAGCGAAGGAGAATCCACAACCTCTCTAGGAAGTTCAGTCCAGTGCTCTGTCACTCTCCATGGAAAAAGGGTTTTCCTTACTTTTAAGTGGAACTTCCATGTTCCAGTTTGTACCCATTGCTTCTCATCCTTTTACTAAGCATCACTGAAAAGAGTCTGTCCCCTTCCTCTTGATCACCACCCTTTAGATATTGATAAACATTGAGAAGTTCCCCTTTCAGTCTGTGCTTTTCCAGACTAAACAATCCCAGGTTTCTCAGCCTTTCATTGAAAGAGAAATACTCCAGTCCCCAGGAGCATAGGCTTGTTTGTTTGTTTGTTTGCAGTTTGTTTGTTTTCATCAACCATATAATGAACAAAGTAATGGCCATGCAGAGGGAGCAGAGAAAAAAGAAGGAAGCAGTTTAAGAGAGTTAAGGGAAGAGGAGAAAAGTGACATACCCCAGCATGCTGAGGACTTGAAAGCTTTAGCACAAGGAAGAGTAAGCCCTAGAGCACTACACTAGCATAAATTACTCCCACTTCTCCATTCTTCTCACTTTTCCCAATTTGCTTCCATTTGATCTTGATTTGCTACTGCTGAGACTTATATAATTCCACCCTTGGGCAAGTGGAACAGATGCAAACCTTCTTTTTCCTCCCTTAAGATACAACCCACAGGCAGTTTTTGATTGGAGTGCTTGTGGACTCATCTGCCTTCCATCATCAGGTCAACTCTGATCTGTGTTTTCCTAGGGTGGACCAGGGAAATTGCCTCCAATGAAGCTGGCCTCAGAAGACTGGCCATGACAAGTACAGTGTGACTGCCCCATAACTAGTGTGGTCCTAAGTGCCTGCTGCAAGGTGTCATAGAATCATAGAATGGTTTTGTTCAGAAGTGACCTTTAAAGGTCATCTAGTCCAACCCCCCCTGCAGTGAACAGCGACATCTTCAACTAGATCAAGCTGCTCAGAGCCCTGTCCAATCTGACCTGCAGTGTTCCCAGGGATGGGGTTTCTTCTACCTCTCTGGTCAACTCATTCCAGTGTAGGCATCTTCTTTACTCCAGAGGCTACTGCACACAGTGTCTTTATGATGTTGGTGGCTGGCAAGCCAAGACTCCATGTTCAACCCTGTAGATGTGGCATCTGAGGTTTAAGGTCCTAGCTCAGCAACTTTCTCATATACCCAAAAAATATCTGCTGCTGTCGTAGAACAAAAAGTAATCCATCAAGGTTGCTTGGACTTGAATTGAGTTTGAAAGGTGCTCCTATGCATTGCTGGGCTCATGGCAGCAAGGAGAGGAGCAGAGATGAGGCATTTGATCCTGCAAGGCTCATACTACAGATGACTTACAGAGATATGCGTAAGACATTTCTGGGGTGATCTCTAGGAAGAATTAATACAGATGGATAAAGGAATTCTTTCCTGGGATCATCCTGTGACTGGAAAAGGATCTATTACTCCACTAATACTTATTGGCTTACCAGTTCTAGAAAGAGTTTCAGCATTTTTCATCTCCTCTCATATCACTGAGAAAGGGCAGAAGGGGGCTTTTCCTAACAAGAAGGAATCACTAGCAGGAGCAGGGAACAATGATGGCTGAGCTGAGCTCTCTTTGTAGGTCCTGAAGGGTTAATGCTTGTCTTAAGCCAACCCATGGATTCCAATGGCCTTCTCTCAGCAGGTCTCCTGCATCTTCATCTTCAATCTTTTCCACCTCTTTACATCAGTATGTTCTCTCTGTGTGCTAGAACAGAGTGGTTTCCTTTCCTTTGATGCCTCTGTTTTTTAGCTACACTTCATTCTCACTCTCCTGAGATGAAGGCATAGAGAGTTTCCCACTCCATCACCAGGAAATACTTTCTGGGGTTAAAGAACCCAAAATCTAACCTTGAGGAAAGCCTCAGGAAAGACTTCATCCTTCCAGAACTGCTGCTGACCCTGTGCAGACCTGAGTCCAGTGACCAGGCAGATTATTCTGGAAGTTTCATTCACCCCAGAGACTGAGAATTTGTCATTCTTTCTGCAAACTGTGTCACAGTCCTCACCAGCTATTTGGTAGTCATTTGCTTCCCAGAGCTTCCATTGGCAAGAATTAGGGGTTTTAAATTGCTGGAAAACTGGTGACTGTTTGTTCTGCACATTTTAATTACGGTTTTTGTTTCTGCCTCTCAACTGGTCAGACAATAAAAGTCTCTTTTTTCCTTTGCTGGATATGAATTCTGAAAGATATTGGTCAGGTGGCCAGAGCTGTGTCCCTATTTTTGTTGCAAACATCTATCCTGAAGGCATCTAGCAAAGCAAAGATTGGCAGTAGTTCAAATATTCAAGTTAATGTGGACCCACTCTCAAGCAAGTTGAAGAGAGAGGAAAGGTTGAAGACCTGAACAATGTTTTCATTGAGGATGTTCATTCAGTTGCAGCAGGGATTGGGGGAAATTGAAATCTCACATAAACTGACAATGGAAGATGTCTTTCTCTGATAAAATATCTCAAAAATAGATATCTTATGTTCTTGATCACTTTTATCTAGATTTGGATTGCAAATGCTGAAAGGAAAAACCTTGGTAGAGAACAGACTATGCATAGTGTCCTGCAGAGCTGGAGTCCAGACCTGAAGCTCTGCCTCCTGACAAGTTCTAACAGTATGTCACAAAAAATATAGATATAGATATAATATAGATATAATCTATTTCTATCTCTATAGTTATATCTCCATCATCTATACCTCTGTATATCCTTCTTCACTGGAGTCAAGGTCAGTAGTGGTTTCATCAGTGATAGTCCTTTCTCCTAGAATATTTCCCTCCCTCTGCCAGACTATTTTGGCTGAGGGATGTCATCTTTTACTTTGCATGGCCCAAGCTAATCTGAAATCATCAGCAAGGAGCATTCATATCTCCTTTAAGCCTCTGGAAGAGATTAGCAATGCCCTTCTCAGCATGTCCCTAACCCCAGTAGTGCTGAGGCCACTATGCAATTAACCAGCACTTGTGCCACTGCACCAGATTGCACTGAAGATAACCAGATGTGAGCAGATAAAGAGGCTGATGGAATTTGGGCCATGTGTGTCTTATCTCTGAAAGCCTTCACTAGCTTCTCCAGCCACAAGTTCAAACAGCAGTCACAGGCCTGCAATGCCTCATGCCAGGATGTTTATTAGGCAGCATTTGTGGTGATCTAAGCCAGCTAAACTTTTCAGGTGACTGGGAGAGGTCAGCAGTTTGAAGGTGAAGGCAGAGTTGTGTCAGATTCTTCTGATCACAGGACATCTGCTCCTGCTCATTCCTTTGAAGGTATAAAAGCACTCATGGACCATCAGGATCTGAGATGAGGAGCACAGCAGCCACCTTGTTTGATAGTTGCATGCTCATTTGACTCATATTGCATCAAATATGAGGGCACTGCAAGGTAGGGCTGTATAGGTCCAGATAGCCAATCTGTCATCCATATTTTCATTCCTTGCTACTGAGGGATGACATCAACACCTGGGCCAGGTGCCCTCTGCTCAAGTAGATTAGGGCTAAAAATATTGTCCCTCTAGCTGGGAGTATGAAGGAGGAGAAACATAGTTCATGAGAACTGGCCCCATCACATCAGTACTTTAATATCTTTTTATTACCCCTGACAGCCATCCCTAGGAAGCATCTATGCTGAAGATGACAAACACATCCTAAACTACAGATGCAGCAGGTTCAGGAACATGGTGGTCTTTTCCCCAACCTCCCACACACCTGATATCAACAGCAGTACCAACAATGCAGCACACTTCCCATTAACTCTCAAGCCAGTCAGGGCCTTTCAGTGGAAGGGTGTTTCACTGAAGACTAAAATGAAGAGCTGTCCAACACATCAGAGAGTTTAGAGGCATCAGGTGGAATCTGAAATCCCATACACACTTTGAAAACTGTCCACATCTATCTAGCTATATTCAGTCAGCACAGATGTGTTGGTGCTTCTAACATCCTTTCCAAGTGAACCATCAACAGGGTCAGGTGGGAAAATGGGGAAAGCTGCCTTACCTTGAAACTCTTGGGGTTTAAGAACCAGAAAAGACCAAATGAACACTTCTGTGTGCACAGGGCATGGCTGCTCTAGGGCACATCTCAGTGTCCTCTATTCCACATGGGTTCCTGTTTATTTCACAGGTCTCTTTCATCCCTCTCATGAGTGAAGGTCCAATGAGAAACTTTCAGTCATCTGATGAAAATATCCACCAACTTTATCTAGAGATTTCCTTGGTCAAGTCAGTAGTTTGGATGTCCTTAATACACCTTCTCTTTTCTTTTATCATCCTCTCTTGCAGTTGAACATAGTAATTCAATCAGTAACCTCCTTCCCACCCCTTTCATTCCCTCTCTGAAAGGCAAAGTGATTATTGTTGTGTTTTTTGTGGTTTTTTTTCCTGAAGAGTAATCTAAGCATTACAGGACCTCTACTGTCAGGCTATTTCAGATATTCCATTGACAACTCCCAGCTAGATTTATCTCCAAGGATATTCAGTGCCTTCTGATAGCATTATCCTTCTGTTAATTGAAATTCTGTCCTAAGGAAGGAAAATGAAAGCTTTCCAAAGGGGGTAAGAAATAACAAGGCCAAAAAAAGAAATAAATACACTCAAGCAAGTTTCTGAGACAATTCCCCAGGCTAGAAATCTGGAATAATGCTTTGTGCCTTTCCTTTACAATGAACCTCCCAAAGGGGCAGAATTATCAAACATTGCATGGGGTAATCTTAGTAATTAAAGAATTTATACATATATATGAAACACCACAATGCTGGTCACAGGGCACAATCCAGTTTGCAAAGTATTTTTCTGCTGGGATTCACCAAGACATTTGTTGTTTCATTATGATTTTTTTTTTTTTTTTAAGACTGGGGTGTTTTTAATTGAAATAGATTTTCCTTTTTTTTTTTTTGCCTTATCATATTTCAGGTTTACTATATCACTCTCATTTGTTTGTTCAATCAGCTTCTCTCTCTGTCTCTCCCATGCCTCTTTCTCCCTAAATTTTAGGTGTTTTTTGGAATGTGATTGCAGCAGAGGCCTGCACAGTCTACAGTTTACACACTGCTACATTCATCTTGATGGCTTGGAATAAGGGTGAAGAAACCTCAAGTGAAGCACATGAAGACATTGGAGTTAGCCACAGGAGATGGAGATGGACAAAAAAAAAAAACAAAACTCAGTCCAACCACCAAAAAAAAAACCCAACAAAATCCATCCCTCAAAGATTCCATCTGACTAAGAAAGCAGAACTTCAGATGACAAATCTTGGCAACCTGGTTGGCAAAAATAGGAGGGAAAATCTGTAGAAATGTATTTAAGAGCAAAAAACCCCACATCAGAATATATCTTTACCTGTTGTTGATAATCTCCCTTCTCATGGAACTCAGAGGAATTGTCATTCTCATATGCACTGACCAGTGACCAGTGTTCCTATCTCTGACCCTCAGAACTATAGCACTGACTTAAACCAGCAATGAGCCAGCAATATGCACTTGCAGCCCAGAGAGCAAATCACATTCTGGGCTGCATCAAAAGAAGTGTGGCCAGCAGATCGAGGGAGGTGATTCTGCCACTCTGCTCCAGTGAGACCTCACATGGAATACTGTGTCCAGCTGTGGGGCCCTCAACACAAGAAGAGCTTGGACCTGCTATAGAAGGTCCAAAGGTGGGGCACAAAAATGATCAGAGGGCTGGAGCATCTCTCCTACAAAGACAAGCTGGGAGAGTTGGAGTTGTTCAAACTGGGGAAGAGAAGGCTCAGAGGAGACCTTCCGGTACCTGAAGGGGACCTAGAAGAAAGCTGGAGAGGGATTGATTACAAACCTGTGTAGCACTAGGAAAAGCAGCAATGGTTTTAAAGTAGAGGGTAAATTTAGATTGACATTATGAAAAATTTCTTCACTATGAAGGTGGTGGAACACTGAAACATGTTGCCCAGGGTGGTGGTGGAGGCCCCATTCCTGAAGAGATTCAAGGTCAGGTCTGATGGGTCTCTGAGCAACTTGATCTAGTTGGGGATACCTCTGCTTACTGCAGGAAGGGTAGACTAGATGACCTTTAAAGGTCCCTTCCAACACAATACATTCTATGATTCTATGATTCTATAACCCTACAAGTATTTGCATTGGAATATTTTTGCCTAGTGAAATAATGTACTGCTTTCAGAGACAGCAGCACAAGACACCCTCAGAATTTGAACTGCTTGTCAGGAAAAACCTTTCCAGTGGTTCTGCAGCTGAAGCCTAAGTCACAGCAGCATGAACCTTTTGGCCTTTCAGCTTTAAACTCACATATGCATTTAAGCTTAAGTAAACATGACATGTATGCTACTGATTTCACTGTGGTCTGACATCTGTACCACTCCCTCCTGACTTAGAGGGAGTTTGTGGTCATTTGTACCTTAAAATAAATGCAGGATAATGACAATGTCAGAGAAGGCACAGAAATCTCTGAGTCAGTGGTAAATAATGCTCTGTCACTTCTTGTGTCTCGATGTACAGTGTTTTGATGTTGTGCTTCTTGATCTATCAAATTCCTAAATTCAGCAGGTTCTGGTGGAAGGAGAGGAGGGGATGTTGATAGAAAGTGCTCAAGCCCATTTTTTTTTTCCATATCTATACACACTGTCCAGAAGGTCTATTAAAAGAGGTGTTGGTCTAACACATGGCAGTGATCTCTGATCTAACACATCACCTGAGCTTTAGACCAGGAGGTTCAACTCTGGTCTGACTCTAGCAAATCATGTCCTTTCTAGGAGATCCAACCTTTGACTCAGATTTACTTTCCTCTTTCTGAACTTGTGCTGAGGGTGTTTTATGATGCCTGCCAGCTTTCACTTTCAAGGGGATTCACAGCTGGCTGTTTATCAAGCATTGCAGGCAAGCTTTGCCAAGCATGGCAGCTCTGAAGTTTAGGCTGCCTAAAATGACCCATAAACAGACCACTTTTAGACTTGTCTAACTTGTAATATTGGAATGCTCCAGACTGGCTTTGTGTTTTGCAGGCTGAATGTCTGGATGTAAATGCCAGCAAAAATATTAAAGGGGTGTCCTCTCTCCCTCAACCCCTTATCCCCATAACCATCAGAGAATGCAATTAAGGGAAACTACCTTGTTTGGTCCAACCTGAAAAAAAACAGAACAGTCCTTTCATTCAGAATGTTTAACATGAGTTAGATGTTTGCAATATGGCTTTTACTGGAGAATGGTTTGTGGGTAAGGAGAAGTGAGAAGCAGACTGAGTGTTGCTCTTACTCTCCAGGACTGGATGTGAGTACTTGACTGGTGGCTTGGTCTGTAGGACTGCTTTATGTCTCTATTAAGCAAGAAAGTAAGGAGGAAGGGAATGACAGGAAGAAGATAGAATGGGTGGGGAAAGTGAGGAGTCCTGGGTGCAGCCTGGAAGCACCATCCTGTGAAATAAGAGATGGAAGAATGGCAGGAAAAGTAATGAATTTACAGCCTGACACCCCCACAGATGGCTCCTTGCATTTGTCCTTTTGCAGACAAACAGACCCTGCTTGAATTATGGGGCTATAATTCTATTTGTGGATGGTGGACGGGAAAAGGGGGGAGGTTGCAAGAGCTATTTGGTGGTTTATGATCTCCCCAGAAGCCCTTGATGGAATTCCAGCCCCATAACTCAGAGCTGCCTTCTCTGGATCTAATTCACTGGAGGTCTCTGATGTGGTAGTTGAGATCGAGTTCAGTGTTGTGTCTTGCCCGTGCTGGGGGCTTAATCAGATTGCCTTTGCTAATCCAAAGCAGGGAAGGTTTATTGGAAGTTTCCCTGAGGAGTGCATTCTGGTTTGTCTTGGGTACTGTGAGAGCAGAGAGCAGAGTTAGGTGCCATTAACACAATCAAATCAGTTGCTGCAGCCTTCTTTCTTCCATAGCCATCCATCAGAAAAGAATATGACAAGACCAGAGCCATGGCATGGCCAGCATGGTGACTCTGGTGTCTTGAACCCTGAAGGTGTTCCATTTGGCTCTTCCTAGTGACATCAAGAGGCTGCAAGCTGCCTGCAACTCTGCTGTGTACTGAGCAGAGGTTAGTCAGTGGCACACAAGTCAGGGACACAAGACCTAACCCAGGACATGAGATCTAGCTCATGTCCATGCCTGTAGATCTGCCTCTTAACATTACAAAGAAGAACAGGTCCTGACAGTACCTCTGGGACTCTGGTGTTCCTCCAGCAAAAGGGTTAATTAAACCAGACAGGGCAGCACTTTTAGAACCAACTTGACACTGGGCAGTAGTGTCTGAGGGATAAAAGTGAGATGTCCTGTGATGTATAATTTGCTCCAATTGATAGATTCCTCTCTGGTATCATCTTTATATCCCCCCCAAAAAAAACCCTCATCTTTCAAAACACAAATCTAATGTCAAAACCAACTACCAGCATTTTTTGGGGATCATTCTTCAATCCCCATGGACAAGCCCTAAGGAGGTAAGCATCGAACTCTCACAGTCATAATAAAGTAAAGCTTTAAAGAGCTCCTTTGCCATTATTTTACCACAAACACCTCCTGACCTAGCAGACCCTATTCCTAATATGCCTTTCTTTGGTCTAGCTCTGTATACTTGGCCAAGTGAAGCAATTTTGTCTAAGAGAAAAACAGAATCACAGAATGGTGGATCTCAGAAGTGACCTCTGGAGATCATCTAGTCTAATCCCCCCTGCTAAAGCAGGGTCACCTGGAACAAGTTGCATGGGGATGCTTTCAGACAGCTGTGGAGGGAACTCCACAACCTCTCTGGGCAGCCTGTTCCAGTGCTCCAACACCTTCAAAGTAAAGAGCTTTTCCCTTGCATTCAAGTGGACCTTCCAGTGTTCCATTTTGTGCCTGTTGTCCCTTGTCCTATCACTAACCACCACTGAAAAGAGTCTGTGCAGAGGAAGCCACACGGGATGCAGTTTTACCCATGAAGGTAAAAAGTCCCTGGTACCTGCTCTCTCCAAACTGTGTCTGGGCATTCTCTAGGAAAGTGTTAGTTGACGTTGTCCAAAATTGTGCTGGGGAACATGCCACCAGCCAAGCATCACAATTTCAGTGTAGTGCTTGATACTTCACCTTGGCCTTCTTTCCTTTACCAGCACAGATGAAACCAGGAAAAACAGAATTCCTGGTGGTGTTATCTGCTTGTTGTGTTCCTACCCATAAAATGTTTGTCTGTCATGAATTGTGACTAACTGGTGAGCCTGTGTTAGAGGAAAAAGGGCTGCATCCCATATGGCATACCAAATAAAAACTGGCCTGTGGAGATGTCTTGGCATTGTGTTTGGTTTTAGGAGTTATAAGGTCAGTGAGTACATTTTCCATTAGAATTTATGAGAAGGCAGGAAATTCAAAGAAGCAAGTAATAATCGTAAAAATAAAAGAATTATTCTTTCTTTTCTTTTTTCTTTTCTCTTTGAACATCTTAGCTAAAGGCAAAAGACCAAACTGGTTCCTACTTTTCTCACAGATGCTTGCTGGGTTGTGGAAATATACACAACAGAAGCATTCATACCTCTCCTCCATGTACAGCAGGAGATATATTCTCTCTCCTGAAAACAGAAAGGTGAAAGCAGACCCAGTGGTGGGATTCACACTACCTGACTTTACAAAGGCAGAGTGCAACCATCCACAGCTGGGCTGGCTTCCTCCATCCTCCCTAGGGGCAGCAAGAAGAAACAAGCATTTACCTTTATCATTCACTGATCTTTTTGAGCCATCCAGGCTGAAGTGTGATGAATCCTACCCTGAAAGGACCCATTTTTCACTGATGACTGTGCAGGCAGACAAACAACTATAATGGAAGCAAACCCCCACAGCCACTCCAAGAACTCCTCAGCATGAGAAGAGGCAATAATTTTGCAGGGATCCTACTAGGATCATAGGATCGTTTTGATTGGAAAAGGCCTTTAAAGATTATCAAGTCCAATCATTACCTAACTACCAAGTCTGGTGCTAAACCTGAGCACCACATCACTGCACCTTTTAAACACCTTCAGGGATGAGGATTCAACCACCTCCTGAGGAACCTGTTCCAGTCTTTGAGAAACCTTTCCAGTGGAAAAGTCTCTTCTAATATCCAACCTAAACCTCTCATGGTGCAACTCCAAACCATTTTCTCTCATCCTATCACTTGTTACTAGGGAGAAGAGACCAACCCCTACCTCACCACAACCTCTTTTCAGAGAGGCTCTGTAGAGTAGATGGCTCTGAAGAAAAACTCAGTGATTCCAGAATCACTTTCTTTCCATGCAGTGTGCTGGCACACCTTCATGCAGAAGCTAGCAGGTCTCTGCAGGGCAAGTGACTCAGAGCTGTGGGCCCCATCACTCTCAACACTTTGGTGAAGATAAAGAGCTTGAGGAATTACAGTTGGAAGTAAAAATCATCTAATCCAACCCCCTTGTCACAGACAGGGTCACCTGCTATACCAGATTGCTCAAAGCCTCATCCAGCCTGGTCTTGAACACTTCCAGGGATGGGGCATCTACAACTTGTCTGGGAACCTGTTTCAGTGCCCCACTGCCCTCAGAAATGGACAATCTGCCAGTTTGCTTGTACAAGTGATATCCAGCGGCCCTGAGAGAGCTGATGCTGGAGTTATACTCTGCTGAGCCAGAAAAGTCTCCAGGAAGAGGACTGGTGAGGGGACCAACTTGGTATGATGCAGGCAGCTGAACCTGTGAGATGTCAGAAAACGGGTGAAGGAATCAGGAAATAATAAAGGCAAATTGAATGCTCTCCAAGTTGTTGGAAATAGTCCTTCTCAGCTGACATCTGGGATTGCTTTGGAAAAATGAGCTGCAGACTGGCTCCTACTTTTGCCCTGAGAGCTGCAGACCTCCTCCTACTTTTGTCCTGCCCTCTCTCCTGCCGGGTTTTCAAGGGGCTCTTGGGGGATACTACTTACACAGAGGATATCACAGAGATGAGACAAATGGTCACCATTTCCTTAGTAAGGGATCTTAAAGGGTGGGTTGCAATGCAGTCTCAGTCTTCTTTTCAACAGGCTGAGAAGCCACAGGTCTCTCAGTCTTTTGTCTTCAGAGAGATGCTCCTGTCCCACCATCTGTAGCCTCTGCTGGACTTTTCTCTAGCAGATCCCTGTCTCTCTTGAACTGGGGAGTCCAGATATGGATACAATACTCCAATGTGGAATCACTAGGGCAGAGTAGAGGCAAAGGAGTACACCCCTGTACTGGTGCAGGTGGTTATTGCTCCTCAGGTGCAGGACCCTGCGCTTTCCCTCGTTGAACTTCATGAGGTTCCCCTCTACCCAACTCTCCAGCCTGTCCAGGGGGTCACTAAATAGAAGCACTGCCTGATGGG
This sequence comes from Indicator indicator, assembly GCF_027791375.1. Taxonomy (NCBI): domain Eukaryota; kingdom Metazoa; phylum Chordata; class Aves; order Piciformes; family Indicatoridae; genus Indicator; species Indicator indicator. The sequence continues at coordinate 12,995,764 of NC_072012.1, read as the reverse complement.
GTGTCAGCTATTCCTTCTATGATTTTATCATCAGCAAACATGCTGAAGGTCCACACTGTCCATTCTTCTAGGTCATTGATGAAGAAATTTTCCTCTTTACTTCTACTCTTGCAGCTCTTGTGGAACCATTAAGTAAATTCTCCACTAAGTAGAATCACGTCCACACTTGTAATCCCCTTGAAAGCAAAATTGTGAGCTTACAGCTGACAACAGGGAGTTACCACAAGGCTATAACCTGTTTGTTTTTGTGTGCTAAGCAATTGTAACTCCACTTAATGCTTGGAAGGATGGGTTTGTGGCAATAGCTGGTGGTATGTTGTGGCATACCACCAGGGGCACTAAAGACAAGAGGAAACTGTGGTCCAGAATGTATCACATACGAGGTTTATGGGATCACAGCATACCTTGCTCTATGGATTCTCACAAACGTTAAATATGAATTGGCACTGAGCAAAAATAGGCTGCAAAGACCTTAGCTTTTATTCCCCTTGTAGCTGGCACTGGTGAGGCAGCACTTCCAATCCTGGGTTCAGTTTTGGGCCCCTTACTCCAAGAAGAACATTGAGGTGCTCAACCGTGGCCAGAAAAGGGAAAAAAATGGTAAAGGGTCTAGAGAACATCTTATTGAGGAGCAGCTGAGAGAACTGGGGTTACTCAGCCTTGAGAATAGGATTCTGAGGGGAGACCATCTCACTTTCTACAAAGAGTAGACAGGAGGTAGTAAGGTGAGTGGTTTCCTGGTCTCCCAAGTAATGAGTGAGGACAAGAGGAAACAACTTCAAGCTGTGCCAGAGAGGTTTATGTTGGACATTAAGAAAAATTTCTTCACCAAAAAGGTTGTCAAGGCCTTCAAGAGGCTGCCTAGGGAAGTGGTGGAGTCACCATCCCTGGTGGTATTTAAAATCCATGTGGATGTGGTGCTGAGGGGCATGGTTTAGTTGTGAACTGGCAGTGAGGGGTTAATGGTTGCACTTGATCTGAAAAGTGTGTTCCAATCCAAACAGTTCTAGGAGTCTATAATCCTGTGTGATTGCAAGCAACTCATTGCACCTCTTCATGCCTCAGTTTCCTCCCCACCTCTTCCTTTTCCTGCTGGTCTTGCTGAGGCTGGAAGCTGTTATGTCTACAAGGAGAACCTCTTTCTGTCTGTGCAATGTCTGGCAGAGACTGTCTAAAACTACAACCGTTAAATGCAACCACTTGGTTTGTAAGGAAGTTTTTGATAGATATTTTGGTTTAGGTTTAAAAAATAACAAGAGCCTTAACTGGGGGAGGGGGTTGGTTTTGTTTTGGTTTGTTTGCTTGGTTTTAGGTTGTTTGGGTTTTTTTTAAGAGATATTTTAGTTCGTGTGGTTTTTTTCTTTCCCCCTAAATATCCTAATAATTCAGAGAAGCTCAAATCTGAAGCATTTCTTTGCACATGAAATTTTGTAGCATCAGTTCCTGCAATTCCCCCTGCTTCCTGGAGAGGTCTGATGAGCTCTACAGGCAACAGCCTGCTGTGAGTGACTCACCTGCTACTGGAATGTGCTGGCAGAATGATGCAAGCCCTTCTGTGTGAGAAGGACTTTTCTTTTGCTGTATCCCAGGAGATGTCTCATTTCCATGGCTGGATGGGGACAGTCTCTTGGTGTATGTATGCTGCTCATCTGCAGGTTCCCAGATACTTGCTAAGTGGTATAGGCTGAAGCCTACTGTGAAAGCTGCCAAAGTTTCCTCTATTTCCTTTTAGAAATCCACTGTTTTGCTTCCTTTCTATGCTATCCATTGAACCAGACTTGCAGAACTGAGTTGAACAAAAGGGTGTTTGCTTTCCACAAGTCTGATATTGATGCCATGGTTACTGAATCCCATAAAACCTGCCAGCTGTCTCATTCTTCAGTGGGTGACAGAGGCTTACACCTTCAGAGCATGGCACCAGAGTTGCACCAGCTTCGGGAATGCAACCCCAGCTTTATTTTCTTCTCTGCTGTGTGAAATGGAGGGCAGTGGCTGGGAGAAAGGAAGCACTGGGAAATGCTAGGGGCATTCACAGGCAGAGGAGGTTGGTAAGGATGCTGATGTCATATCTGGAGATGGGAGTGAGGATCAGAGCTTTGTACCCACTATGCAGGGAAGAGGGAGGCTGGGTGCCATGAGGGAGTCTGCTGGGGGATGCAGGACACAAGGAAGAAGCAGGTACAATGCCTCACTGCTGTGAGTAGTGCATTATGAAAGATGGCAATTTCAGCAGTCCCCACCACCATGTCCCCTTTCCACCTTCAAAGGGACCTGGCTCTGCTTATATTTTGAGTTTTCAAGAGCAGGGCCAGTGAAAACTGCCTTTGACTCTTTTCTTCTCCAATTTGCCTTCAACTGAGGTGTCTCAGGTCAACTTTCCTGCTCTTTGGGATACATAACGAGGCTCCTAAACCATGCAGATCTGTGTCAAGGCAGTGGAAACCCCACCTGGGCCCAAGCCTGTCATCATTCCCAGGGAATCTGACCTCCTTCATTTCATCTTTTTGTGCCTCAGTTTCTATGACCTTCAGTCTCACGCTTCCCCCTCACTTGAGTTCTCTCACTCCAACTCCATGTGGCCACAGGAAACAGCAACCACAGCCCAGGGCATTTTTATTTCTTTATTTTTTTTTTTAATAAACTTTATTCTATATTACAAATAGTTGTTTGGTTTTTTTTTTTTTTTTTTTTTTTTTTTTTTTGTTTTGTTCTGGACTGCAAAATAGGAATGCCTTATATTTACATACACAGGTATACAATTAATTGTAACAAAGGTACAGAAGCTTTGCCTTTACCAAGTAACAACGGGATTCCAATTTAAATAGTATAGATTTTATTATTTTTTTTAACTAGGATCAATTCAAAAGAAAATCAAACCAACAACAACAACAACCTAAGAAAAAGGATCCCAACCTCCTTTCTAATGCTGTCTTGACATCTCTTTGAGGCTGTTAGTAACACTGTAGTGAAAGGATATGTCTTTACATTGATGTTTATATTTAAGGTGGAAGCTTTAGCAAAACAGAGAATGAGACTTCTGGGCTTATGTGTATGTCCAAAACACAGGGTCAGACACTAGGAAGGGTCTGTCTTGTGATGTTAAATAATCCAGTTGCCTCTTGTCTTGATTCTTTGGGGAAAACACCAGGAGCATTTAGTTAGCACCTAGTCTCTTTGCTTCCTTACCCCATTCTGGGCTAGAAAGTGGGTTTTCTCCAGAGACTGGAGAAAAGGGAGCACAGAAATTTTAAATAACACCAAGTTTCTCTTAAGATACTTCAGAAAGGTTAGCAAGCTTGGACGTGTGCCTCAATTTCTCCAACTGGTTGCTGTGCCTCAGTGTCTCTGAAAGTGAATAGCAACCTCTCCAAAAGGGAAATGCTGCCTTCAGAGTCAAGGAGCCCCACCAGACCACACCAGGAAGAGAAGGGAATGATGAAAGAGCCTAAATGTCCTGGGTTTCCCCCTGTTTTCCACACTCGGGTTCACTTTACTCAGCATCCCTGCACACAGTTCTCTGCTGCGAGTGTTTTTGAGGTGATCTGTTTCCACGCAGAAAGAACTTCTTGAGGTAAACTCTCCATTTTTAGAACAGATTAACACCAAAAAAGGAAAAAAAAGTTAAAAATGAACAAACAACAACAACAACAACAGAAATCACACACATGACAGGTTGATCAGACTAAGCAGCTTTATATCCTCACTGGGGGGGTTGGTGGTTTCATTTGTTTGTTTGTGTTTTTTTTTTTTCCAAGTGTAAATCTATTTTTATTACCTTTTTTTTTTTTTTTTTGACATCTTCCTACAAATTAATTCATTGCTGTAAGCCAGTGTCCCCTTGGGTCCTTCTCTAACAGTGTCGTGGACTAAACCATCCCAAATAAAACAAGGTTGATAAGCTCCAAAGCATTCCCTGTGAGACAGCACAATTTCTTTTTTTTTTTTTTTTTTTTTTTTTTTTTTTTGGAAGAAGGGTCATTGCACAGTGGCAGAGGTAAGGGAAAACTGTTTGAATCCATGGAACAAAGGATACTCCAAGATGGGAATAGCATTGGGTGAAAAGCGGGAAAATTCAGGTTGTGAATGGCCAGGAAGCTGAGGTTCACACTGTGATGTTGAGGTTCACTTGTTTCATCAGTTGCCTGCCCCACAGCATAGCAAGGTTGGATGGCAAGAGTTAGGACATCCCAAGATCTGTGTGAGGACAACTCTTTTGCTACTCATCAGATATGCAGAACAAATTGACTTGGCATTACCGAGGCTATGTCGATACTTCCCTTCATCTATCATGATGAGGTATCTGTCAACACAGAAACAGTGTACTATGATCATGTAAATGAAAATAGCTCCCTGGTTTCAAGAAAGAGATCCATTCCTGTGTTCCTCTGATTATCCCCAAAGTTACCAGAGGCTCAGAAGGCTTCAAACAGCAACACTAATTTCAGAGTTTTATTTTTATACAGATTTCCTCATTCAAAGGTGAGGGATAGGAAATTTGGCTTCCTGGATGCAGTATTTGGTGAGCTACCCAAAATCAACACAAACTTGGTGGGACCATAATACATATTTCTGCACAATGCCCTCTCTCTGGCTTCAGGGAGAAGAAAGGAACTAAAACCACCTTGTTGGAACTGGAGTTCCAGAAAAGTGCTTTTCTGTTCACAGTATCTTCCCATATCAGCACTGGCCACTGCAGAAAGCAACAGGTTTCGATGGAGTAGCAAACCTCTAACACTCTAGAGCCTGCCTCAGGCATTTGGGAAGCAGGACTGTTTTTCTTCCCATCTCTCATTCTTTTACAGTGATAAGAAATATCTTCATGCTATCAGATGAATCTACATCATAAGTATATTGTCTAGAGGCTGCTGGGCAGTGTGAAACATGACTTCTTTGACTGATATGGGAGAGTATCCCTTGTCATCTCCAGCAGCCCAAGCATTTCCTCTTGGTGTGAGATGGACCTTGAACTTAAGGATCCTTTGTTAAGACACCAATGTATGCTCCACTAAGTGGAGCCCTGGGACTCAGTCCTTTCAGGTCTCCAATCTTCCTTTGGAAGAATCTTCCACATAATAGTGTCTCTTTCCAAAGCATATGACTAAAGTCTTGGGGAAGGACAGCTCTACATTTTGTGGTGTGGTTTACTTTTAAATGATTTTCCTCTTGATGCTAGCTCTTCACTGCTTGAGTTTTTACCTCATAGGAATCTTGGACTTAAATTGTGGAAGGGATGTGTAGTTTTTGTGTTGGCTGACTCAACAGAGAGACAGGTCACTGGACTCTTAAAACTATCTTAGTTTTCAATAGCATTATTACAAGTCATGATGACAATTATGTTCTTTATCTGGTCTATTTCCCTTCATAATTAACACCTTCCTCTGGGATAATTGCAGAAGATCTGGAAACTTTGGTAATCACTTTTCAAGTGGTGGTAGATCTTCTTCATGTCATAATCTTCATGGACTGCAGTGTCAAATTAGAGATGAGACAACTCCAGTGGTAAAACTACAGATGAGGAAACTGTCATAGCCCTCTTATGTAATGGAGCAAAGCTGGTATATGATGGGTTGGACTAGAACTTTAAAGATCTCTTCCAACAAAAAGAATTTGATGATTCTATGACTTGCTGACAGAAATAAGAGTGGGAGGAAAAGCACTGGGGCATGTTGGGAGAGGAAGTTACCCTTGCATGGCCACATTTCTCCTTTTCAGTAGCTCTCCTGTGTTGTCTGTTCAAGCACTAACAATCTCTAACACCTTCTTCCAGACAATGCACAGCTCTTCCCACAGCAGTGCTAACTGGAAGGCTCAGTCTGCAAAAGCACATGACATGATGGATTATGTCTCAGATTTCTGTCTCATTAATAGGTGAGCCCACACTCCAAGGGATGACATGATGTGTTTGCAAAGGGAATGTTCATCTTTTGTTCCTCTAACACAGTCCCAGAGCAAACTCTAAAGTGAAGAAATAGTCTTAGCTCTCTCAACAGAACCACAGAGAGTCTTAATGAGTTCCCTTTCCCCATTTCTGATGGTGCTTCAAGTATCAGCATTCATTATCTTGCTTGCAGTGTTTGAGAAATACCCATAAAGGCCAACTTATCACCTGACATATTCTGTTTTTAGCAGCCTGTCCATTGACTTCTAGGGACTTTGGCTCTGTTGTCACTGTGTGACTTGGAAACCAGTGTGGAATATCACCTCTTAGGGTATTTTTGGTAAAGTGTGGAAACGGAGGTGGGGAAAAGTAAATCAAAGGAAGAGGAAAAGAACGCATCCGTGTTGTAGTAGGGCTCATTCTTCTGCTTGTCTTTGTTTTCAGTTGTATTTTACATGCATTTAAAAATAGTTAGCTCAACAGGCGAGGCTGGGAAGAAAGATGCCAAGACCTCTCAGACTGGGGGATGCTAGGACAGTGGTTGGAAATGGGAAGGGCACTGAAGGGGACAGGGGAGGAAGCCCACGCATTTACATCACGATTCTGGCACATTTTCCAAGCAAAACCCAAAACCAGATCAACCAACAAATAAAGCAAAACAAACAGAAAAAATAGGGAGGAGATGAAAGAGAAGCAAAATACAGATTTTTTTTTTTCTTTCAGATCCTGGGGATGGGAGAAAGAAGAGGGTGGAGAGAAAACATAAATACCTAAATGGGAACTTGGGAAGAGTTAAGCTACAAGTCTTGTGGCACTTCCCATTTTCCCTACATTTTTCATTCTCAGTGTCTCTGAGGTGTTCAAGTTTCTCCTGAAAACTATAAATATATACATATAACAGATGAAAAACTCCGTACCAGCAAGAAGAAATAAAATAAGAACAATGGGAAACAACTGTAATAAAAAAAAAAAAAAAAAAAAAAAAAAGCAACCCACAGCCCTGAAAACATGGAAAAGAAACAGGGTGAGTGTCGAATGTCCCCTGTGGTGTTCCTCTGACTTCAGTACTGGTGCAGGATTACACCAGTTCACTTTGATAATATATGTTTTGTTTTTAAACAGCTTCTTCTTCCTTTCATGTGCACGCATGTCCAGGCAGTACAGCCCATCACTCATAACCACTTCCCTCCAAGCCAGCTATTTGTCCTCAGACTCCTACTATCCAGCTGTGAGTACAAGGCATGACAATAGGGTCCATATTTATCTTTTGTGGCACTTTGTTTGTCAAAACCTTTGGTTTCTTCCTTTTTTTTTTTTCTCTTTTTTTCTTTTTTGCCTTTGTTTTTTTTTGCCCTTTTTTTTTTTTTTAATGTACTTATAAAAAAATATTGTGTTTGTGTTGTTGTTGCAATTTTCCTACTGCTGGCTCTGGTGGGACTTCCACCCCACTTTCACAGCCAGAATCAATGGATCTGGAACATGCGCCGACATTACTAAGTGGATCAACAACCAAGTCAGAACCAACCAAACCCAAACCACCTCCAATGCGCAGGCCTCTTAAAAATGCTGAGATGTCCATAAGGTGCATGATGAGTCCATCAGCTCAGCAATCAAACAGAAAGCAAGCCAAAAGGAAAAAGGAACTAACGCACACGCACACACGGATACGCACACGCACAAAATCATAATCATTAGAATCAAGAGAGAAATGTCTGGGGGTTTAAAACCAAGACGTGTCCCTAAGTTTGCTGTTTCAATAGGAATCTTGAGATAATGCTCTCCACAGACACATCCAGTTTGGGACTGCTGTTCTTTAAATGGTTTTAGAAAGGCTTGCCTACATCTGTATCTGCTTGGCTAAACGGAACCCACTTGCTGACTAACTCCTCTTTGCACCACATCCCCCCTTAAGATTCATCATTCTGAAGAGGTTCTGGTTTGCTAGCAAGAGGCATGAACAAAACTAAATGCACTCATTCTGTGACCAATTTACACACCCTGTCTTTACCCCTTTGTCCCTCCAGGTGCAAAGTAGATCCAGGCTGTAGCTTTGAGAATGGTGTGAGATGGATGTGGGCTGATTCTCTGTGGCATCAAGCCAGTCCTCCACCTCGCTAGTGAGCTCTGTTCATTTTTGGTGAGATGAATGCAAAACCCAGCTCTTGCCTCCATGGTGAACAAGATGCAATGTTCTGCAGACCCTGGCGGGGGTCTCCTATTCTTCTGAACCATGGTGTCATCCAGGCTGCCAGCTGTATGAACACAACCAAATGCAGAAGAAACACAGGAACTCACTCCTCTTTGCCTGGCCATGAAACAGGTTGAGATGTTGTTCTGGAGGAGAAGAGCAGAAAAATCATCCACCATTGTTCCGTTGTGACAGTGATCTCTGAAGGGATAAGAAGTGCAAAGAGAGAGCATATAGTTCCCAGGTAGCAATTGTGCCTTCAGAAAGGCCTGTTGGTTCCAAAAATGGAGAATGGCCAAGGCCAGGACTTGGCACCAAAAGGCAGATGAGCTTTAGAGACCTCCAGAAGACAAGCAGTTCTGCTGGGGGTATCTAGGTAGAAGCATACTTTGTAGTGTTTCATTTAGATTTCCTTCAAGATTTCCTTCCAAAATGTATGGTAACATTTCTTCTTAGGAGCGGCTTTGAAGGAAGGCTTTACCATCAGTCCTGTGCACCACCTTGCTTCATGGCAAGCCCTTCAGTATCCTTCTGATATTCAACCATGAGATAACAATAGCTTTGTTTCAGTTGAGGAAACAAAATGGAAAGAACTAACAGCTTTTAAAAAAATACCTCTGGCTGGAGTTGGAGGTCAAGCTCCTTGCCAGGAACAAAATGGAACTTCTGGCCCTTGCTTTCCAAGCGGAGATGGCAACAAGGGAGATGCTGTGCTGTCCATTGCCAGAAGGAACAGAACCACCACCGATGGGATGCCTCCAAGCAGAGAAAGCATTTTTGCTGCAGTGCTACGACCAACAGGACACAATGGGAAAGACAGAGGGGGACACAGGTCTCTTTGAAAAATAAGAATAACCATATGAAACACATGGGCAGGGGAGCCTTGGTCTCCTCCTCCCCTCTTGACCCTTCGTCTGCCTCAAGAGAGCAGCTGCACTGCTGTTTGCCTGGGCAGATAAAAGCCACCATGGTCCCACTTTGGACGGAGCTGTGGCATTTGTTGAGATCCTTGGAGTTCCTCTCCCAGTGGATCACTATCAAGAGATAGAGTTGCAATGGCTCTGCAGGAGAGGATCTCAATTTGTTCCTGCCCTCCAAGATCCCTGCAGGCAGGCTGCCTTCCCTTTGGGGAGACTTTTAGTAATACTGAGTTCATTTCCATGTCCACTCCAGAGGCTACAACCCTTGGAGGGTAGTTAAAGCAGCATGACAAAAGTTACCTCCCAATTTCCCATCTGCAGAGTGATGATGTGATGTTGGGGGAGGGTTTGTGGTGTTTACTTTTTGTGTGTAACAGTTTTTCTCTAGGGCAAAGGCAGAGAGGAAGCTGTGAAAAGGAGAGCTCCACCCAAATATCTTGATGACCCCAGAGTCAAGATTCCTCTGCAGTTTTGTTGGTTTTGTTTTGTTTTATTTTGTTTTTAATTAATCCCTTGGGCTTTGTGTCTTTGTCCATAGATCTTGAAGGAGAAAGAAATGAAAGAGAGAAGAGGGAGTAGCACAGTTCAGGTGACTCTGCTTACAGCCAATCAAAACTTGCACTTGGTAAAGATGATGATCTTGAGTGAGGCACGACTTGGTTTATCCTTCCCAGGGTGTCCCTGGTAGGACAGTTCTCAGCTGTCTATGCTCATGAGGGTTATGACTTGTTCAAGTTTGTAGGCAAGTTTCTGTTTCCCAGCTTGGTCATCTTGATCAAGGGCTCCAAGAATCTGGAAAAAGGAGAGAGAAAGAAATTACAGGGACTTTTTCCTTTTTTTCCCAAAAGGGTTGAGTCCAGCATCTTATAGAAGCAGCAGAGGGTTAGCTTCCTCTAAGGTAAGTCCCAGACATGCAAGCTGGTCAGCCAGCAGGGAACTAGGCAGGCAGTTTGGGGCTCATCTTACTAAATGCACACATATAGATGGTAACAAATCAAATGGATTCTCATCTTGGAGATCAGTTATTTGGCAGCTTTATTCATCACCTTGCCATGTCCCTAAGATGCCCTTAAGGAGCTCACCTAGCCTTCCACAAATAGAACCATGCTGGTCACCTTTAAGTCTTATGTCATGCTTGCTGGACCATTCTTGAGTGCTTCAGGGTATCTGAATGGCACTGGGCACACATGTTCAAACAAATTTGGCCAATGTGACACAGAGCTCATGTAGGACTTCCCAGCAGGAACCTAACATCTGACCATCACTACTGCAAGCCAGGTAAATCTGATTGACTGATAATAGGAGACAAACATAGCAGAGATACACATGGAAAAGTTCTGAGGAGACCAGGAATCCCAGCTCTTCACTTTCCAGACCCCAGACCTTGCTTTTCATGCCTTAAAACCATTGTAATAGTTGGACTCAATGATCTTAAAGGCCTTTTCCAGCAGAAATGATTCTATAATTCTATGATTTTATCCCCCTAGCCAGGATAGACATCTGTGACACATGCTGAGCCCTGGGAATGGGTGGGCTGTCCCATGGTCTCAGAGAACTGCTTTTCCCCCTCCTAGATCCTTACCTCCTCGCTGTACTTGCTCACGTAGGAGTATATCTCTGAGAGTGCACTCATGGTGTTGAACTCGTTCATATGCATGCGAGACTGCTCAGCCAAGTATGCATTCATGTCCTGGTCACTGATTGCAGGCATTTTGGCGATGTCTGAATAGTACCTGAGAGAGAAAACACAGGAGTTTCTTCAGGTGGGACAGTAGGGAGTCAAGAGCTGAAAGTCACCAACAATAAGGAGAAAGAACACACTTAGCACTCCTGGGCTCCTCTGGTACATCAATGATCAGACCTGGTCATGCACTTCTTTTTCTAAACCTCCCCTTGTGCAACTTGAGGCCATTTCCTCTTCTTCTGTCACTAGTTACTTGGGACAAAAGAGCAACCCCCACCTCACTACAACAGCATTTCAGGTGGTTGCAGAGAGTAATAAAGTCTCCCTGAGCCTCCTCTTCTCCAGATCAGCTCAGGAGGATGGGGGCTTTACCCAGAAGGTATGGATCCCCCAGAACCCTTGTCCCTTCATCAGTAGAGCAATGTCTCTTTAAGGAAGTTGCTATTTTCGATGTCCTTCGTCCCTCGGGTAAGGCAGGTCTTGGAGGACAAGGTTTGCAGAAGGTAATCAGTCACTGTCACTCGCAGCTGTGCTCTGCTGTCAACTGGTTAATTAGACACCATCATTTACATTTTTAATTTCTGCAATTTGACATTTTGTGCACGAGGAAAGAAAAAAAAAAGGAAAGTTAAAAAAAAAGAAGCCCTGAGCTGCAGCAATCCACAATTTCATAATTAGGAGGCAGAGGGGATGGAGAGCCAAAAGAGCTGACAGGTGTCCTGTAAACAGCATTGAGACACCTGCTGAGAGGGAGGCTGTTTTCCTCTGCAGAGAAATTGGACACTGAAGTGCTGTGTGATAAGGATCCTTCAGGCAGACAGGTGGGAAAACACTCTCTGTGACAGAGCGGCACAAGCAGCTGCCTATGAAGTCGCCTATGAAACACAGCACAGTGCAAGAGAGGGTGTCAAGAGGATGGGGCCACGCTCTTTTCAGTGTCCAGGAACTGGACAAAAGGAAATGGGCACGAACTGGAATACAAGAAGTTCCAGGAGAGGCTGAGGGAGCTGGGACTGTTTAGCCTGGAGAAGAGGAGGCTCAGGGGAGACCTCATTGCTGTCTACAACTACCTGAAGGGAGGTTGTAGCCAGGAGGGGTTTGGTCTCTTCTCCCAGGCAACCAGCACCAGAACAAGAGGACACAGTCTCAAGCTGCGCCAGGAGAGGTTTAGGCTGGAGGTGAGGAGAAAGTTCTTCACAGAGAGAGTGGTTGGCCATTGGAATGGGCTGCCCAGGGAGGTGGTGGAGTCACCATCCCTGGAGGTGTTCAAGGGGGGATTGGACATGGCACTTGGTGCCATGGTTTAGATAGTCATGAGGTTTAGGGTGACAGGTTGGACTCGATGATCTTTGAAGTCTCTTCCAACCTTCTTGATTCTATGATTCTATGATTCGGAAAAACTTCTTTCCTGTGAGGGTGTCAGAACTGCCTAGAGAGGTTGTGGAGTCTCCTTCTCTGGAGAGATTCCAAAACCCACTTTGATGCATCCCTCTGCAACCTGCTCTGGGTGAACCTACTTTAGCAGGGAGGTTGGACTGGATGATCCACAGTGGTCCCTTCCAAACCCATACCATTCTGTGATTCTGCAAAGACAACTGGGAGAAAACTTCACCATGCCAGAAGGTTCTAGTTTTGCTTAGTCTGGTTTTGTGACCTGCACTCCCATCCTAAGTTTTTACAGTGAGTTGTTCTCAGTTGATATCTTAGTTTTGCAGGATGAGGTTGATGTAACTCTTGGGAGAGAAAGGTATAGGAAGCAAAGGTCGTTCTCCTGGCTCTGTGCACAGTCTTCTATCCTGACTGCTTACAGAGACAGACTCTGCTTAATCATAAAATCTCATGCAAATATCATTAACTTCACTGTAGCTTCCAATATGCACAACAACATTACTCTCCCTGGAGTCCTAGCATCTCCTCTGATCTGAGACAAAAATAATAGTTTAACCCAGTCCCATGGTCTAAGTGTTGCTCACTCCTAGTACTCCAATAATGAGTGGTCTGGGTTTGATTTTGCTTTACATTCTGACTAATCATCAGTCCTCAAGTGGACCTGAGTGGTTGTCTATGAGTAGAGCACACATCTAGAATTCCTGTGAGGACCTATTCTTCAGAACCATCACCAGGAGAAGATGGTGAGCAGAATGAACAAACACATTCCCAGAAATACTCCAAACAAACTCAAACATATCTCAGCTTCATCAACAGGACAAAATCAGGTCTGTGCTACATGGACCTCTGACATGAGGAAGCATCAGGAAACAGGGGCATCCATGGCAGTGCTCTTGCACTGTTTCAGCTCCTCAGAGCTAAAGCACATTAGTGAGAAACAGTCTTATGACCAGAAAACAAATCTTGGCATTCAAATAAAACTACATCCATGAGCAACCAGCATGGTTCATAGACTGATGGGGAAAAAAAATAGAGAAGGAAGAAAAGAAAGAAAGAAAAAAAAAGCCTGCACTGCAGTGAAATGCATTGATTTATGGTGCCTAAGAAGAGCCCATGGAGAAGAGCCCAACTCCTCATGAATATTACATAGGCACCCTCCTGCTGGGTAAATGAAAAGTGAAGGGGATTACATCACAGCAACAACAAATGAGGCTGGTGGAGGAGAGCAGAAGTACTGCATTATATGTGCCAGTCTGGCTCTGACAACCAGTTGAAATGTTTCTTTTCCTCTCTGCTTCAGCTACTCATCAAATGGTGACAGGATAGTTTGTGCAGGGCTGGGTGTTCCAAAAAGCGAAATACAGACACACATATATGCTTGTCCAAGTTTGTCCTGTCTCCCTTTCACCTGGTAGCAATGCTCTTCTGAGTCTGTGACTCACAGGGGCCTGAGAGCTCTCCAGTCCCTTTCCAGCTATTTTCCCAGAAGCATGACACTCCTATGACTCATCTGAACAACAAAAAGCCACATGCAATGCTCCTCAGAGCAAAGGACAGGATGCAAAAATCTGAGTTTCAGAGCTTGGAGGCCCTTCCAGCCATGACTAACTCTCAAGCTGTTATCTCAGTCTTCTGGGTTCATGGACCATTACCCACCACCATAACAAGCTGCCCTAGTCTCCCCTAGACTCAATTCCCCAGCCATCACACACCTGAGAAGTCATTTCCCATTAAAACTGAAAACCAAGATATTGTGGAAGTTTGTTTCGTGGGGAAAATACAAGGAAAAGAAGGTGAGCAAAGCATGTCCCTAGTGCTAGCATGTCCTAGCTGCTGGGATGAGGAGAAGAAATGTAATATCATTCCGTCAGAACTCCGCCACGACCAAGCGACTGATTGATAGAGAAGTGTTCCTAATGAAGCCATCATGGTGCTATCTACAGAAATGAGGAATGTCTATATTAAAGCAGCCTAGCAGGGAAATGACAACATCCCTGCTGAGTCTTTATTTACCCTCTATTTGAGCCCACATCCTCAGAGGTACTTAGGCCCTCTCTGCCATTTGCATACCCCTAATGTTTTCAGAACCACTGAAGCTGTCACCAAACCCCAGAGGTGCCTATAGTTTCACCACTGGCATCTGCAAAGCTGCCCGTGTGCTGCTTGCCTTTGCTCCTGTCTCTGACAACTCTCACCTCCACCATCACAGAATCACAGAACGGTAAGTGTTGGAAGGGATCTCTGGAAGATCATCTAGACTATGGCTGAATGGTGAGCCAGTGCTGGTGGAGGGAGATGCTCTTTCACCATGATGCTCCTCTGAGAACACCTGAGCTGAGGGTCATCAGGTGTCACGTGAGACATGGACAGATCAATGACACACACCTCCAATAAGCTGCTGTAGCCAGTAGGAGGCTGGGGACACAAGGCTAGGACAGATTCCTTCTGAATGAAACAGAAAGGTAGGAAAGCAGCAGATCTAGCTTAGACTACCTCCAAAGGTTCAGGATGGAGTGTTCAAAGTGGAACATGGTTACTGCTTGGTAAGATGTGCACCACTCACTGGCCTAGTGCTGTAAATTTGCTATTTCTTCTGTACTCTGGGTTTAATTATCTCCAATGGATGTTTTCCCAGTTGCTTCCAGAAGACTCTTAGCTACATATCAAAAGATCTTGCCTTATATGCTTGAGTTTCCCCTGGATCACAGGACAAGCCTGAATTCTTACCTCAAGGCTGCTCGGTCTCTGTGGCACGAAATTTGTTCATTAGACTGCAGAAGCAATAAAACCCCTGAGAAATCTGGGTAAATCCATCATTCAGGCACATCAGCAACTCAGGTTGAGCATGTGAGGTTTATCAGACCATGCTATGCAACTTCATAGATACCTTCAACACAGTAATTCACCATGGCCTGACTTGAGCAGTGAAAAGGAGACCTCATGAGATCAACCACTGCCACTGTTGCATGGGGAGGGATGTGCCAGTATATCACAGAATCATACAATGGTAGAGGTTGGAAGGGATCTGTAGAGATTATCTAGTCCAATGCCCCTCATGAGGCAGGGTCACCCACAGCAGGTTGCACAAGATTGCATTTGGGTGGGATTTAAAAATCTGGATCCATTTAAAGAAGAAGGAGGAGATTCCACAGCCTGTTTGTGAGAAGCAGCCTGTCCCAGTGCTGCCAGCCTCAGGCAAAAGAGGTTTTTTTTCCTTTCCTGTATGTAGAACTACCTGTGTTCTAGTTTATATCTATTGCCTCTTGTCCTATCACTGAGCACCATGGAAAATTGTCTATCCCCACCCTCTTGATCCCTATCCTTTAGCTATTGAACAGGATTGATAAGATCCTGTCTCAGTTTTCTCTTCTCCACACTAAACAGCCCCAGATCTCTCAGGCTCTCCTCATAAGAGAGATGCTCCTGTTCCCTCAGCATCTTTGGAGCCTCTCTGTGCACCATCCAGTAGCTCCTTGTCTAGCCTGAGCTGAGAAGCTCAGAACTGCACACAACACTCCAGCTGTAGCCTCCCTAGGGCAGAGTAGAGGGGAGCAGAATCTCCCTCGACTTGCTAGTTACACTCTCCTTACAACAGCTCAGGATACCACTGGACCTTTTGGCCACAAGAGCACATTGAGGCAGTGCTCCCTCTTGTCTTTGAAATACAATTATTCTTGTTGTTTTCACATCCTTCTCTTTCCCTGGCTTGTCTTTGTTTTGTTTTGTTTGTTTGGTTTTTTTTTTTTTTTAGGAAAAGCAATACAACAGTGAGCCAGGAATACATCTTGGCCTCTGCTTACCCAGGAGTAAATCATAAAATCACAGAATGGTTTGGGTTGGAAAAGACCTTTAAAGGCCATCTAGTCCAACCACCCTGATATAAGCAGGGATATCCCCAAGTAGATCAGATTGGTCAGAGCTCCATGAAGCCTGGCCTTGAACCTCTCCAGGGATGGGACCTTCAGCACATCCCTGGGCAACCTGTGCCAATGTTCCACCACCATCATAGTGAAGAACTTCTTCCTAATGTCCAACCTAAATCTACCCTTCTCTAGTTTAAAACCATTATCTCTCATCCTATTGCTAAATGCCCTTGTAAAGAGTCCCTCCCCAGTTTTCTTGTAGGCTCCCTTCAGGTTTTGGAAGGCTGCTATAAGGTTTCCTTATAGTCTTCTCTCTTTCAGGCTAAACAACCCAACTCTGATTTTGTAGTAGAGGTGCTCCAGCCTTCTGATTATCTTTGTGGCCCTCCTCTGGACCTGCTCCATCCCTCTTGAGTTGAGGGCCTGAGAGCTGCACACTCACTGTTCTTGCTTTCATTACCCACCGAGAAGGGCTCCTTCGTGGAGCTGTTTCACAAGACCAACCATGCTGCTGCCACTCAGCACCTCATTAGCTCATCAAAAGAGAAGAGAAAAGCAACCTTGCCAGAGCTTCCTCTCCACTCTGAAATTTTCCAGCACTGCAGTGGTTTAGGCAGCTTAGCATGGATCTAATTGCCTTCCAAAAGATCTTTTTGTCATGGCTGTTGTTGTGCTGTCCCTGGGTTGGACTGCACTCATTAATAATAATTTTAGCATATGAAAAGCTTGTAAGGAATCCATGTGCTGCAGACAGCAGACACAATTACAGCAATAACATAATTAGGGTTACGCAATAGCTGGCTGGATCTCGACCACTGAAGGAGGAAGAGACATGTGAAAGGGATAATGGGGGGCTGCTAGAGCAGAGGAGGGCTGCAAGGAAGCTTGGGAACAAGCTAGAGGCCAGATCTTGTATGGGATGAAGTGAAGCAAGGCAAGGGCATGCTGTCAGTTCCTCTGTTGATACAACACTGCAGTTTCACTTTTCTGTGAGATATCTGAGCTGCAAAGTTTGTATTTGTGCTCATTAGCTCCACAGAGAAGGACCTGGGAGTGCTGGTGGACACAACAAGCTAGCCACGAGCCAGCAGTATGTTCTTGTGCCTGAGAAGGCCAACAGTCTCCTGGGCTGCACTAAGAAGAGAGTAGCCAGCAGGTCAAGGGAGGATCTCCACGTGCTCCACTCTGCCCTAATGAGGCTACATCTGGAGTATTGAACCCAGTTCTGGGCTCTCCAGCTCAAGAGAGACAAGGAACTACTGGAGAGAGTCCAGAACAGGCTACAGAGATAAGGGGACTGGAGCATCTCTCTGATGAGGATAAGCTGAGAGACTTGGGGCTGTGTATCCTGAAGGAGAGAAAACTAGAGGAGATCTTACAATTTCTTATCAGTATCTGAAGGGCGGGTGTCAAGAACATGGGCCCAGACTCTTTTCAGCGGTGTCTAATAATAGGACAAGGGGCAACAGACACAGACTAGAACATAAGAAGTTTCACCTAAACATAAGGACAAATTTATTTCCTTTGAGGGTGTCAGAGCAGTAGGGCAGGCTGCCCAGAGAGGCTGTGGAATCTCTGGACATGATGTTGTGCAACTTTATCTACATGATGCTGCTTTAGCAGGAGGGTTGGACTGCATGACCTTCAGAGGTCCCTTCCAACCCCTACCATGCTGTGGTTCTATGATTCTGTCTATGTTTACATCTCCTAGTTAGGCCAATGATTTTTCTTTTGCATGTACATGGCTATTTTTGCTGCTTTCAATCTTAGAATAAATGGTAGAGAATGGATGGGCAGCACTGAGTCAATGGTTGAAGAGTGAATCTGTGCATGGATAGTTTCTCTGGGAGAAGATACCATCCAGCATCATCTCAGTGCAGAGCATGTGTGGGTCTGAGTCTGTACCCTCTCTATGTACACACAGTTTTTATCTTGCCTACTGCATGTTGATGCAATGAGGAAACAGCAGGAGCTTTTGGGGCATTAAAAGTTAAAAAACAACAAGCAAACAGTCTTAAGATACAGCAAAAGCTCAGCAGAGAGGCAGGGAATGAGATGCGCCCCCTGTCCCCAGGGACAGAATGAGACAATGTGGGCTTTAATTATAGCCAGGGAGATTTTGGCTGGCCATCAGGGAAAACACTCTGATGGGAAGGACAAGGAAGCATAGGAATGGATTGCCTGAGGAGAGCAGAGGCTCTGTGGTTGGAGGCCTTTAGGAAAGGGGTAGACAAGCATCTGTCAGTAAGGCTTTAGACAGAGCTGATTCTGCCCTGAGGCAGGAGCTGGTCAGGCTGACCTCCTAAGGCCTTTTCCAGCATTGTTTTTTATTATCTCTACAGACAACACCCCCCTACCTTGACCCTTGGTAGTCTGTATCTTGAGCCTTCTTTCTGTCAGGGAAAGGAGACAGAGAAAACTGAATTTTTTAAAGCAAAGCCAGGATTTGCACCTGTCATTTGATGCTCTCTTCCAAAGCCCTTGCAGTCACCCCAGTGCTTCTGTTTAAAACCTCAATAACTTACAATGTTAGGATGCATGCAGTTTATAATCTTTATTATGCTAAATTAGTCCAGTTTGCCTTTCTTTCTGAAGCTAGCTGCAAAGTGGCCAGCAGATATCTCAAGCACTGCACTGGAAGCGACCATCTATTGACCGCAGAACTAGATGAGACCACAGATGCAGGACCTGGATACCAACGGCTTGGTCAGGTAGTGTTTGTACCCTAATAAACTGCAGAAGCTACAATTCTGAATCCCACAGATGAGGTCACTTCAAAGCTCTTTCAGTCCTGAACCTGGAAAGTCCATTTTGCATGGTCTTCAATGGAACATTCTCAAAGTCTTAAGGACACTTGCAACGTCTCTGTTGACTTTCAACTTCTTTTTTGAGGGGCTACTTTTAATGCACAATAAGCAGCCAAAAAGAGATCAGATCCCTGCAGGGATGAGAAGAAAGCCCCAGTTCATCTCCTTGCAGCTCTGCAGGTATTTTGGGCATTAGTGTGCACTGGAAAAACTCTTTAGCTTCCGCTTTTTTTGTGCTTTGCCTCTTTTCTGTCTCCCACATCCCTGCCTCCATGCCAGGTTTCAGTAGGGAGACATCGTATTGATTGTGATGCAGGCAATTAAGTGGTGTTAATGAAGTTCAAACAAGTGTTATCATAAGCTTGGC
The DNA here is from genome assembly GCF_027791375.1 of Indicator indicator. Classification (NCBI taxonomy): domain Eukaryota; kingdom Metazoa; phylum Chordata; class Aves; order Piciformes; family Indicatoridae; genus Indicator; species Indicator indicator. The sequence goes on along the minus strand of NC_072012.1, from coordinate 12,976,668 downwards.
AGCGCGGAGAGAAATGAAAGGTCAGCCACAGCCCTTTGTCATCTTTTCAGTGTCGTTTTGAATGCTAATGAGGCAGTCCCAATTAGAACAGGCTCGCCTTTGTATTGCTTGTGGATTGCATCAAATGCTCCCAAGTTCTCCAGATTTCTAGGCTCAAAGGGGACATTTGAAGTAATCTTGAAAAGATGTAGATCTGAAGCTGCTCTAATGTAAATTCAGCAAAGCCTATGGAGTTTTACTAACAGAAGTCAGATGAGAATCTGGTGTGCTGTTCCCATTCTTACCCTCCGTTTTGTTTTTTTTTCTTTCAGTAGACTCATATAATGATAATGGAAAAGTCTCCACCTTGTTTTAGAACTACAGCCTGCCTCTTCATGTCTTCAACAAAAGCTAAATAATTTGTCCCCATTTCCTGGGTTAATTCTCTTTCCCCAGTAAGGGCTCATCTCCTGCTGCAGGAAACCCAAGTGATGGCTTCACCTAGATACCTCTTAGCCATCCATTTTCACAGTGAAAAGAGCCCTGGGTGTGTGACTTGAATGCTGAACCTGGTTTTCCCCACAGGTCAGGATTTCTTAGTGGGATTCCTTCAGCAGGAAGAGTCCATCTCTGCTTCCAATAGTGTTAAAAATGACTGTTGGGTTAAAATTCCTAGCTGACTACTATGTGGAGGTAGACAATTGGTCAGGCCAAAATCTGTATCTATTCCCTTCTCAACATACATTCACCATATAAAGAGGTGAAAAACTAATCCTTGAAGGATGGGAGGAATGCATTTTCACCCATGCCTGCTTCTTATGCCAAGGTCATCCTCTGCTTTGCATTTTCTGAGTCCTAAATGCACAATCCACACTGAGAAACCAGCAGAGGGATGGCTTGGAGTAACCCAGCTCAGCCACCATTTCAACAGAGCTCTTAAAAGTAGGGAGACTGTCTTTGCTCCAGAGTGCCTTCAAGTTGGCTTATCATCTACCACTGCCTAATTGCCCTCTTAGAGTTTCTTCTTCATCAAAGAAGTTCATTTGATTTCAGGTTCTTCTGATTTACTCAACCTCGTCTTAAACTCCCCAGCTGAAAATCTTTTTATCTTATGATTTGCTCTTTGAAGAAGTCTAGTGGTCTTGAAGGATGCCATCTCCAGCCGATGCGGACTACAGAAATAGTTCCAACCAGTCCTGAAAGCCTTTGGATTCGGCGTAACTCCCCCAAAGTGCAGTTGCTGAGTGGAGAAAAGGAATTCATTAACTCATGGCAGAACTGAAATTACATTTTATTCATCCTTGATGTTTTTCCTTTGATCTACCGTGGCATCCAGGTGCCACTGCCTTGAGTCAGTGGAAGTGATACACAAAAGTATAAGCAGGGCAGAAGTTCTAACCACATTCCAAAACCCACAGCTTCCCCTTGGGCTTCAGTTCAAGTTGTCAGACATCAGTGCAGGTAACAATCCAATACATGCTGGGCTCAGAAATCCAGTGCTGTTTCCTAGCAGCAGGAGGTGTTATGTACCTCTTTTGCAAACCCAGTTGTTTGGGAAAACTTCCAGGGAAATACATCACTTGTTGCTGAAGATCACTGGGTGACAGGATTCGGCTCCAAAATGTTGCAAAAGGAAATCAATACTGGAAAAACAAAATGGGGATTGCAGCCTTCTGTTTATCCAGCTGCTGGAAAATAGCTCTGTGGAGAAGGACCTGGGAGTGCTAGTGGACAAGCTCACTGTGAGACAACAATGAGTTCTTGTGGACAAGAAGATCAAAATGAGATCCTGAGATGTATTAAGAAGAGTGTGGCCAGCAGTTGAAGGGAGAGTTCTTGTCCCCCTTTACTCTGCCCTAGTAAAGCCACATCTGGCATATTGTGTCCAGTTCTATGCTCTCCAGTTCAAGAAAGACAGGGAACTACTGGAGACAGTCCAGTGGATGATACAAAGATGCTGACAGGACAGGAGCATCTCTGTGAGGATGAGAGGCAGAGACCTAGGGCAGTTCAGCCTGGAGAAGAGCAGCCTGACACAGGATCTTCTCAATTCTGATCAATATCTAAAGGATAGATGGCAAGAGGATGGGACCAGACTCTTTTCAGTGGTGTCCAATAACAGGACAAGGAGCAATAGACAGAAACTAGAATACAGGAAGTTCCATTTACACATAAGGAAAAACTTTCTTTGAGGCTGCTGGAGCCCTGGAGCAGGCTGCCCAGAGGTTGTGGAGTCTCCTTCTCTGGAGAGATTCAAAACCCATCTGAACACAATTCTGTGCTACCTGCTCTAGGTGAACCTGCTTTGACAGGAGGGTTGGACTAAGTGATCTCCAGAGGTCCCTTCCAATCTCCACCATTTTGTGGTTCTGTGATTCTTAAAAAAAAAAAAAAAAAAAAAAAAGTGTTGCATGAGGAAACGAGGAAACACCCTGTTCTCCACTTGTGTTCTCCACTTGTGTACCATAGTTTGTGCTCAAATGTGCCATCTCCAAAATAAAAACCTAACCCGGGTCATACATAAAACACAGCATTTGTCCACAACATCCCAACATCCACTACATGTAAGATTGCTGCAGGATCACTAGAGCACATCATATTTGGGTCACTGTCAGTGCAAAGTGGATTTCCAACTGAATCTCCAACACCTCATGCTCCTATCCAAGTAAATCCAGCAAATGACCTCAACACATATTAAGAAACTTGGACATAGTACCAGAAGTAGGTCGTAATTAAGCAGGGTAGCTTGTAAGAGCCTTGCAGGTTGCCTGGGAAAGACATTTTCAGAAGTTTTTAACCTCATCTAAAAATAATTTCCCAGACAAATCTGGGATGCATGGTATCACTGTTATAAAAAATGTTATCTCATGCTGACTAGGAGACAGAGCTCTTTGATCATCTCTGTTCTCCTTCCACAACATGAGAGAAAACCATCTCCACCAAAGGAAACACAATGGTTTACACCATACTGTGCCTACAGTGGCAGAGCTCTCATACAACCTGCTTGACATGGTATCAATTTTAGACAGTGCCTATGAAAGCATCCAGACAAATCATTGCTCAAAAAAGAATGACATTGCCCAGGAATGATCTATAAAATAAACTCATCTTTGTATTTACAGAGCAGCAATCATTCTCCATCTGTGGAGTTCCCAAACCTGAGCAAACGTAGCATTTTGGACAACAAAGCACAGATCAATCTCTGCAAGGTTTACTCAAATAGACAAGCTCCTGCTGAATGAAGATCAAGATGTGCTATTTGCTTGCCCTGCAGAAAATCTCAGAGAAGTCCCTACATATTGCAGGCATGGTTACTTTGGTTGTATCCCTTGTAGAGTAGCTTTGCAAGACACTTACCGTCAGTGCAATAGATTGAACAGTAGAGCTACAAGTCTTGCAGATGTGGATAAAACACTTGTAAAGATCTCTAACCTTTCAAGAAAAACCTTTCAAAAAAACACCTACAGAGCTTCAGTCACCAGCCTGTCAATCTTATGGCCTTTAATTCAAAGCACAGAAAAGCCTCCAAGGAAAGTTGCTGGACTTGGAAGAGGGACAGGTAGTTGTATGACCCTATGGATCTAGGTGGCATGGGAACTGTCACAATGATGACAACCCTTGCAACTGACTTCTTATTGCTAGGTTAATGCTGAACTTGATGGACTTAAAGGACTCTTCCAATCACAACAATTCTATGATTCTATGATGCTGACACGAACAAACCACTTCTGGTCTGTGTGGAAAGACTTACAAGCCCACATACTTCACAGGCTCAAACGCATCACCACCCCTTCCTTTCTCCCTCTGTCAGTTTTCAACAGTTTCTCCTCGAGAGAAACGATGATGGCAAACACCTTCAGTTCACACCTCTAATTAAATTTCCATCTCTGCTGTAAGACACATGGGAACAAAAGACTAATGTGGAGCTTTCTACCTAGGCAATAACCAAAGAAAGCCCCAAGGCAGCTACTAAAAGCAACACTGATGATGCCTCCTACCTCCATCCATGAATCACAGCCTTGTTGTATCACTTGCTTATGTCACTCCTATTTCTAGAGTTAAAACTCACCTTTCCACCCAGTTCTTGTAGCTGGGGATGTCCTTGGCATACAGAAGCTTGTTGGAGGGTGAGTCTTTGCCCAGACGGTGCTCTGAGGTTGAACAGGAGTCCATGAAAGTCTGAGCCACTACAGAAAGGCAGGCATCTGTGATGCTGTTCTTATGGATGTCGAAGACAAACTGCGGGTTCTTGATCATGTTAACCCAGAACCGTAATGGCAGGCTGCAAGAGGGGTGGGAGAAGTAGAAGATGTCAGTCAGGCAGTGCATGGTGCCTAGGCTTTGTTGTGTGAGGTTATAATGGTAAATATTGGATGGGAATCAAAGATCATGGTGTGGATTCTGGAATAAGCTTTGATAGACAATAAATTCCACTACAGGTGGGACTCGAGGGACAGCAGTGGACTCAGGTGTTTCTTTTGTCCCTTTTGTCCTTCCAAACCAAATTTTGTCATTTCATTGAAGTTGCACATAAATTAGTGGAAATACAATGGGGCTGATGAAAACGAGTCCTAACTTCTATACATTAGGTCATTATGTAAAGTTGCCCCTGTTGGCTGCTTCACCAGATGAGGATAGGCACTACACCCTCAAAACTTATGGAGAACATTTGTCATTGAGGAACTTGGCTCTTAGCCTGCACTGCAACCTCTTGGGAAGAGAGGTAGGTAGAGCTCCCAGGCAGAGACTAGGAGTGGTAATGGCATGCACTGTGTGCTTTGGACACCATTTACTGTCATGGGCCACAGCTCAAGTGCGAGTCCATATATGATCCCAGCACACTGGGCTTGAAGCAGTTGTTACATGATGGAGAAAACCCTGTTGCCTTAAAGGTAAAAAAAAAAAAAAGGAACTGTGAAACAAGTGCTGTAACCTTTGAAATGAAAATAAATCTGCCCTAACCAAGGAAGTGTTATTCCAATTACAATTCAAAGTCCTTCCCCCACCTCTCTTCCCCCCACCCTCCCCTGCCTTTTTTACACCAAAGCATTCTAGGATTCTATGATTCATTTGTATGAAATGCCCTGAGGTATCTAACTACAGCCTCTGCCTCAAGCCGTTTTGTCAGGGCAAATGCATTCATATGATTGTGGCCTAGAAGCTGAGATGTGTCACTAATCACAGAGTCAAACTCCTGTCTCTCTGTCAGATAGACTGTTAAGGATACCTTCAGTGTCTGCACCTTCCCAAGAGAAGGTTATTCCTCAGCTTAACAAATTCATCTGATGTTCAGGGCAAATACCCCAGTTCCTCAGTTGCTTCCATTTGCTCACTACCTTCGTGTATTCACAACATCATAATAAATTCATCTCCAAGTCTGACACATTTCAAGTAACAGCAGGCAGTTTCTCATGTTCTGACAGAGGGATGACACCATGTTTTCCTAATCCATTGTGTGTTCTCCTGAGTCAGCAAGATCACAGAACAAATGTAAGGAAAGCTCCACACACATGATCCTATCAGCCAAGTTCAGAAGTGGGAGATGCTGGCAATGAGACCTGATGGAGTTGTGGAGGGGGACTATTTTACTCTGGGAATGGAGATTCATCTATTGGGTGATGAGGTGGATGAATCATAGAATCATTAAGGTTGGAAAAGGCCTCTAAGATAATTCTCTGCTCAGCTGAGACCTTGCCTGGAGTACTGTGTTCAGCTCTGTGGCCCTCAGCAAAAGAAGGACATGGACGTGATGGAGAGGGTCCAGAGGAGGGCCACAAAAATGATCAGAGGGCTGGAGCACCTCTCCTACAAAAATAGAATGAGGGAGCTGGGGTTGTTCAACCTGGAGAAGAGAAGCATTTCAGTACCTGATGGGAGCCTAAAAGAAAACTGGGGAGGGACATTTTGCAAGGCACAGTGTGGCAATGGTTTTAAATAGAGAAGAGTAGATTTAGATTGGACATTAGGAAGTTCTTCACTATGATGGTGGTGGAACACTGGAACAGTTTGCCCAGGGAGGCCCTATCCCTGGAGAGATTCAAGGTCAGGCTTGATGGGGCTCTGAGCAACCTGATCTGGTTAGGGGATATCCCTGAATGATTGCAGGGGTGTTGGACTAGATGACCTTTAAAGGTCCCTTCCAACTCCATGCATTCTATGATCATCAAGTCCCACCACCAACTCAGTGCCACCATGAAGAACTTCTTCTGCAGTTGTTTGGATGGCAAACACAGCCACAGTGAGGAGGCTCTGCAAGTGCAGGTCTGTGTGCCTGGGCATGTGTAGGGGTACGAGAAGGGGCTGGCAGCATGATGTCCCTAGCTGGGACTAATGAAGCCCATGATGTGACTTTGAGTTAATTTAATCTGATTGAACGGATTTCTTCAGACTGCCCCTTTTCCCACATACAGACACACTCTGCCTTCCCCCCCTCTCCTGCCTCCCCCCTTAAATAAACCTCCAGCTCATTTAGTCTGAGTGGCTGCAATCAGCCTTAGATTAGTGCCACAGATAATGTTAATAATATGCTAATGTTTCATTAGTTGAAAGCCTCTTTGGTGCATGGGGTTTCTTTTTTTATGTCACGGCGCTGTGATGATCTGCATCAGCATGGCTGGGAAAGGGGAAAAAATGCATGAGCTGGGAGCCCCATGGCTCTCCTCTGCTGTTCCTTTTATAGTCCCTCTATTTGCACAGGAGAAAGGGAGGGAGCGATTCCCCAGGAGACTCTTTCCAACAGGGAGACTCAGCAGAGAGGAGCTGCAAAGATTTCCTGGCTTTTTCCTGCTCCCCCTTTACATGTATGAGGAAGGGATGCTGCCCGGCAGCTAGAGCTGATGTCAGGCTGATGTTGTGCTCAGCCCTAGGGAGGCCACACCTCGAACACTGCATGAGGATTTGAGCCCCTCACATTGAAGGACATTGAGGTGCTGGAGCCTGTCTAAAGAGGAGCAACCAAGCCGGTGAAGGGCCTGGAACTAAAGTCTTATGGGGAACAGCTGAGGGCACCGGGGTTTTTTAGTCTTCAGAAGAGGAGATTGAGGGGAGACCTCATCACCCTCTACAACTACCTCAAAAAAGTTTGGAGCAGGGTGGAGATCCATCTCGTCTCATATACAGCAAGTGACAGGACAAGAGGAAACAGCCTCCAGTTGTGCCAAGGTTCAGGTTGGATATTAGGAAAAATTTCTTCAGGCATTGGAACAGGCTGCCCAGGGAGATGATGGAGTCACCATCCCTGGAGGTATTTAAAAGACGTGTGGATGTGGTGCTGAGGGAAGTGGTTTAGTGGTACTGTTTTAGCAGTAGTTGTGGGATTGTGAACTCTAGGTGAGCAGCTGGACGTGATGATCTCAAAGGTCTTTTCCAACTTTGACAGTTCTATGATTCTATGACTTTGTCAGTTTGAAGGAAATTCACATACCTCCACATCCTTTAAATGTTTAGTACTATTTGAGTTATTCTCCTGGTCTCCATCTGCCTGCCCAGGAAGGTACAAGTCTCCTATGGATGTTGCATATCCCCTGCAGATGTCTGGGACACCTTAAAATATCTCAAATGCACCAGATGCTTATGTGTGCAGGAAGGCTGAGCTCTATTTGCAGAGGTCCCTTCCAACTCCTAACATTCTATGATCCTTTGTGGGCCATCAAATTAGCTCTATTCCCCTGAGACTAGGGTGGGAATTCAAACACCCAGTGTAGATGAAGACTCTGGTGCTGAATCCTACATAGATAATTCTATGAGCATGGGAACTCCACCATTTTCCCTCATGAGGTCTCTCAGAAATACTGCCACCTCTGTGTAAAATAGGGCAAACTGGGACCTGTTTTACCCAAAGTGCTCCATCCTTCATAGCACCCTTTAGATTCTGGCATCTTCTGACTTCCCCATCTTTGGGAAGATTGAGCTTCATGCTCTGAACTTCACACCAGGCTTCTCAGCTCCCTCAGCAGCCAGATCCCAAATCACATGTCCCTCTACTCTCCCTCTTGGCCAGGCCCTGGTGCTGGACTCTCCTGGGGTGTCTTACTCACCAATTACTCTTCCAGGTGTGTCGCACATGGGGGTCATGGATGTTGTGTTTGTCAGCCTGCTCATCCAGGAAATCAAACATGTATTTGATAGCCAAGGGAAGTGCACTGCCACGGTGAGCAGTGCTGAAGATGGTCTCGAAGAGGTCATCTACAAATTTCTGGAGGGTGCCCTGTTGGGAGAAGGAAGGAGAGAAACATATGAGATACCAAGTGGGAAAATGATATTGAATTTTGGTACCCCACTGAGAAAAGAACATATCTGTGGATCAGGTTCAGAAAGTGTGATTGAAAAGTGAGAGCTATCTTGTATCTGGCAAACGTGACATGAATTGAACATTTTAATATAGATGTTTTCAATATGAACCTGTTGGAGCAGGTCCAGAGGATGCCATAAAAATAATCAGAAGGATGGAACCCTTCTGCTGTGAGGACAGGCTGAGGGAGCTGGAGTTGTGCAGCATGAAGAAGAGATTGCTCCTTGGAGACCTTATTGTGGTCTTTCAGTACTTCAAGGGGGCCTATGAGAAAGATGGGGGAAATGTTTTTACCAGATCCTGTCTGACAGGACAAGTGATGATGGTTTTAAACTAAAGGAGGGAGATTTACACTACATCTAAGGAAGGCATCTTTACACTGAGTTTGATGAAACACTGGCACAGGTTTCCCAGAGAGGTAGTGGATGCCCCATCCCTGGAAACATTCAAGGCCATGTTGGATGAGTCCCTCAGCAATCTGATCTAGCTGAAGATGCTCTGCTCACTGCAGCAGGATTGGACTATTTGATCTTGAAATGTTCCTTCCAGCCCAAATCATTCTACGATTCTAAGCAAGCACATGCATATTCACAACACCTACTACAAGTGGTTAGCAGCCAGTACAAGATGTAGTAGATCAAGATGATACCTGGCCTCTCTGCTACTAGCACTCCCTGCCACGAGTATGGCTGAGCTGTGGTGGGATATCTTGTCCTATCACTTGTATATAGTGGTAGAGAGGCTCTGATCTGTGTTCACTGAGATTCCTCTTTTCTGCATCCTATCCTCAACTGCCTTAGTACATGCATAAGACAAAACCTAGCAATATTCTGTGCTGGCTTTCATCCAGGGCCAATTCTTATGCTAGGAATAGAAGTCAGATGACTGCAGAGCAGAGCAGAAGGTGTCATTGAGACAACAGGGACAAGAGTACCTGGAGAGAGATGGCTGGTTTATTTCTGTGACTAGTGTAATAAATAACACAAACTTCACCTTAATGCCAAACAGGCTTCATTTTTTAATACCCATTGGCATGCCACTGGGGCAGACCCTAAAACCAATGTGTGGATTTGTCAGGTACTGCACTGCAGACCTCAGTAATGTCTGCAGAGATCTCCTTATGCTCCTCTGGGAGAAGAATTCCAGACCCTGTGCTTGGAAAACCACCCTGGACAAGCTGGTGAAAACAGCTGACTTATCAAGCAGGTGAAGAGCTGGAATATCAGAAGGTCATCAGTTTAGAGAAGGGAACAACTGAGGAGCTGTGATAAACAAATGAGCTGCAGACTGAGTTTGAGGGGGAAACCAGGCATGGCACTCTTTCCTTGAGCCTGTATTTGAACCTCTGCTCTACCACCAGTACTTCATATGTGACCAATCCATATGCCTGCTAAAATAACTAAAAAGAAATCAGATCTCTAGCAAATCCTTCTTGATATGCAAGCTTTCCTGTTCTGATAAATAAAACCCTCCTCTTTCTCTGCAGACCAGAGAAAGAAATTTCTCCTTGCTAGAACCAAAGCACCAGGTTCCACAAGAGTGGCTCAAGTTTACATAGTGCTAACAAATACATAATTAGAAAGCTGGTGTCTCTTGCTGATTCAACACTTGATTTATTCTTTGGGAAACAATCAGAGGTACCTTTTGCATGTGTGAACCACTCTGCGGTGAATAAAGCCCTGCAGCACATGTCTAACTCAGAAAGGGCACCCGGGGGAAAATCTTGTTGGTCTGACATGGATGAGCTGCCCTCAGGTTCAGTTTCTTGGGGGGGAATTAGTTCTCTACATGCTCACCCACATAAGCACAAAGAAAACCTCTGAGGATTTTAGGAAAGAGACTCTAGGTATCAGAGGTCAGGGATTTACCAGAACAAAAATCACTGTCAGTTTAACTAAGTATTCCCTGAGATTGTATTACTAGCTCTGTCTCTTCCTCCCCTCCCTCAAATGGTCATAATGAGAAAAGAAAATTGCTCAGCGCAAGAGAGGAAACAATAAACCTTAATCTGTTCTACACTCTGTTGCTGTGGTGGTTTTGCAGCTGCTTTTCTGCCATCTCCACAAAAATACCCTCCCTGAGTTTTGAGTTTGTGATCCGTAAGAGAATGCAGTGCTGGGGCAGGGGACACATCCCCAGACAATGCAAATCAGCACTGGCCCAATGCTTGCTGGTTTACACCAGCTGGGGCTCAAGCCCTGGGGAGCATCATTTTCTTTTTACTTTGTGTGATCCATAAAAGCATCTTGATGCCAGGGAGCTGGGCATGTACCAGGGGCTAAAGACAAAGGCATTTTATGTCCAAATCCCACTACAGTGTAGACAGCTTGAGTGAGGCTGCAGGGAGTCAGGCAATGAAACAAAATGAGTTGTGTAGCAGATGTGCAGGTAAAACTCTATGGTAGGACTTAAGCATGTGATGGAGACCTGTCTGATGGGCAAACTCACATGAAATTTGTAACTATTAATACTCTGACAAGCAATTATAAGCCAGAACCTCAGAGAAGGGTGGAAGATTGGGCTGTTTGATCACTGCTTGGTCTAACTCTGCTCAGAATGGGATGAGATACCACCATGAACCACCATGCTTGAGCCACAGCTACCATGAAGTTTCCACTTCTGGGATGCATTGAGGTAACTGCCGTGCTAGAGAGATTTGGGCACAGAAATGCACTGCAGGAGAACAGAATCACGCAGAAAACCTGTCTCTGACTATACTGCCTTCCTCTCCATCTGCCCAAGTCCCTGCTGAGGGACAAAAGATTCTTGCAGCCTCATCATTAATGGAAGATTTTCCAAGTAGGCCACCATCCACATGATGGAGGAGCAAATAAATGTGAACTCAGACAGCTGCTTTCGCCCATGTTCCTGTAGAGCCCTTAAAAGTGAGTGGAGGGTAGTCTCAGTCAGAGATGAAAGAAGGTGAAAAGCCTGAGATTTTTTTTATCAAGCCCAGAGTGAGTAAATTGCAGCAAGAACCTGCCACCCCCTTCACAGGGAAGGTGACAGTGAGTTCTTTCTGGCAATTAAGCCACTTTCTGCAGCTGTCCCAGAGCTAAAGGCCACTGCAGTAAGTTTTAGACCTGTCAGCTTAAGTGATCTTGTGCAAGTGTCTTCCTCATGGTGCTGCATCCCCAACTACACTAAACATTCACATGCTGCCCCGCTACGGAGGTTTTTCAGGCAAGCACCCACATAGGAGGTTTGTTTCCAGCATTTTTGAGAACATGGATTGAACAGATGAGGTCTTCCCAAATCCTCAAGACAGTCTTTGTCCTCTCTCAAGAGACTTGCCATAGGCCAGTTATGATGTGTGAGATGTATCTGGAGATTCAGCTCAGGATGTGCCTGATCAGCCTCCACCTGTCTTAATCTGCATTTTCTCTTTGGAGACACTTAGCTTTCCATGTCCTAAAAGGATGGACATCTAACTCTTCTTGCTGTCTTGTGGATGGACTCCTATTGGCTACAACATGGTCAGCTTAATCCCCTGCCAAGTCATCAGCATAAGAGTCATTACAGACCATGGGGAAAGGTGGAGAAGAACAACTTGTAGCACAAAATTTAGAGGTTTGTGGCAGAGAAGCCCATTTCAGACTGTGAGGTGTGACGCATTTTAGGAACCTGATCCGAATATATTGACTCCCAGGTTCTTTATTTGATCAAATCCAGTACAAACTACAATCCAGAAAAAACCACAACTCCAGCATTTAGTCCTGTGCCAACTTTTTACACCAGTCTCATGGTCCTGAGTACTTTACCCCTCATTGTTCTCCAATGTCCCCTTTCTGATTCTGCTTTCTAAATTCAAGCTTCTTCCCTACATACTTGGAGCACTCCTCTTGCTCTGCTTTCCTCCTGGTCTTTATCCCCATTTGGCAACCTCTGAGCAGTCTCTCATTTCCTGTAGGCAAGAAGTTCTACTGCAGCCTTGAAAAACAGCCACGTTTCTCACCATCTTCCCCACCCCACCACATACCTTGGTGGCAAGTAGTCTTGTCAGGTAGATCTCAGAAACCATCTTGCTGCCCCGGTCGCCCTCTTTTTGGTCACCATGCTCATGATTCTTTACCAAGTGCCACATTTTGACTCCACTTTCAAGGTCCGGGGTGATCATGGGTGTGCGGGAACGGAGGCTGTCTGGGCTCCCAGTGTAACGGATCATGTTTTCTGCAAAGAGAGGTCATAGCATAGAATCAGAGAACTCATCTGGTTGAAAAAGACCTTGCAGACAATCGAGTCCAACCATTACCCCAGCACTGCCAAGTCCATCATTAAACCATGTCCCTCAGCACCACATCTACACAGATTTTATATCACTTCAGGGATGGGTACTCCAGCACTGCCCTGGGCAGCCTGTTCCAGGCCCTGACAACCCTACTGGTGAAGAAACTTTTCCTTACATCCAATCTAAACTTCCCCAGCACAACTTGAGGCCACTTCCTCTTGTCCTATTGCTTGTTACTAGGGAGAGGAGACCAGCCACCACTTGGCTACAAACTCGTTTTGGGGAGTTGTAGAGAGTGATAAGATCTTCCCTCAGCCTCTTTTTCTCCAGGCTGAACAGCTCGAGTTCCCTCAGCTGCTCCTCACAAGACTTGTTCTCTACACCCTTCACCAACTTTGTTGGGCGTGTCAGCACTAGTACCACTTGTGTTGAGATGAATGGATTTCATCAAGGAAATATGCTAATGACATGCCACCTAACAGAAGTTTTTCAGCAGACAGGCAAGAAGACCTCTTCTGTCTGCATTTAGTAGTAGGTACCTCTCCCATTCATTATATGGAGAGAATGCTCATGCAGATTCTGATGTGGGTCTGTGACAATCCCAGATGCTGAGTCCTCCTCAAAAAGACATTAGTTTGGATCTCCAAAGTGGGAAGGTCATAGCTCTCAAGAGCTCCACATTTCCATGTTAGTATCAAATAAGCTTCAACCAACCTATTTACAACACTAGGCAGCACAGGTATGTCTTCTGGTGGAATTACAATGTGAGATGGGGAAGACACAAAAGCAGCTGTATGGACCAGGTCTTATTATCCAAGTATTGTCTTATGACTGAGTGATTTGTGCAGCAGAGACAAGGGACATCAGCCAAGCCAGATGTGATGTCAATGTCTACACTAAAAATGAAACAAGACTCAAACACTGTCTTTCAGTTTCCATGCTCTTTACCTCCTTATCATGTTCCCTGGAAAAATCTGACCTGGGATAAGCAGCACTGTCAGTGTTAAAAAGTTCAGGGCATAGTACCAGCTACCCATAGAATCATAGATTCTTTTGATTGGAAAAGACCTCTAAGATCATTGAGTCCAACCATAGACCTAACATCACCATGGCCATTAAAGCATGTGCTGAAGTGCCATGTCTATACAGCATGGCTAAGTACAACTTGTTTCACTTGTATGGATGTTAGCCACAGCATGCCAAGCTGCTTGGCATTACGGCCAGAAAGCAAGTCCTGGTCTTTTTACACAGCAATGCTGATATAGTTAATGAGATCTCTTGCCTAGCTCCCCATCTCCAGAAATAGGAGCTGCCTCCCCTCCCTCCTTTGGCATCAAAACAATCCAATAACTCCTGCCTAACCATCTCTTCAATTTCTGCTCTACATCTGTAAACCAGAATCTGAGGTGGTCCCATACAAATCTTCCAGTGGTGCCCAATGACAGGACAAGAGGTATTTGGCACAAACTTGAACGCAAGAAGAAGAGAAGCTTCTTTACTTTGAGGGTGGTAGAGCAGTAGAACAGGCTGCCCAGAGAGGTGGTGGAATCTCCATCTATGGTGTCATTCACAACCCACCTGAAGGCCATTCTATGCAAACTGCTCTAGGTGAACCTGAACTGGTTTGGGGAAGGAGGGGGGAGGGGAGCCTGGACTACATGATCTCCAGACGTCTCTTCCAACCCCTAACATTCTGTGATGCTGTCATTCTGTGAAATTTCCTCTCCAAGGACACCTTTAGCCTGTAGATTTTATCACCCTTTGCCTCTGAGTGATGGCATGAGGCATTCCCCTCTCCCTGACCTTCTAGAAATGCTGCAGATAGTCTTTTCCATCCCTAATTACAGAGAAGTGTTGCACCTTTCTGCAGCAAGATCTGAATCAGCCTCATTAACACGTTACCAATCTCTACATATTAATTATCTGATGGAATATCCTTTTTCTCTCTGGATGTTGTTTTCTTAATTGCAATTAACAATCACTTCTGACCCACCACATCTTCTCCTCCCCCTGCCTTCTTCCCCGCTCCCTCCTCCTGAAAAATCAAATGGCAAAAGAATTAAAGAAATCCAACAGAAATTAACCTCCCTCGAGTCTTCCTTTCCAAAGGTCACTGTGTCTTTCAGTAATTGCAACAACATGGCAAAGAGGATGAATATTAATGAAGTCTGATGGATTGCTCGTGTCCTTGGAGAAAGAGGAAGGGGGGTCCTCTGGACATTAAGCAACTGTACTTTCCTCAAGCTAAAGGGAGTAAGAAGAATTGGAGATGCTTTCATAAAACAAAATAATAATCATAAATTGATATGCCATCTGCATCCAGGTTGGAGGATGGTTTTGCAGCACTTTGGTTGCACGTTAGGGATGTTTTGATTTGCCACCTGACATCATCAGAGTAAGATATGTCCCGGGATGCAATTCTTGCACTGAGTAGAAAGGTATGTGATGGTGGGAATGAGACTCAGGAGCTCTCAGGCTTTACAAAAGAACTTCCACCTCCAGCTCTTTCACAGCTATCTCACTTTGAGTTGTCTCATGAGAAGAGCAGCAAAACCAATATACTGCCTTGAGATACATTAATGCAAGACCTCAGGAAATCATTTTTATTATTTGTCCAGGTGCAAATTCCCTTTGGATGTGGCTGGTAGGACACACAACCCTCACACTGAGACATAACTGTAGACAAGTTATGACCTATGCAGATTGTGGTTGCTCATCTACACCACAGATTCATCTTCACAGCAGACAATGCTCTAAGGACTTTGTCCACCAGGATGACTGGGCCCATACAGTGTGCAGAGCTTCTCCCTTGCATCTCGCTGTGCAAACTCTAAGAGTGAGATTCAGTGTTCTAAAATGTAGGCAGCCAATTATATAGGCTTCTCCTTTCATTAATGAATGAGAAGAAGTACTTCCCTAGAACAATCCAGCCACTTGGATCAACCTCTTGAGCCAGATGCCAAAGTGTTATACGGCTAAAACCTTTCCTTCTGCCATCCCTCAATCAACCTTACCAACTAGTCATCTGCCTAGAATTTTCTCTGGTGGTGCCCAGTGTCTTCTAACCACCATCACATTCAGGATCTCTTCTCCAGTGCTCTCTCAATCCATGTTAGTACACAAATCCTTACCATACTTGCTGGCTGACGTCCGGGAGACTGTGGAGTTATTGACCGCATTGTAGGCAGTGACTTGCTTGGAGACTAAAGCTACCACAGATCCATCTGGCACCTGTAGAGAAAAAGGGACATTGTTGATAAGCATCTGAAATCTGACTGAGCAGCATGCCAAGGACAGCAGAAATTCAAGCAGCAGAAATTGAGGTATAAACCAGTGTCACTGTAGGCTGGACAGCAGCTTTGGACCAAAGCTTCAAAGGCTTTCTCTGGTGGTTCTTCTGTTAACTGCTGGAAGCCTGCACTAGGGCAATAAGATAATGGATGACAAAGGAGACTCTGCTCCATTCACGTCCTCATTGAAAGCCTGCTGAAGACAATGTGAATGTTCATATTAACCTCAGTAAAGCTGAGAGCAGGTTCATCCAAGGAAGGTCTTGTGCAAGAGAAATAAAACCATCCAAGCTATTTCAAGTATGGGAAGACCTGTAAAGTTGAAAAAATTGATGTGAACATCTGTGGTACTTGGGGGTGCTGGTCAGCATCTGTCTGGATATGAACCAGTGGTATGCCCAGGTGGCCAAGAAGGGCCAACAGCATCCTGGCTTGAATCAGCAATAGTGTGGACAGAAAGACCACTGTATCCAGCATTGACAAGGCTGCACATTAAATATTGAGTTCAGTTGTGGGCCCCTCACTACAAGAAGGACATTGAAGTGCTGGAGTATGTCCAACAAAGGGCAACAAAGCTTCTGAAGAGTTTAAAGAGCAAGTCTTCTGAGAATCATCTGAGGGAAGTGGAGTTGTTTAGCTTGGAGAAGAGGATGCTTATGGGAGACTTTCTCACTCTGTACCACTACCTGAAAGGAGGCTGTAGTGCGGTGTGTGGGGGGGTGTCTTGTCCCAGATAACAAACAATAAGACAAAAGGAAATCGGAAATGGCCTCAGGTTGTGCCAGGGGAGGTGTAGGTTGGACATTAGAAAAAAATTTCTTGTTCAAAAGGATTGTAAAGCCCTGACACAGACTGCCCAGGACAGTGGAGAAGTCCCCATCCCTGGAAGAATTAAAAAATCCCCACATAGATGTGGTGCTGAGGGACATAGTTTAGTGGCAACTTGGCAGTGCTGGGTCAATGCTGGGTCTAAATGATCTTAAAGAACTCTTCCAAGCAAAACAATCCTGTGACTCTGTGACACTTTCTGATCCTTCCACCTCAGTTGCAGACGATGTCTAGGTACCTAGCTCAGAAATGGGTATGTGCATTTTCCTGTATGTACATACAGGAACATACAGTACATGTACATGTACATACAGTACAATGGGTATGTACTTTGCCTGATCCTGTCAACCTCTGCATGCATAGTCTCCCCCTTCCATGTGATAAACATGTTGCTGGATTTCAGTCACTTCTATAACTTCTTTCCCTTTTCTGTGTCAGAAGGTCTGAGACAGGGGAAAGCAGCAGGTTTGGAGTGGTTGTACTCCAGGATGTCATGGTATAGCGTTTCCACAGACAACGGAGCTTTCAGAAAGGAGCCAGACTTTCACAGAATCATAGAGTACACTGAGTTGGAAGGGACCTTTAAAGATCTTCTAGTCCAACCCCCCCTGCAATGAGAAGAGACATCCTCAACTAGATCAGACTTCCCATTTCTCCAGCAAGAAGATCTGTGTGGGTCCCTTATTAGAAATGTTAACAAGTCAGTGGACCCATATCAGTAATATCTGTGATAAATAAGACATCATAAAAAGAAGATGGGTGGAAAAAAAAATCCCTGTTAACAATTTCTAACTCTTGTCTGTGTAATAATAATAATTAGCACTTGCATAGAGTTTTTCATCTTCAAAGCACTGTGGAGGCTAATTAAAATAGCCACTCAGTAATCATGGAAGGCAATAATTGCCTCTTTGTAGTTTTAGCTCCACACTTCAGATGGAGAAACTGAGGCAACAGGGATATCAGTGTCTGTCCCAGCATGCTCCATGTCTGCCCTCAGGATAACCAGGGTTAATAATGTAGTGCCCAACTCCCTGGCAGCTGAGTTCTATCACAGCTCATCCATATATCTGGGAGCTCACTGCCTGGAGCAAATTGAAAAAAATGCACATAAAGGGAAAATAAAATGTCCAGTTGGTGAAATTAAATAGAAAACATTCCCACTCTCCCTGAAAAACTTGTTCTGGAGACAGCCAGCAACTCTTCAGTCAATCTGAAGTAAAAAGTTTGGTTTCCTTCTCAAATTATTGCTTGCTGCCTCCTCAGGTCAGCTCTTAAATGAGAGAGAGAATTAAAAAAAAAAAAGGAATCATGTTATAAAACAGAGATTGACAAGCTGTGATTGAGGAAATGACAACATTGTCAGCTTTGGGTTAAACTTAATGAGGTGCATTTTCTCCTCTTTTTTTTGTTTTTGTTTTTGGCAAGGTGGGAAAGGAGTAGGTGGAGCTTTGTGCCAAAATTCCATTTTTCTTTTTCTTCATGAAATCTATCACTTGTGTAAGATGTTTTTGGACATCTTTAGCCCTTTCTTATGAATCTCAAGGTCAGGCAGATATATTGTCAACAGAATGGATGTATCCAGAACAGAGGCTCCTTCCAAGTTTTGCCCACTCAGCTGTTGTTTATCTCTGTATCGTAAAAACTAACACTTTGCTCTTCTCCTCACTTTCTCAGGTGATCTGCCTTTTACCCATCCTCTCCCACAGTTACCTGATAGTGTGCCAGCGTGTTGAGTCTCTTCCAGTCATTTTCTATCTTGGTTGTGATATCTTCATCCTGAAGGATCATCCTTGCCCCACTTGCTTGTCGCCACTCTGTAAGGAGAACAGGGCTGTTTAACTCTGCTGTGCAAAGTCTCTGAGACAGAGAGCAGAGCCCTGTGTCCATAACCCATGTGGTCACACATGTGCAGGCTGCAGCCATGCAGCAGCACACCAGTCATTTCCATCTCTGTCAGATGCCTCCAGACATGTACAACACATAAATGCACAAATGTCCAGAGTCATCTTTTCAGAGGGAAATGGAAGACAGATGAACCATGAAAGGGTCAAGGAGATGGTTTGGGTAAGTATGCAAAAATCACAGCCACATGGCAAATTTGTAGTCAAGTCCGAGGTTATCCAGACTGGTTTCTTTACCCTTTATAAAATGACATTGCTGTCACCAAACAGCTTTTGCAACAGGAAACACCCACCCCGTTAAAAAGTGACACCAAGATCAGAACATAGAGCAGCTGCCTACAGAGACAAGAGGTCCAAGGTAGGGCAGAGCAGCACACAATGGTGAGGCCTATACAGATAAATAAAGCAATGACCAGACCCATTGGCAGAGCTGAATGGAGCATGGTCTGGTGCTTTAGTACCTTGATTATTCACACTTCCTGAATTCCTGGCTCTGTTCTTGCTCCAGTGTGGCTTTTTCCAAGACTGACTTTCCTTCAGTATATTAGCCATCACCATGGGACAGGACAAAATAAATTTGTCAGGGAACTTGATTCATTGCCTTCTTTTCTTTAGTGGTATAGATACAGTATTTACTGATACTTAAGATATGTCTAACTTCCAAGACCTAGCCACAGAGAGGACTCTCTGGACAGAGAAGTGTCTGGTCCAGTACTGCACCAGACCCTGTACTGGGTTTAGTTCATCTCCATTAGTGCTTGTGCAATACTTCTTGCTACTCAAGTCCAGAAGTGATGGAAAGCAGGAAGCCTTTAGCTTTGAACACAGTAGAAGCACAAGAGGGAGAAGAGTCAAGAGAGAAAACAACCACCCTGCTCCATGGAGCACATAATCCCTATGAGCCTTCAGTAGCATGCCTGTGGGCAGAAGGGCTCCAGTCTCTGACCGTATCCACTTCTCTAACTTCCACTCCAAAATGCTCAATGGTTCTTTCCTTCTGGAGGACTGAAGCACCCTCTCACTTCTCAGGGTACCACCTCTTGCTCAAACCTTGAAGAACGGAGAACTATCACAGCTTTCCCCACAGTGGGCTCTCAAACTTGGCTATGGCAAAGAATAGAAGAGCCAAAATGAGAGAAGTGTATAGAATCATAAAATTGTTTTGGTTGGAAAAGACCTTTAATATCATCAAATCCAACCATAGCAGCACCTGGTGACACCAGGGAAAGCTGCAGCTTAACCATAGACAACCTGGACCATCCAAAGCTTCCTTTTTGGTTGTCATGTCTCAGGCACAGTGACCAAGTCACATAGAGATTATCCAGAGCCAAAGCAGAAAGTCTTCTTTTGCAGGAGTTATTTAAAATGAACTCTTGGACATGGAAACATCACCTGCTACCCCTGCTTGTTCCTCCTAATACAAAAATGCAAGGACCGTTGCAAATTTCTTTTGGTTTCAGCAGTTTTCTTATCACATAATTAAAATGTATTGGGAAAGCTGCCCTTGCCTTTATTATTCATTTAAATTAGCAGGAAGAGGTCAGCTGCTGTGTTTATTGCTGGCTGTTATTTTGGCTGGAGATACTCATTCAGCAAGCAAAGGTTATGTTAGCTAAGCACTGATCCTGAACTGCCCTTCATTTACTCCAGCTCCTTAGATCCTCACTTACACAGCACCAGACTTGGTAGCTAGATAATGGTTGGAGTCAATGATCTTAAAGGTCTTTTCCAACTAAAACGATTCTGTGACTTCCCCTTTGATGTTCGAGGATGATGTTCTCTGAACATTCCCACCTGGAATCGATTTTCAGAAGCTCACCAGTCCTAGACATTGCTTGGAAGAGCACAAAATGCTGAAATTTAGGCTGGGCTGGAACTGGTGCTCTTACAAAGTGCCCCACAGAGTGACAAAGCCAATTCTACTGCCAATGACCATGTCTATTCTGTGCCTTCCTCATGGTCTCTTGAGGATGTGCCTCTTTGACCTCCTTCCTTCAGGATTCCGCATGTTCCTATGGTCGTCTTCTCTCCATACCTGTCCTTGGGGGAAGACACACTCATATATTGTTTTGGGAGAGGTGGACAAGCTCTCAGTGGGGCACTTGGCTCTGATTGTTTGGCCTTCTTGCATAAAGAGGGGATGGGAGGAAGACGAAAAGACAGTGTGACTCTAGATGGTCTGGGCCAGGCAGGTTTTGAAAGTCTCCAGAGAAAGAGACTCCATAACCACAGTTCAGAACATCTGGCATCAGTTTTGTAGCCCATTTGCCTGGATCAAATACAAACCACTTAGTCATGCATCTGAGCAATGACATGGAACGGACCCCAAGTTGTGGTCCTCCAACTTTGACTAGTGTCACAAGAGCACTGCACCACCAGTGCCATCTGAGGTGGTCACACACACAGTCTGCAAGGAAATGCAATGGCTAGAGCAAATGAATGGGAAGGGAGGGTGTCAAGGAGGGAAAGGTGACCCTGACATCCATATTCACAACACTAAGTGGAGGCTGTTAGCTTTGTCTTCACTGGCAGCACTCTGTCCCTTCTCTCATCAGATCTGCACACTCCTCTCTGAGCCAGCGCAAAGGAGAGGCATACTCCAATCCAATTTGTTACACTTCCACCTTCTGGAGAGAAGAAGGCAGAGGGGGAGGGAGGTAAAAAAATCCCATTATCTTTATCAAGCCTTCCAATCAGGAGCAGTGGTAAATGCAAACTCAGGAGACAGCTTCTGTGAAGCCTTTATATTTCATTCAGCAGATAGTGTATCTTTTTATTGCATGCAGGAATTACTTCTTTTCTTTTTTTTTTTTAAAGGAAAAAAAAAAAAAGAAGAAACAACCTTTCTGTTCAACCTGACTGAGAAAAAGGAAATTCCAGGAGCCTTTGACAAATAGATACTTGCCCATGGCAGGGGAAATGGATTAGATGATCTTTAAAGGTGTTTCCCAACTCAAACTATTCTGTGTTGCTTTGATTCTTTGAGCTATAGCAGTATCTAGCTAGGGAATGACTCTCTGGGGAGATGTGAGATCATGCACCTCAAACTCTATAGAAAATGTTACACCTCCCTCCTGCTTTCAGGGGCAACTGAAATGCCCAGGTGGATGGAAGACCTGCCAGCTCACTCTGAGTGCCTTCATTTCAGCTTGTCACCATCAGTTACACCACCAGCACTTCCAGGTCACGATGCACGCAACCCATTTCAGTCAACTCTGTGTGCCATATCCTGTGTTTCCCACCCTTCTCCTAAAGCCCTGGAATCTGCCAGGAAGGGCTGAGGTGGTTTGTGGCTGACTGCAGACAGCAATGGCACAAGGAACAAATGCATGTGGCTCACCCAGGCTCGATGCCTATTCCATGCTCACTTCTGCACTTGAAGGATTAGTCTGAAGAGCTGGGAGGCTGCTTTTACTTTTAAGAGTATTTTTTCACATTGAGACACAGCTTGACACAGTAATCAGGTGAACAAAACCTCTGTCTGTATGCTGCAGGCAACAGCACAACAAGGTGGGGATGAAACACAACTGGGTAAATGTCTACTATGTGGACCTCTAGGAAGAGAGGAGTAACTTACCTTTGCTTCTTGTGGCCAAGCAGGCCATTGGCCTCCTGAGGTGTATCATGAAGAGTGTGGCCATCAGGTCAAAGGAGATTCTCCTCTGCCTGTACTCCACCCTAGTGAGGCCACATCTGGAATGCTGAGTCTAGATCAGGGCTCTGCAGTTCAAGAGAGACAGGGAACTACTGGAGAGAATCCATGGAGGGCTATGAAGACGATGAGGAGACTGAAGCACCTCTGTGAGGTGGAAAGGCTGAGAGACCTGGAGCTGTTTAGCCTGAAGAGGAGCAGACTGAGAGGGCATCTTATCTATAGTGATCAATATCTAAGAGGAGAGTGTCAAGAGGATGGGGTCAAACTCTTTTCAGTAGTGCCCAGTGACAGGACAAGGGACAACAGGCACAAACTGGAACACAGCAAGTTTCATCTGAACATGGGGAAAAGCTTCTTTCCTGTGAGGGTGACAGAGCACTGGAACAGGCTGCCCAGGGAGATTTTGGAGTTTTCCTCTCTGGAGACTTTCAAAGCCCATCTGGATGTGTTCCCGTGTAGCCAGCTCTGGGTGACTCTGCTTTAGCAAGGAGTAGATGATCTCCAGAGGTTACTTCCAACCCTCACCATGCTGGGATTCTGTGATTCTGCTGTGGAGAAAGGACTACAATGGTTGGGGTAAAATAGTTCATATCAGAACATGTAGATGGAAGACATCTGGGAAATATTTCATCCTTTATATGCAAATGTTCTGCCTTGCTGTGTATACACCAGAGTCAGACCCTGTTTAAAGGCCCCAAAAGCTGAACTCTGTCTCCCAGTACTGCACTGTTGGTGAGGCAGTGAAAGCCTGCCTGACGTAGTCCACAATGAGACAGCATGAAGTACAAGGCAGTCAACCCAGCAGCTTCTATCACCTCAGCAGTCCCTTTCAAAAAGCAAGTGGGAGAAGAGAGAATGCCTCAGCAAGAAGCCAAATCCCTGTTTTGTAATCCTCACCCTAATGCTTTCCCAAAGATGGACTACTTTAGTGATGGTGAGGGCTTAAAAAAAAATAATAACAAAAATAGCCACTGTAGAAAGAAGCCTCTACTCAGAGGGCTGCAATTTGGGGTTTGGACTAAAATGTAACCTCAGGGTGTCCGAAATAAGTGCTTTCAGCTGACAACCCCCTCCACGAGTTGTCTGGGCAACTGCAAAACATTATGACATTTGCGACACATAGGAGTCACTCTGCCTGCAGCTACCCTGCATTTAACAACTCAAAACAACTCATTAGCTTGTTTCCTTTCTTCTGTGTGAGCAATCTGGCCTTAGCACGGACAGAAAGCCCTGGAAATTGTAACTGTATATAGCAAATGGTGTTGCTGTTTAGAAACCCATCGATTTCAAGGCCAGATTACAGTCATCTGCTCTGACCTACTCTTCAGCACAGGATGGTGAGGATGATCCAGCTGCCTTTGTAGTTCTGAGCTTTCAGTCTGGGGCAGGTTGATGCTGAGAGCTCTGTGCTGCTTCCCAAAGGCTAGCAGTGTTTTTTGCTCTCCCTGTGCTCCCTTCACTGTCACTGAAGGATGTTAGGTGCCAACAAACATTTTTTTCCTGCAAAAGAGGTTGGGCTGCAGCTGTGGCTGGATATGCATATTCCTGCCTTACTCTGCTCCTTCCACCTCGTTAGCTGCTGTGCTAAAGAAGCCTGTGACTATAATGCTGATGGCAAGACTTTTCTACTAGCTGATGGTGGGGGGCTGTGTTTTGGTGCATTTCAGTTTTTTTCCCCCTTCTTCTCCCTAGTATCAAGTCATAGAATGAGGAAATGTCCTCAAGTTGTGTTAGGGGAAGTTTAGATTGGATATCAGGAAATATTTCTTTACTGAGAGTGTTCAAGTATTGGAAAAGGTTGCCCAGGGAGGTGATGGAGTCAAAATCTCTGGATTGTAGACATGGCACTTTGGGGCATGGTTTAATGGGCATGGTGGTGTTAGGTCAATGGTTGGACTTGATGATGTTGGAAGTCTTTTCCAACTGAAACAATTCTGTGATTCTACAATCAATACTACTGGTCAAAGAGCTGCTCATTAAGCAGTCTGGATCAGTATGGGCAGATCTGTCCTCTGGGGGGTGAACACACTCATGAATACTTTCTGAAACTTACTGGTTCTCATCACCATTCAGCTTGTCAATATTTCTTAAAACATTAAGAGTCCTGGATGTGAAATGGTCAGGCTGGGACCCTGCACACACACTTCAGTTGCTGCCAGCTGTCAGAGCTACAGTAAAATCTGGAGACTTCCATTTTTCCCTGATATTTACAACATGCAGGTAAAATTCCAGCCTCCCATTATGGTTGCATAATTCATCTCATAGCCCAACAAATTACTTTCTACTCACACCTAGTCTGAGATGTGAATATAATGGGCTCTGTGGCCACCATCCAGCACCAGACAGGTCAAGTGATCTGGACACCCTGGTCACAACTCCTCCAACCTGCTGTGCCCTGGCACCCTGCCCAGTCTGCCTTCATCCTCACCCTAGCTCCCACCATTCCCTGGCTGACTCACAGAAGCTCCAGCACCATCTCGGGTCCTTTCTTGATGATGTATATGCTCTGTTCTTGACTGCTGCTGGTTTTGCCAGCTTCTTTTCATTATTCTAACTGCCTTTCATGAGCAGGAATATTGCTGCAATTTCTGTCAGGAATCTCCTCCTCCCCTGGACATACATCCACACACACATACACTTAACTTTAATCCCTGACCTCTCATTCGTGCCTCCATTATTGAATTGTTTCTTGGCATCAATCCATTCCTCCTCCCTCTGGTTCCTCTTCTACTTTGCTGGTTTTATAGATTCCATCATTTTCCACTCAAGTCTCTTTCACTGAAGGTCACTGAGATCAAATTCTGACAGATACAGTCACAAAGCAGTCCCTAGCTCCCTACCAGCCACCTCAGTGATGGTCTGAGACGTTTTCCTACAAAGAATCATAGAACTGTTTCATTTGTAAAAGATCTCTGAGCCCACAAAGTCCAGTTGTCAACACAACACCACCATGGCCATTAAGCCATGTCCAAAACTTGAGATGGTGACTTCACCACTTCCCTGGGCAGCCTGTTCCAGTGCCTGACCTCTCAGTAAAGAAATTTTTCCTAATATCCATCTTTCCTAGGAGCCTCCAGGTGTTATATCACACCTGGTTTCAGACATCTGCCATGTAGACATGGCACTTCAGGACATGGTTTGATGGCTACAGTAGTGTCAGGTCAACAATTGGACTAGAGGTATTACTAGAGGTATTTTCCAACCAAAACAATTCTATGATTTTATGGACCTTAACTTCAGACATCTCACTCCTCCCAGCATCCTTGATCCCAATGTTGTGAAGAAATGGGAAGGTTTCCTCTTTATGAAGGAACCCCTGCACTGGTACAGCTCCCATTGTGACCCAGAGTTCAGCAACACTGCTGCTTAGAAATACAAGTGACACTGGTGTTACTCTTTCCATCCCCCAAACAGAGCAATGCATGAAGGAGCAAACTACTGAGAAAAACAAAAGGATGAATTCACAAACAGAAGAATTAATCTTTGCTTAAGACCTTCTAGTCCTCTACAGAAAGGAAACCTCAGAGCAGCAGCTCCCAGCCCTGCTGCTGGTGGTAGGCTTTTGGCAGGAAAGGGAAGTGGTCAGGGGTGAGATGGATGCAGCCCACTGAATGGAGGATGCTTCATCCCTTTTCCTGTGCCTGCATAACAAGTAATTAATACTGCTTGGGCTGTGAGTATCACAGCAAGAACATCTATGTATAATCCAAACCTCCACTAATCAGACAAGAGCTAGGACTAAATCTCTGCCTCCCAAACACTGTTGAGAACATCAGCCTGGGCACTTGGTATTATTTTTTCCATGGGTCTTTGGCAGAACAGCAGAATAACCCCAGTCATGCCATTTCTCTACCCTTGTCCAAGCTGAATTCTTGTCTTTTTATGTCCTCAATGCCAAAGATTTCATAAACCAGGAGCATATACATCAGCTAACAAGGCTCTTCTGCCATCTCACCATTGCAGTTGCTCTGCCTTGCACAAGTACCCAGGGTTCACTCAGTCTGGAGAAGTGGCACCTGCTCCAGCAGTGTCTGGATTGAGCTTGACTCTCTCCCAGCTCCCCTCTCCTCCATGCCCTGGGGCATTCACATACCCAAGTCCATATCAGCAGCTTTGGGTCGGTGGGAGCAGGGCACATTCTTGAAGATGGCATCAAGAATCTTCTCCTTGACCTGGGTGATGGTGTCACAATTCAGGATCTTCACCGGGATCTCGGAACTGTTCACGTTGTCAGGGTTCACACAGCTCAGGACCTGGGAGAGAGGCAATGAGACCCACCACACATTTCACATCAGCCATGAGCACCCTGGGGCTGCCTTTCTTGAAGGTCCCTTTCTCCTACAAGCCAAAGGGACCTAGGGTACAAAAAGAGGAAAAATGTGCATCAAGAATATTCCCTCCCTCAAGAGGGCACTCAGACCTGGTTTCACACAGGGGGGTTCCATATATCCATGTCTGTAAAATTATTATGCCTGTGAGAGGTATAACATTATATCCTTATTATACCTATTATATCTATTATACCCTTAGATCCGAGGCTCATCTCCTTGGTGTTCTCAGTACAGATAATAACAGAAAGCCCATGAATACCTGCTCAGTAAAACTGACATTCACCCAAGTGGTACCTGACAATGGTCACTGTCACCCTTTTCATAAAGCCAAATCAGGCCTGACCCTGGTTGGAACTGAATTGAAACCCTAAGGGCTCTCCAGAGCTTTCCTTGGCCTCTGACCCGTTTCATGCTCCCTAAAGAGCTGGCAAGGTGACCTTATTCAGTAGAGGCCTCCTTGCACTGTCACATGGCTTTGACAATTCAGCTCAAAGTGCTTCACAGTCTCTCAGCCTTAGGTTTGTCCATTTTCTTCAGAGTCATAGAACTGACCCAGACCCTTCTAGAAGAATATTCTTAATTTGAAATGCAAGGCTTCTTAAAAACTTTAAGCACAAAACAACAATAACTTCTGCTTCCACATACAGAAAAATAAATTGGCCCAACTAGAGAGGCCTCTCATTTCTTAGAAGGAGAACACAATTTTCTCCAAAGACTCTGCCCAAGATTGAATGTAAAGCAGGTGGGGTGCACATACACACAGATTTTAACAGCAATCTGCCTGCAAACTCTTGGCCAAGTGTATGGTGAGGATTCTGCTCTCCTCTGGTTTCAGGAGTGTAAAGTCTATAAACTTTTATAAACTTAACACAACTTTGCACTTGGAAGTAGGTGTTCAGTGATGCTCCTGGCTATATATGGTCATTAAATGTTCCCGTACCACTTTAGCAAGTGCAGGCATGTTTGTTTTGGAGCCATTGACAGATTCTATCTTGACCATAAATTCCCCTATGTAGTATGTAATAGGTACTGGACTCTCCATCACTTTCCATCTTAACCGACTAGGACAAAGTGAGACCTCAAAGTAGCTCAAAAGTGGGTGAAATCCTATCACCGTAATTGTGTACTGGCTGAGCAGGCTCCCTTTGGTGCTGCTATGCTCAGCTAAGAGGGACTTGTGAAGATATTGCTTACAAAAAGCTCTGTGATCTTCCTGGATGAAAGGGGAGATGCAAATATGAGATATTGATTAGATCATAATGCTATTATTTATATGTCACTTCCAGGAGTATTAAAGAAGCATCAATTCAGATGATAATAACAATAGCTTGGATTTACAGTTCTGTGCCATCTTTCATCTCAAAGGATCACAGAACTATACATAAAAAGAACTGCTGAAATGCATCCAATGTCAAGGTTATTAATTGTCCTCTCTCATTACACATCTGTAGGGAAATGAAGCAGTGATGGCAGGCTTGGACAGATCTTTTGAGGGTGCTAGGGGGGGTCACACATGTTTCTGGTGACCAAGTTCCTCTGCAGGTATCTCTCTCAGCATGCTGAGTTGAAATGACCTGATGCCAGTCAGAGCAAAACTCTGCCCCACAGGATGGTGCGTGGTGCTCCTTAAAATAATCTGGGCTACCCTACCAGGCTAACATTTAGTCCAGAAGATCCAATATATCCTGTTGGTGCTGACTGGTGTCCATCACACTGGTACCTGCCATGCAATAAGGACCATCATCTAATTAGAAGCTGCTGAAGATGATTTCTTTTATAACTTAGTTGTCTTTGAATTTCACAAGGTGCTGGCAGGAAAACTGCCTGAGTGCTCCATGAGCATTCATTCCCTGATGACAATAGTCCTTGATTCCCTTTTTTCTAGCTCAGCTGGAAAAAGAAGGGGTAGGGAAAGCAATGTTTCAAAGTGCTGTGCAGAAAGAAGTCTGCTTTTTGATAGTTTCAAGCATAGATGGGAGTAGCAGATAGTTCCTGTAAACCCCTGAACTCCAGCATGTTCATTCCAATGACAGTGAAGAGGCTCCTTTCAACATTATAGGGAATTCAATCATTGCTTACAGAAACCAACACCCTTCCCAGAACACAGTGGCTTTGATGTACATTTCTCAGGCTTCACATAACTCTCACTTGGTGTTTTCCAACTGTTCTCTTGTGAAGCACTAAACCTTTCTCCATGCAAAGCCATCAGGAGTTCTGCAGGTGCTTCTGTGTATTGCACACACTATATAGCTGTTCATGGAGGTTGTTATGGGCCCTATAGAAATCATTCTTAAACCGCAGATTGAAAATCTCTGCTCCCCTTCCAACAGACTGAAGCTCCTAATCATAATTAAATGTTTGCAATGGAGAGATTCCTAGCACTTCTGTGGGAATCCTCCCAAGGGCTTCCTCTGTTGTCACTCCAGGCTTCTATAAATTGTCCCTGATATGGCAGGACCAGAAGAACAACCACACACACACCCACATGCAAAAAAAAAAAAAAAAATGTCTGAGCACTGGATTTATAAGTTTAGCAGAGTTCAGCTTGCTCCAGTCTCACTGGAAGAGTAAGGTTTGCCCTGTGCTTCCACCCAGAGTTGTCCTCTTAACAACAAGCGTAAGGCAGAGAACTAACCCCATTGCTCCTGCAGAGCTGCACAGCTATGTCATAGGATCACAGGATGTCAGGGGTTGGAAAGGACCCAAAGAGATCATCGAGTCCAACCCCCCTGCCAGAGCAGGACCATACAATCTAGCTAGGGTCACAGAGGAATGCATCCAGATGGGCCTTGGAAAGTCTCCAGGGAAAGACACTCCACAACCTCTCTGGGGAGCCTGTTCCAGTGTTCTGTGACCCTTACAGTAAAGAAATTCCCCCTTGTGTTGAGGTGGAACCTCCTGTGCTGCAGCTTACATCCATTGCTCCTTGGCCTATCAGAGGGAGCAAGTGAGAAGAGCCTGTCCACTCCCTCCTGACACTCAGCCCTCAGATATTTATAAACATCTATGAAATCCCCTCTAAGTCTTCTCTTTTCCAGACTAAAAAGCCCCAGGTCCCTCAGCCTCTCCTCACAGGGCACATACTCCAGTCCCCTAATCATCCTCGTAGCCCTCCACTGGCCTCTCTCCAGCAGGTCCCTGTCCCTCCTGATGTCAACACAATCTTTGATGTTAACTGGTGGGGAAGATACCCTTGAGATGGCCTGTTGGATTCCTATATGATTAGTTAGTAGGAGGGAAGTTTTGTGATGCTGATTTCCTGAATGCTTTCACTGACACTGCTCCATCAGCCACCACCTTTGAGCCTTTGAGCTTAGTGGAGGAGGGGTGGATGAAGGAGAGGGAAGACCACAGTATCACTGAGGGAGTCACTGAGTGTTTTGCCACAGAGAAAATACCAGCATTTGGCACCTCTGTTCTGTCGTGCACTGAGCTCTGTGTCAGCAAAGAGTAAGGATTGTGCCAGTTGTGGGGTCAACAGGAAAAGGTATGGATCTAGGGGCAAGCAAAGTGGTAATATCTGGTTGAGGCATGTCATCTCCCTGGATTTGTGTTTACTGACCTTTATCTACATCCTTGAGCATTTTATTTTGTCTGCCAGCCCTTCCAGCTATGAGCTTTCTCTGAGGGTACATACACATGCTATCCTCAGCACAGCTAAGCCCTCATCTCCACTACAAATTACTGGCATTTAAGTAATAAAGGGACAGATTGTGATTACTTGTCACTGTTTCTGTTTCAGGGACAGACATCTTTCCTTCTAGATTGGGTTAAGGAAGGTGAGGGAGCTACCATACAGTGAGGTTGGCAGCTAACAAGGAAGAGAAAGAAGGACCTCCAAAAAAAGCCAAACATAGGAGAACCTTTGGATATCTTGGCAGTGGCTTCTTCTCTGCCACCAAAGCCCAAAATCTCCTGAAAAGCCTTAAACAAAAGTATATGAATGTATCTTCATCCATCTAAATTATGTTGTCAGGAGATATGATCCCATTAGGCTCTCAGCACTGAAACCACTGAGGTGTGCAGGGACCACACAGAGCACGCCATTGCTCAAGATGTACTGAGCAGCTCCCACCTACCACCCCCAAGCACTAATTAGCCAATATTCTTGACAGCCTCCAACACACACCAAGGTTTCTGCTCCTCTGCATTATTTGTACCAACAGAAATGAAGCTGATGCAGGAGATGGATGGTCTTTCATCTCCCAGTGACAGCAGAGCAGTGCCAGTGGGGAGGAAGGTTTTTGCATCTGGACTCTGTTTTGGTGAATGGTTAAAAAAATCAGACAGGGAGAAAGGCAGGTGGCAGTCAGCAGGGATGAGATCTTCCTGGCTCTCACAGATGGAATGATCTAGCTGGGGTTTTAATAACACTGCAGACCAGAGATGATGAGCACACACTGCTTGTGAAGACATTAACACAGGGTGTTTCTCTGAGTTATACAACTTGGGAGAAGATCTACTGCTTAGTTGCAATACATTTATTTCAACAAATCACACCTGTAACTAGCTCAGTTTCTACTCTACTGAAAAATCCCTTGCAAGTACACAGCAAAGACTCCAGAACATTGAGGGTGCTTCCTTGGGGAACTGTAGGACTTTGGCAGACAGTGAATTGGAGCTGTCTAGTTTGGAAAGAAATTAGACTGAAACAATCTAATTTTAGTGAAGCAGTTGTATAATGTAAATTCAGTAATCCCAGATGTTTGAAGATACTCTCCCTTCTTTTTTTTTCTCCCTAGAAAAGTTAGGTTCTTTGGATCTGCTTTTCACTCAAACGGTATTTGAAACCATGACTTCAAGTATTAAGTCATGATTAACGAAGGCTAATGAAGGCAGTTGTCTTCCCCAACCTTGTCTTCCTGGAAAAATGACATTAAACAGCCTGTTTCAACGTGCCACACTGTTGGAACTGTGATTTAACTCAGTCAGGCAATCATCTGCCTCTCAGGAAACGTGAACCACCTGATGAATTTTAGCCACAGAACACTGCAAACTCAGAGGGGTGACCAGATGCATTTGGTAGAGAGCAGAGGACATTGAGGGAATTCTTCTGTTACAAACATTGAAACAGTTCTTGCTTTATTTCATTGCTATCTGTTTTTAATAAAAGGTGACAGACTTGCTCAAGGAAGGTAGAGAGAGGACAAAATAAAGCAGATAGAGAGAAGAACAATCCAATTCATATTCTGCTGCTTCTTAATCCCCTCTTCGAAGCTGATCTCTGAAAATCTGCTGCGATTCCTATCGGGATAGATTTGTCTGCTCTTGAGATGTAAGAGGGAGAGCTGATTAACATCAAACAACACAAAGAGAATGGAGGAGAGCTTTGTTCAGGCTGATGTGTAATTACTACCCTTTGCTGGCTGCTTTATATCAAGCCTGAAAGGATCGGAGGGATTTCCTTTGGTGAAAGCGATCACTCTGTGCCTGCATCTTCCTTCCTTTTCCTCACTCTCTACATGTGAGATCAGGCCTCTAAATTGTCAGACAACCATGTGTAACAGAGAAGAAGCATTGATTTCATAGGAAGCTCATATTTTTAATATGCAAAATGAAATTGTGGTCTTATTTAAGAATAAAGTCTACCCCCTGAACAGGCTTGGATTCAGTCAAAGCTCAGCTCTAGACTGGAGGTACTCAAGAAAAAGAGGCATTTCTAGCATCAGCCCACCTGAGCTAAGATATAAAACAGGTCAAGGAACTAACATGGACTGGACACAGCTCTCAAAGCTAGCTAAAGTTAGGTAAGATGAATTTCTCTCAATTGAAGGTGCCAATAAAATAAGCTAGTAAATTCAAAGCACCTTCTGACCATCTGAAAATCTGAGGTTGGGGTTTTCCAAGAACAAAGACAAAGGAACTAAAGAAATTACAAGGATCATTAAAGACTTAGAAAGTGTTCTTCATCCTACAGAGACTTAGGAGCTCAGTGGATTTAGTATATCCAGGAAAAAGGGAAAGTCCAAAAACATTAAGGAAAGATATCTAATGCTCTTTAACTAATGCTCTTTAATCAAGTGGGAAAAGGCTGTAATCTCAGAGTAGAAGCTAAAGCTGGACATATGTGAGGTATATCTTTCACAATTGCACTTTGAGGTAAACAACTCAGGAACAAGGATTAATTTTCTTTGCCTTGAAATCTTCAAATCAAGTTCATTTTTCTTTGCCTTGTGCTTGCTCAACAGGAATGGCTGCAATAGCTCTAAAGAAGGCCTAATGTGCCCCTCCACTGTGTGCCTCTAATATATTCTTTGATGCTGAAATACTCATTTGAAGAACAGGGTTTTGTTTCTGTTATTTCTGAGGGTGAGGATTATTTTGGAGAAGGTCCTTGCAATATACCATCATAAAAGTTATTTTTGCTGTCACTTGCAGAAGGCCATGGACTTTACACTGACACACCACCACAAGGTTTCGGGATGGCTCTGGGCTTTCATGTTGGTGACAACTTGCAGTGATAGCCCCACCTTTCTGCTGTAGGAGAACTGTTACCTTTGATTTACAACTCAGAGGGATGTTGGAAGGGTGGGCATCATTCCAGGGAAAAGAGGAGGTGCTAGAAAATATTTTGACTAACAGAACAGACTAAATTGCCTATATTTATTGTCTTCACATCCATTGCCTATATCTATTGTCTTCACATTCACATACCTATTATCTTCACATAACACAAAGTTCATGCTTGTCTTCCAGTGCTCCTAGATCTCACCTAATCCAAGCAATGGTAAATGATTGGCACTGTCAGCCTACCCTGCAATGAGGGGTAGCTTTCAGTGAACAATCAATGTCTTTGAGGAGCTGGAGATTCTTTGGACATAGTGCAGGACACAATGGAAGCAACTTGGAAGCAGCTTGCAACCATGCTTCAGCCCCAAACCTTGCTGTGCTTAGCTAGTCAGCCTTCAGTGGGGTTGTAACAATAAATTGTCCCAGAGGGTCAGTGTGCCCATTGATGGCTGCTTTTCTCTAAATCCCCTTTTTCTAGAAGAGGCTGGACAGGAAGGTGTTGTCAGAGCACTCACCAGTGTCTTGTAATCAATCTGCTGTCGGATGAGCTTGTCCTCGCTCAGGGAGTACCGAGCCTCCCCGGTGATCGAGTCGATTGGGCCCTTCTCCATCTGCTGCTTGATGGCACAGAAAAGGGAGAACAGAGGCTCCCCAGCACACTCCTGCAGATGTGAGAGACAACCAGGAAGTAAAACAGGAGGATTAGAGGTGAGAACCCAACCCAGCATCTCAATGACTACCACAGCTTGTCATGCCCAACTTCAAGAAAGATACACCAGTAGGGATCGTTCTATTCCATATAGCCTGGGAATAGAGATGACTGCCCACTTCCACTCAGTGCAACCAGTCCTCTTCAGTGTTCTGTCATGGGACAAAGGTGTGTTATCCCTGGCAATATTTGAGCTAGCAGATAATTGTAAGAGCTGTTCAAGTGATTGCCACCAGGTCAGAATCTTTGCACTGGAGCAGGTGGTGGGATGGATCTCAGAGCACCTGGAGACAGGTCTGAAAGGGAGATAGGTTACTGTTGCCTCATTCTGTGTGTTTGGGCAGAGCCCACAGCCTCCCTGAGAACTCTCATGCAGAAGGCAAATGGGGACACTCAGGCAGAAGCAGCTCTGTGACCCAAGGGAGATGTGCCCCTGGATCTGTACAGTTGTATGGTGATGTCAGATGTGGCCCAACACAGGACAGCAACAAGCAGCCCACAGGCAGGTCAAGCAAAGCAAACCTCTCCCTAATTTCTCCTTCCCTCCATCCACACTCACTGCACTGCTCTTCCCATGCTTTTCCTTCCCTCTCCTCTGGACATTCACTGCCATGCTCTCCTCATTCTTCTTTCTACTGCCTCCCTTCCCCTCTTCTACTGCCTCTCTTCCCCTTCACCTCTTCATTCCTCCTGCCCTCTTCCCTACCTTGCCCTCTCCTCTGGCAGTGTGTTCCAACTCAGCGAGCCAGGTCCTTTTGCCACAGTGTAAATCCCAGCAAAACCAAGTTAATAATCTGAAGCAAAGTGGCCCCTTTTCTCCATTCCTACACCTGTCTCCCACTTAATTAGCTTATCTGCCAGCAGCATATTGCTGCTCTGTGCCTGTCTCTTGCCCTTATCAGGCCTCTGCTCAGGCTAAGGCAAAAAGACAAGTAGCTGAGTGGGGTGAAAAAAGCCTATTATAAAAGCAGCTCTTTAGAGAGTCACCTCCTTATATCCTTTCCTTTCAGCTGAAAGCAGGGATCTGATACTGAAGTCACTGAAATTACCTTCCAGGGACCTTCAAAACTTTCCCCATGCATTCATCTTTGGCCTGGTTGTGCCTAGGGAAGGCTCTAAGGGAACGGGATTGATCTGTAAAGGCTTGAATTGCCAGGCACAGGGTAGCTTTTTAGTCCAAACAGGGCTGTAAGATGTGAGGAGGTCTAACAAGTGTATTGGGAGTGGAGGACAGGTGCAGAGTCCAGCTCCTTCCAAAAAGGCTGGCTCTGAGTTTGGACACTTGGCAATTTCCATGCTTGAAGTTCAGTGGGGGTCACAGAACCACAGAATGGCAGGGGTTGGAAGAGACCTCTGGAGATCACCTAGTCCTACCCCTCTGCTAAAGCAGGTTAACTAGATCAGGTTGCCCAGGATCATGTCCAGGTAGGTTTTGAAAGTCTCCATAGAGGGAGACTCCACAATTTCTCTGGGCAGTCTGTTCCAGTGCTCTCTGACCCTTACAGGAAAGAAATTTCTCCTTAAACGAAAGTGAAACCACCTGTGTTCTAGTGTATAGCTATTGCCCCTTATCCTATCATTAGTTCCACCCTCATGACCTCCACCCTTTAGATATTGATCAGCACTGAAAAGATCCCCTCTCAGTCTTCTCCAGGCTAAACAGCCCCAGGTCTGTCAGCCTTTTCTCATCAGAGAGATGCTCCAGTCTCTTCAGTATCTTTATAGCCTCTGTTGGACTCTCTGCAGTAGTTCTAACTGGACACAATAATGCAAACGTAGTCTCACTAGGGCTGAGCAGAGTGGGAGAAGAACCTCCCTCAACCTGCTGGTCACACTCTTCTTAATGCATCCATGGAGGCCATTTGCCTCCTTGGACACTAGGGATCTGGTTACGATGTGTGTAAAGCAGAGAAGGTTGAAAGAAGAACCGGGCCTCAATACTGCCTCTGAACTGAGGTGGGATGAGGTGTCCAGTGACTCTGAACTGAAACTATGGGTCACCAAGTGATGAAGATCTGAGTCTGCTAGTAAAAGGAGAACATTTTCAATATAGGTCTCCATCAAGCTCTGAAATCTTTCACATTTCAGAACTGACACTTGGATCCTGCTTCTCCAACACAGTGTTCCTCTTTCTTCTCCTTAGATCAGAAAACAGTCCCTCTTCCATGAGGCAGTGAGCTCCCTCCAGAGAAAAAAGTCTTTTCCTTTATATCTGGGAAATTTTTGCCCCAACTAAACATCAACAAGAAGAAATTAATTAAAGCAGCTCTTCATCCAGGCATGTGGCTCCTCTTACCTTGAGGAACTTATACAGGAGGAAGGTGAACCAGTTGGTGAGCATCTTCTCAGCCACAGACTCTGTCCTAAAATCAGCCAGGGAGAAAAAGCAAACTGGAAATTAGTTGGTTGTGTTTGTCATATCAAAGAGCTAGTCAAAGGGTGGCCTTTGCCCATTTTATTGCCCAGATCACTGAGCCCCATGGAAAGTGTGGGGTGACACCAGCAGGATTAAGCATGTCCTAGTTTCTATGATTTAGCTTTAGATTTAGGAAACCTGAAGGCAAATCCTTACTGCCCTGCTGATTCTTCTTTAACTAGGGAAGTCCTTCTATGGCTTTTTCTCAGTTTCTCCATCAATGAGGAGGTGACAAAGTTTGAGGGAATCTTCTCAGAGGAGCTCAGAGAGGATAAATCCATCAACATGAGGAGCTCAGATTTAGGTCATATGACAAGTAGGCTACATAAATACTTAAGACAGACAGATCTAAATCACCAGAGAACAGTTATCTGGCACTGACTATCTCCCTGGCATTTAGGAGTGATTATACTCCTGAATATGTCAACATAGTGCATACGCAGAGCTCATCCATTTGCCCTTGAGCACTCTGTCCTCAATCAAACTAAAATACATCTTGAGTCTTTAGGGTGAACATTTCCTACAGTAGGTGCAGCTCAGACCTGCAAATGTGCTTGGACACCAGAAGCACACACTAAACCTGGCTCCAGTACATGTACTGGTATTGCTCAAGAAGAAAGGAAGTGTCCCTACCTGGATGAATTAAAGTGGGTCTTACTTGTCCTGGCTACCACCAAGCCAAGCAGGAGTTCTCACTTAGGACTCCAGCTTGCCTTTTAGATTCCCTAGCTCTTCAGCATAAAGTTGATCTTTCCTCCTCTGGAGAATGAGACTTGCAAGGGAGAGAGTTTGCACTGCTGGAGCTGTATGCTCGGAACCCGTCAATGGCCTTGCCTGAAAGCAGTGCCCTGTTACACCAACACAGAGCAAGTGGTGGTTCCTTCCCTAGCTAAATACAGCTGATCATCAGCCTGTTTTCCATGGGGACTTCTCTGTTCTTGTGGGAAAATGTCACATCAATACCAGGGACAGTGGAGAGAGGAATAATAATAAGAGTGACTAGACGACTAGAGTTAGAAAAGAGATGGAAGAAGGAGAAAGAAGAAAATTAGGATGCTTAGGACAAGACAGGAATTAATAGCTAGAGAAGACAAAGAGGAATTAATAGCTAGAGAAGACAAAGAGATGGAGAAAGGGAAACAAAAAGGAGAAAATGATGGGAGGAGACAGTTTGGAGACTCTCCCATTTAGTATCAGAGGAGGAGAACAGAGAGAAAGCCTGCGGACATCAGAAGGGAGGTCACCAGCTGGGCTGTAGGGCTTTAATCCCATCAAGGAGCCAAGTGACACCAAAGGAAAGCACAGCCTCTGCCTCTGGCGTTGCTGTTCTAAATTCCAGGAAATGCCTTCTACTCCCTTTTTTGATGGTCCTCCATAGCAGTCTGTGTGCCAGATTAAAAGCCTCCCAGTAGGCACCATATACCTCTTCCCTGCCCAATCCATCCATCATAACTGGCTGAGGGCTCCTCAAAGCTGGCTCTGGGCAGCGGCAAAGGTCATTCATCCCCAGAAGACTCTTCCTGTTTTTAATTAGGGTCCTTGAACCAGAAGAGTTGGTTCCGACTGTGAAAGGGAGATGAACATGATCCTAATGGGAGAAGAGGCAGCACTTCCCTACTCAGGGAAAGGACATTGATTATAGAGCAGTCTAGAGGCTTCTAATTCAAGAGTTCCCATAGAACTGTAGAGTTCAGGCCTCAGACCTGGCCAAGAAGCATCGATCCAATCATGTGGTGTATATGAAGCCAGTTCTGTTGTCCTGCTCTTCTACTGTCTTCAACAAGTTCCCAGCATCATTGCTCAAGGAGAGACAGGCGATCAATCCTATGGCAGAGCTGAAGAACACTCTCCATGTGTCCACAGTTAACTCATGAACAAGAATTAAAGCAGGGTAGTCCATGCCCCAGCCAGGAGACAGCATCAGGGTTATGTTATAATCTACTCTGTGTGATACACCTGCAGATCCTACATAACCCAACTGGCATTTTCAGGTTAAAAGGGAAACATAAGCATAAATTAACATCTTAAGCACACAAAAAGCCCAAAATAAGGATTAGGAAGCACAAACTCTTGCTGCTCTTATGAACCTTTCTGGAAGATCTATGTTACCATCCAGAGGTGGTTTTGTTCTGTGACTTCTAATCATTGACTGCTTTCTGGTTAGCGAGGAGACAGAGCAAGATCTACATACACACCTGCTGAAATGGGAGGAAATTCAGAGTGGATGCTGGGAGCAAGAGGAAGGTCTTCTAAGAGAAGGCAAACTCTGTCAGGAAGTCATATAAGACGAGGAAACCATAAAGGGCAAGGGACTCAGACAATTCAGCCCTGCTTTCCTTACTCAACTCTCGGTGAACAGCTTCATGCCAGCCCTACCAGGTCATGTGAACTGTGGTTGCGCACCATCTTCATTTCACAACCTGCTACACAACAAACAAGCAGATTTGCCCCTTTGCTCCAAAGGTGACTGGCAATCCTTATGCTGGACCATGAAGTACAGGCTGCCCACCCAGCTCTCTCCAGCCTCAGGCATCCTTACCTTCTGAGCAACAGCTTGGGGTGGTTCTTGCTCTCCAGATTTTTATCTATCAGGTCAGCCAGAAGCTGTTTGAGGACATCAGTAGCATACTCCAGCTTGCTCTGCAGCACCGTCATGATCAGTGAGGCCACATTTCCACGGTCCCGCATGGAGAAGCTGCGCTGGGACTCCAGAGTACGGATGAAGGACAGCAGGAAAACCTTGTTGTTGATGAGCTGTGCAAAGAGCTTCAGCCCTTTCTCCACCCGCTCCTGCCTATAGCCAGGGACCTGCACAAGAAGAAAGTGAGTTTATATTTTTCCCTTATTACCCACTGTCAGACCTACCCAGGCCATACAACCTTTGTTACCTCTCTGCCCTCATCATCCATTCAGTCTGGAGAAGACAAAGCTCCAGGGAGACCTTACAGTGGCCTTCCAGTACCTAACGGGGGGCTACAAGAAAACTGGAGAGAGACTTTTTATAATGGCTTGTAGTGATAGGAACAGGTAGAACAGATTTAAGATGCAAAAGGGACAATTTAGACTGGATATCAGGAAAAAGTTAGTTACAGTGAGGGTGGTGATACACTGGCACAGGTTGCCCAGGGAGATTGTGGATGCTCCCTCCCTGGAAGTGTTCAAGGTCAGGCTGGACAGGGATTTGAGCAACCTGGTCTAGTGGAAGGTGTCTGTGCCCATGACAGGGTATTTGGAACTAGATGATCTTTAAGGTCCCTCCCAACCCAAAGCATTCAATGATCACTCCATCTCCTCCAACTGTAGACTTTGACACCAAGCAGAAGTTAGTTCTGAGATAGGGAAAAAGGAAAATCTGCTTCAAACAGTGTATGTCCATATGTCATCTAATGATTACGAAGCCAGAGAGACCTCCTAGCCACAGCCAGATTATTCTTTTCCAGTCCTGTGTTTCTCTTTCTGAACAATACACCAAAAAGAGATTGCTAGTGCCTGGATGTGGTACAACACCACGTTTTACTTTTACTGTAGTCAAACTGAAGACTCATTCTATCTTCACCTGAAACTTTTTCCTCAGCCCTACAAGAAACATGCTTACAGAGAACTAGGTAGATGAAGACATGAAAAAACATTCTGAGTTGGGACCTATCTTGGAGGTTCCACTGCAGTAGGAACCCTGGGCTTGGGAGGTGAGATGGTTTGGAGACAGAAAGGTTGGTAAGTCTCTAATATACTTCTCAGGTGTGAGAAGCTGATGAACCAGGTTTTATAGAATGATGTAGGACCACAACAGTGGACCCTGGAGTCCACAGTCTACAGTGGACTTTACCCTTTATAGTCCTTATGGTTCTAAAAGAGAATGGAGCCTAAATAGAGAACCCCAAACTCATTCCTTCATATTGCTGAAGCTCTTCCAGCCATTGAAGATTACCTGGAAGCTGGAATGTCTCAACCCAGAACAACACATTACTGAGACACATAACCAAACAGATTTGGCACTTCAATCCAAACCAAGCTGGCATGCTTAAAACAACCAAGTAATGCAAGACCCCTCAAAGAGTCATCACTTTTTTCATTCTGTAAATTAGAGCTTTACATTCTTTTTGCATACAGCAAATAAATTACTTAGTAAATTGCCTGAGACAACCAACCAACCACCATCCATCCTGCCAATAATTATTTTTAACTCACTTGCCTGAACATTTAATAGTGTCTATCCCCAGGTTATTATGGAGAATTAAAACACACACCAGAAAAAATAGCAAGAGAAGTATTTTGTATGGCATCTGGAAGCAGTTAATTAGCAAATGAACTGGAAATAAGTAAGACTTCTCACTGCAGGGATCTATGCTGGGGCCTTCTGCAATAAATAACAACTCCTTCTAGGTGCTACAGAAAAGGGAGCAGAATGGGAACTGTCTTCCCTGATATGTTGGTAGCCATAGACGTTGATGCTGAAAGAGCTGTTGAAGCTTTGCAGAGGATTAAGGATAAAAAGGAAAGATGAATGAAATGAAAGGAAAGGAAAAGAAGAGATCAAAGGTAGCAGATTGAAAGGCTAGCTCTGTATTGCTCTGTATGCATCTATGGGACCATTCATGCTCAAACCTGTACAGAGGTCAAGTCAGATGCTCTCCTGTGTTCAGCTAGCTGAGGTTAATGCATAGATGGATTGAAATTGGCTGTGTGACAAAAGTGCTTGTGTTTATGTATACATATGTGAGACAGATTCATCACTCCTCATCTCTCCTGCTCATTTGCTGAAGCTGCTGAGCTGCTTTTCCTGAAGGAAAGCAGCTCAAGGCCATTCTAT
The DNA here is from genome assembly GCF_027791375.1 of Indicator indicator. Classification (NCBI taxonomy): domain Eukaryota; kingdom Metazoa; phylum Chordata; class Aves; order Piciformes; family Indicatoridae; genus Indicator; species Indicator indicator. The sequence continues at coordinate 12,935,721 of NC_072012.1, read as the reverse complement.
TTACACCCTAAAGGCAAATATATACAGTAGTCAATGTGCAACTCATCCTCCTACTCAATCCCACAAGTCCTCCTTGCTGTCAGAACAGGCTTGTCTCAGATAACTTCAACTGGAACTGTTGTAAGAGGGGACCTGAGAGAGAGATGGAAGGAGCCCTGCGGAGGCAGAGCGTTGGCTGCTTTTCTCTACCACCTCCCCCCTTCATCCCCCAAATATGGCTGGAAAACATCTGTTTGAGCAGGCACTGGATGACAGGTCAAATTTTGGTCTGCTGTTGTTCCCAGTAACTTTCTTGCCCAGTTTTGATTCCCAGTATTGATTCCCACTGTTACCCCACTGAACTCTCCTGAACACTTACCACAGAGATGCAAGAGAGCTGCTACCCTGAGGATGGTCCTGGACCAAATAAGATATAGAAGGGTGAGTGTATGTGTTTGTCTTTGTCATAGAATCACAGAATTGTTTCAGTTGGAGAAGACCTCTAAGATCATCAGATCCAACTGTCAACCTGAGATCACCATAGACATTAAACAATGTCCCAAAGTGCCATGTCCACACATTTCTTGAACACCTCCAACCAAGAACCACACACCACTACCTCCCTGGGCACCACCTCTCCTAGCACAGTTTCAGGCCATTTCCTCCTGTTCTATCACTTGATACTAGGGAGAAGAGACCAACCACCACCTAAATACAACCTCCTTTCAGGGAGTTGTAGAGAGCAAGAAAGTCTCCTCTCAGCCTCTTCTTCTCCAGACTAAATAATCCCAGTACCTCCAGCTGCTCCTCATAAGACTTGGTCTCCAGGCTCCTCACCAGCTTTGTTGCCCTTCTCTGGACGTGCTCTAGTACCTCAATGTCCTTGTAGTGAGGGGCCCAAAACTAAACACAGTATTCAAGGTGCAGCCTCACCAGTGCCAAATACAAGGGGCACAATCACTTCCCTACTCCTGCTGGCCACACCATGATACAGGTCAGAAAACTGTTGGACCTCTTGGCTACCTTAGCACACTGCTGGCTGATGCTCAGGTGGCTGTCAATCAGCACCCCCTGATCCTATTTTGCCAGGCAACTTTCCAGCCACTCCACTCCAGTTAAGACTCCAACTCAAGACAACAACACTGGATCCAAAGATGGTGAAATCTCTCTTTTTTTTTTCCTCTCTCCCCCAGTCCCTCTCTTTCATCTTGATTTTCTTCTGTTTGTTTTTCTTTTTTTGATAGATGTCACCCAGTTTCTTCTAAAGCAGTTAAGGAAAGAACTCCTCTGCCAAAGTGTCCTTCTCCATAATGCTTGTTAATAGTCATTAGAAAAAAAAAAAAAAAGAAACAACAAAACAATAAAGCATTTGATATTTTTTCTCAGGGTCATTTTTGTGAGTTTACTACTGTTTTGGTCCCTCCTGAGCAGGGATAACCCTTGTTGTCTACCAAGTGGGAAGAGGTGTTGGACTTTTGTATTGTTCCTCAGAGGCATTGTGGTGACTTTTGCCCCTGTTGTGGCCCTGCCAAGCAGGGTTAGCTCATTTGGGGGATTAAAAAGTTCACTTCTTTCATTGTCCACCAAGTGGGACAAGACAATCTCCATACAGTTTGATGAATTTTGGCTCTCCTGAAAGGAAGAAGCAAAGATGATCAGGTACCTCTTAGTATGCAGCCAGCCAAGCATGGCAATGCCTGTGCCAGCTCTTGTTCCTCTTTTCTGCCAACTAACCCCAGTCTTGGCCTCTGGCAATCTCACCAGCCCATGCCAAAGCCTTTCTAAAGTTCAGTGCATGCCAAAGACTTTGGAGAAAGCTTAGCTAACAACCTCTCTGGCCTTGTCCATGCTGTATCCCCCACTCCTCTTGCCCAAGTATCCTTAGAACAAAGCCTCCCCATCTGTCAAAGCCTGAAGGAGTTTCAGACCCCACTTGGGATCCAATCAAACTCATTGTCACTAGTGAGGTAGTGCAGTCTGTGTGTAGATCCCAGCAGTGCTGGGCAATGTTTTGCTGTCCTCCCACTGCTGTGGGCTGAAGAGCTGGAGTGGAGGAGGCAGATGTGGACAGTGTAAGGGCAGATTGATGTTGTTGTTGTTTTCTGACTTCACTGCAAATCACAGAGAGCAGCAAAGGTGAACCTCTCTCAGTGGCTGCAGGTTATTTCTAGAGCTGTTGTCACATAGAAAAATAAAAAGGTCCTCAAGATAGTGGGACTGTCATACAAAGCTGGAGTGACACAGGCAAGTCTGCTGCTCTGCTATACAACTTTTTTTTTTCTTTTCCTGGCAGTAATTAATAAATCCAGCCTATAAAAAAAACTCCATCAGGATGAAGACCAAGACTCATACAGTACACTTAATGCACACAAATCTATGATACTCTTCCAAATAGATGGGTGATCAACCAGACTTTAACATCTATGATAGCAATAATCTTCATCTCTTTGCAACCTGGACTTCTCATGAGGTGCTGTTTCAGGACACAGCCTGGCAAATAATGATGTCCTCACAACCCACAACATCTCTTGCATTCAAGCTTGAGAGGAGGCACAAGCAGAAGACGTTGATTTCTTACCTCCAGATCCCTCAGGACTGGGTGATCTTCAATGCCAGGGAAGAGCACCCTCATAGTGTAGGTTCGGTAGTCGAGGAAGGGGATCCCAGCTCCATCCAGATCACTTGTCAGCTCATGAATGTCTGTCTGCAGCTCTGCAAAGGCTGACACAAAACACGAACCACTCATGTAGCAATGACAGTTCAAATCTTCATCACCATGATGAGAAAGGCCCTCAGACAGACATGCATAAGAGTAAGGTATAAGTGGAGAAGCATCGTGTGGAGAGGAAGATGAAGGTGGGCAAGAACAGTCTCACTGTTCCTATAACACAGCCTTTTCCCAGGGACATGTGCCAAGGCTGTCTCTGGACTGTGAGTTAGCAAATGCAGTTAGGACAGGGTGGACAAAGGCTGAACTCACAGCAAAGAAACAAAGACTAGATCCAGGCTTGAGCCGTACCCACAGAGTTCAACACTTCCTTTTGCTTGTGATATTTGGGCTCAAAGGCTGGATGCCTCTCTCCTACCACACTGACACAGCGTCAGTCTTACTTCTTCATCCTACCTTCTTTGCACTCCAGTGCCACCCTGGACTCCAGGTTGTCCATCTGCATCTGCAGGCGCTTGAGGGTGAGGTCACTCTCTCTGGATTTGCGCTTGTATGCTATCAACACGGCCACAATGAAGATGATGAGAAGGCCACCAGCCACTGCAATGCTGACAATAGCTGGCAAGCTGAGAGGACTGTCTGGAGAGATGTAGACCATCCCTGGGGAGAACTCCATCCCTCCTACACGAGCCTAGAGGGAAAGCAGGACAGAACTGCACTGAAACTGTTGAAGAAGCAGGAAAACAGAACTCCATCACTCCCTGACTAAGGCTGTATAAGCTGATCTAGCTGAAGATGTCCCTGTTCACTGCAGGAAAAGGTGAATTAGATGACCTTTAAAGTTTTTTCCGACCCAAACCATTTCGTGATTCTATGGTTGGTGACATCCCCTTGCCTCCCTAGCTAAAAAGATTGTAAAACACTTCAACAGAGTGTTAAAACCACCTGAAATGTCATATAAAAGCACCTTTGTTGACAAAGTCACCATAAATTCAGCCAACAAAGGATTTGTGGTGAAACATATCTCACCAGTCTCAGTGCACTAGCTACATACCAGTTTGAGTTTCATTCTGTTTTCTCCTTTCCTTGTCCCAAACAGCTGTGGTGTCTGGACTGCCCAAAATGCACACAGCTCATGGTTGTAGTTTGATGGCTCCTAACCTTACTGTGGTGGGACAGGGGGCATCTAATCCAGACAGCTAGCACAGCAACAGTCAGTACAGTGGGAATGTAGAAATTAGAGTCACAATCTGCTTTTGACTCTTTAACTGGAGAAAACAAAGGAAATGGGATAGAAAACAAGAAAAAGAAAATCCCTCGAAACCCATGCTCCTTATAATACCTCTCCTAGCCACACATTGGCAGGGTAACTGCAAATGCTCACCACTGGGACAGGGAGCTGAACACAGCTTTTCACTTTATATGCACTCCCAGACATTCCCAGGGCTGCTGCCAGCCTCCAAAAGAAGATGCTGTACAAGGACCTTGCTTTTGAAAGCCAGAAGGAAACCTTGGAAGAGGTACTGCTGCAAGCCCAACAAAACAATCTGCTGAAGTAAGTCCATTAGGAGTCCAATTTTACCACATGAACATCACTCCCAAGAGTAATCCCAAATGGTACCACTTGCTTAAGGCTACTACAAGGTTGTTCAAGGCTATTGGTAGAGTAGGGTGAAGTTTGAATGTCAGGGAGAAAAACACTGCTGACTAGCCTGGGATATAAAAAGACAGTTGTAGGATTGTGCTGTGGCAGGGGAACACTGGTTATAGCTGCTCGATAGCTGCCCCTGCATTCAGGGCAATGACGATGGTGATGGGTCCAGAGAACATGTCTTAAGAGAAGCATCTGAGGGAGCTGAGATTGTTTAGTCTGGAGAAAAGAAGGCTGAGAAGTGAATTCTTGGTCTCTACAACTATCTGAAAGGAGGTTGTAGTGACTTGGTTGTTGGCCTCCTCTCTCAAGTAATGGCAATTAAGCATTACAGCACTGAGATTATTCCTCAGGGAAGGAACAGTGATGGCAACACACATTGATGTCAATTTTTTAAAATCTAATTCAGCTATCTTTGATACAGAGTTATTTGGGGGAAAAAAGGAAAAGAAAAGAAAAGAAGAAAAGAAAAGAAAAGAAAAGAAAAGAAAAGAAAAGAAAAGAAAAGAAAAGAAAAGAAAAGAAAAGAAAAGAAAAGAAAAGAAAAGAAAAGAAAAGAAAAGAAAAGAAAAGAAAGGAAAAGAAAAGAAAAGAAAAGAAAAGGAAAAGGGGAAAAGAAAAGGAAAAGGGAAAAGAAAAGAAAAGGAAAAGGGAAAAGAAAAGAAAAGAAAAGAAAAGGAAAAGGGAAAAGAAAAGGAAAATAGAAAAGAAAAGGAAAAGGGAAAAGAAAAGGAAAAGGAAAAGGGAAAAGGAAAGGGAAAGGGAAAAGGAAAGGGAAAGGGAAAAGGAAAGGGAAGAAAAGAGAAGAAAAGGGAAGAAATGAGAAGAAAAGGGAAGAAAAGAGGAGAGGAGAGGAGAGGAGAGGAGAGGAGAGGAGAGGAGAGGAGAGGAGAGGAGAGGAGAGGAGAGGAGAGGAGAGGAGAGGAGAGGAGAGGAGAGGAGAGGAGAGGAGAGGAGAGGAGAGGAGAGGAGAGGAGAGGAGAGGAGAGGAGAGGAGAGGAGAGGAGAGGAGAGGAGAGGAGAGGAGAGGAGAGGAGAGGAGAGGAGAGGAGAGGAGAGGAGAGGAGAGGAGAGGAGAGGAGAGGAGAGGAGAGGAGAGGAAGAGGAGAGGAGAGGAGAGGAGAGGAGAGGAGAGGAGAGGAGAGGAGAGGAGAGGAGAGGAGGGAAAAGAAAAGAAAAGGAGGGAAAAGAAAAGAAAAGGAGGGAAAAGAAAAGAAAAGGAGGGAAAAGAAAAGAAAAGGAGGGAAAAGAAAAGAAAAGGAGGGAAAAGAAAAGAAAAGGAGGGAAAAGAAAAGAAAAGGAGGGAAAAGAAAAGAAAAGGAGGGAAAAGAAAAGAAAAGAAAAAGAAAAGAAAAGAAAAGAAAAGAAAAGAAAAGAAAAGAAAAAGAAAAGAAAAGAAAAGAAAAGAAAAGAAAAGAAAAGAAAAGAAAAGAAAAGAAAAGAAAAAAGAAAAGAAAAGAAAAGAAAAGAAAAGAAAAGAAAAGAAAAGAAAAGAAAAGAAAAGAAAAGAAAAGGAGAAAAGAAAAGAAAGAACTAAAATGTTTGAGCAATGGTTAAAAGAAGATTGACTAAATCTCAGTGGCAAGCACTTTTCCAAGGAAAACAGAGAGGCATGAAATAGATCCACGGTCTCTTCTCCCTAGTATCAAGTGATAGGACAGGAGGAAATGGCCTCAAGTGGTGAGGCATTGCAACAGGTTACCCCAAGTGGAGTCATCATCCCTGGAGGTGTTTGAAAAACTTGTAGATGTGGCATTTTAGGACACAGTTTAGCGGGCATGGTGGTGTTGGGTTGATGGTTGGACTTGATGATCTTAGAGGACTTTTCCAACCTTCATGATTCTATGATAGATCATCATAAAGCCACACAAAAAGCTTGAAGGCTCATGGCATGGTGGTGAGCCCCATGACTTCACTCCAGCTGAGCTCTGTCATGAAGAGGAACATCAGGCCCTGCTGCCAGGAAGAAACACAGCCAAGATCCTAGGGCTATATGACTCTCACTGCAACTGGGACCACTGCAGGATGTAATTGAACCTTTTTCTTCCTCCTTTATGAGGAGCTCTCCCTTAACTTTTCTGCTCCCACAAGAGCTAGTAAAATCACATCCCACATCCCAGCATGGTGACTAAACTTGTCCTTCATCTCACTGGCTGTCAGCTAACCAGTCTGTCTCCAGCCTGCCTGCATGTACATTGGTCCCAGTCCTCCCATGTCTCAGCTCAGGCACCTTCTTGGGTTTCCTCTCCAGGTTGCAGAAGGAAGAAACTGGCCCAAGAAAAGGTTAGAACCAGCAGAAGAGATTATGAAGTAAAGAGTCATGAATTAATGAAAAGTTTCCCAGCTGCTCTCATTCCTCACCACCACAACATTTGCTAGGGACATGAATAACTGTGACCTCATCATCTTCTAGAAATTATTCTGGACCCAGCTGCAACAGAATCAAAGAATGGTAGGGGATGGAAGGGACTCCACAACCTCTTTGGGCAGCCTGTCCCAGTGCTCTGTCACCCTCAAGGTAAAGATTTTTTTTCTTACACCTAAGTGAAACCTTCTGTGTTCTAGTTTGTACCTGTTGGCCCTTGTTCTAGCATTGGGCACCACTGAAAAGAGCCTATCCCCACCCCTTGTCCTTCAGCCTTTAAATGTTTGTATTTATTGATAATATCCCCTCTCAGACTGCTCTTCTTCAGGCCTGTTTTGGTCCAGCACCAGCTGTAGGCTGTTCCTCACTAACTCCTGGCCCAAACTGTAACCCTTAAATCTTGAATAAGACAAAAGTGAATGCTTGGAAACATCTAATTTCCATCTCCAAAGTCCTGTCATGACATTTTGGCATGGGCTTTAGAGAGATAACGGTGTCCACAATGAGGAATGAAATCAAACCTAAGCTTGTCTGACCAAGTAACAGTTTCAAGACGACCCTTCCTGCAGCATGACAATGATGATTTGTAGAGCATCTTCAGTGGCCAAGGAACAACCTGCCACTCACATAGGCTGAGGACATAGCAGTAACTAGTTTCTTCATCTATTTCAAGACACGAGGTCCCTGTCACTTATAAAGCCTGCATGGAGCAGAGGTTTGCTGTTGGTAAGTGGATGCTCAGCTGAGAAGACAAACTGCCAAACTCTCATGCTAATCACAGAATCACATAATTATTGAGGCTGGAAAAGACCTCTGAGATCATCAAGTCCAGCCTATGACCTAACACCATGACATCAGCTAAACCATGCCACCAAGTGTCGCATCCAATCTTTTCTTAAAGACCTCCAGTGATGGTGACACCACCACCTCCCTGGGCACTCCATTCCAGTGCCTAATCAGCCTTTCTGTGAGGAAGTGTTTCCCAGTATCTATGCACTGAAAGCTGTTGCCTTTTACCCTAGACCTCTATCCTACATTTTCCAGCAAAATTTGCTCACTGGCTTGCACATTTTCCTTCCTGTCACAATAGATCGATATCTATACTGATCAATATCTATCAATATCTCTATATTTCTCTTTATCTTTTATATTTCATGTTCTGTTTCCAACAGTGGCCCTTTTCCTCCAAGCCCCACACTTGTCTGAGTTGATTCCAGGAGTATCAGCCTAGAATCAAACAACCCCATCCCAATCCCCAGTGCAGGTCCGTCCTCAAAGCTCACAGAACAGCCCGTCTCCATGGGTGGGACTCCTCTCACCAAACATTTGACACACACATCTGAGTCAGTCAGACATCACAACATGCTTTCAAAGTCAATACAAAGAAAAACCACTTTTTAGGATGTGATTTATGTGAGCTGCTTTTGACACCTGCATTGACATTAGGATGAGTCATTTCATTCAGACGAAGTTCTCATGTCTCTCCATTAAGAGGATCTAGACTCCCAGAGGTAGGTGTCCAACAAAGTTAGCCCCATGCATTTGTCTCTAAAAGTGGTTTCTACAGTGGGAAGGTCTCACAGTTCACAAACCAAACTGCCATGATCTGAGGGAATCTGTTGAAGAAAGCCTGAAAAGCTTGTTATTGTGAGCATTTAAAAGAAAAACAAGCAAATATGTGGATACAGTTTTACTTTATTTCTTGGGCCAGTAACTGTTTCTGAAAGAAGCTATCTATAACTTCCAGAAGGCTGAACATGAGCCTTCCGTGTTCCCAAACAAGTCTGGCTACCCATGAAGTCTATTAACCCTGAATTTATCCTGAACTATCCTATGGAAGAGCCCAGTTTTCTCCAGCAAAGTCTTAGGGGCCAGTTGTCATGGTTCAGGAGTTCCTGTTGTTCAAAACCTGACTGTGGTAGCATCTTTGCTAGCACAATTTGCCCCAGCCCAACATAAGTGTCTAACTTAGGATGAGATGAATTGTGTCCTGAACTTCAGTTGTTATGTTTGACCATCTCTCCAATTCACTACATAAGGAGTTCAGTGTGACTTTCAATATGCAAGTGCCTTTATTAGATACCAGTGACCCTTCAATGGGCTCCATTTCTTCACTACAGACCTTTTCCAACACAGTTATAGAATCATAAAATCACAGAATCATTTCCATTGGAAAAGACCTGTAAGATCACTGAGGACAACCATCAAACTAACATCACCATGCCCACTAAACCATGGCCCAAAGAGCCATGTCTACATATTTTTTAAACACCTCCAGGGATGGTGACTCCACCACCTCCCTGGGCAGCCTGTTCCAACGCTGGGCCACTCCTTCATGAAAGAAATTTTTCATAATATCCAAACTAATCCTCCCCTGGCACAACTTGAGGCCATTTCCTCCTGTCCTATCACTTGATACTAGGGAGAAGAGGTCATGGATCTTCCTCATGCCTCTGTTTTCCTTGGAAAAGAGCGTCCTCTGAATTTAAGTCAAACTTTTTTTTAACCATTGCTCAAACCTTTGAGTTCTTTTCTATTTTTTTATATAACTGTCATCGTACAAAAGATAACTGAACTGGATCAAAAAAGTGTTGACATCAATGTGTGTCACTGTCTCTGTTCCTTCCCTTAGAAATAATCTCAGTATTGCAATGCTTGATTCACTCCCATGGTCCTCTCTCAGATCTAGGCCACCTCACTTTGCAAGCAAGGGTTTGTTCAGCAATTTTGTCAAGGTCACACAGTAAATCACTGACAGAAACAGAAGGAGGACCTGGGAGAGCTACCTGTCAATTATCCTGGCCATCAAAGTGACATTCATGTGAAACATGGGAATAGATTATGTACCAACTCAAGCAACAGAGATGCTGTGCCATGCTGGAGGAGGCATTTCCCAGCCCAACTGTCCCCCTGTTAAGTTCCAGATGCAAAGCCCATGCTTGAGCACTGGCCTCTATGGCAGGTGATCTTCCCAGCAGGTTCCCAGCCCAGATGCTGTCAAAGTATTGCTCAGTGTTGGCAGTTAAATGAGAAATCTGTAACTTGCCCCTAAAACTGATGCTCATTAACAGGCTTCGGTGGGATCATCTTCCCATGTTTCCAGCAGCATCTCCTGTTTGATCTGCATCCTCAAAAAGGGATTATTTTTTTCTGTGGCTTTGCTTAAGCTGTCCCAGACTGCACAAGCAGGGGAGTCTTCCCAATTAGTAAGATCTGATCAGATGTTCATCCTCCCTGATCCCTAGGGGCTGATTATTGCTCACCTGACTTTGAGTCTTCTCTCTCCAGGATTGGCTTTGCCCATCTCTGACTAACCATATGTTTAATTATATTCATGAAAATGACAGGGAACATATAATACCTTGTTCAAAAGCTTTGGTATTCACACAGAGAAAATCTCCCACTTCATTATTGCTCCTCTTGGAGTGTCTTAATGTGCTTTATAATCAATCGAGAGCCACAGTATATTGGCAAGGTTGAAAAGGATTATTACTTCTATTTTCCAGATGACAAACTTTGGCACAGAGAAGTTAAGGAGCCAGTATGAGATTTCCAAGCAGCAGCCACAGACAAGACCCAAAATGGTCATCAGAAGCTTTCTGCTTCCTAAAAGTTTCTTTTTAAAGAGCCACACCAAGTCTCCATCAACCACTATAAGTTTCACTGCATTGAAATAAATGTGACAGATACAGCTTTGGGAGGGCAACAGGGAAGGGGAAAAAAGTTGATCACAAGGAATGAGAAACATTGATCATCCCTATGTCTGATGTCGGCTGTTAGCATTGGTTGTCTTTCCATCCACAGCTCAGATGAGTTTGCTGATGTGCTGTTTATCAAGCAACAACATTGAGGGATGCAAATTACTGAGTGGAAAGCAAAGAAGGAGTGAATAAATCAATGGTGAGAGAAGAAGAAGTAGCTCCCTCTGATGTAATCATTAAATTCATTTTTCACAAGTTCCAGGAAGGATGTGCAGGAGCATACTAAGCTGTCTAGATGTCAAAAACTCAAAGTCCAGTCACACTATCATCCATACCCTGGAAAATATTTTCTCTTACATAAAGGCAAGTTTTAGCCACCAGTATGTTACTAATTAATGAAGACTGTGCTGGATTTAATCAACTGTGACACGTAGGAAGCATGTTCCAAATATAAGAACTTGCATGAGTGTACAGGCTGGGGGATGAAGGAATGGAAAGCAGCCCAGAGGAGAAGGACTTGGGGATGCTGGTGGATGAAAAGCTGGACATGAGGTTGCAATATGTGCTAGCACCCCAGAAGCCAACTGTGTCCTGGGCTGATCTCCAGCAGCATGGACAGCAGGTAGGGGAAGGAGGGGATTTTTCCCTCCTGCTCTGCTGAGCCCCCACCTGCAGTGCTGGAGCCAGCTCTGAAGTCCTCAGCACAGGCTAGACCTATGTGGCCAGAGGAGGCCACACAATGATCAGAGGACTGGAGTCTCTCTGCTGTGAGGACAGACTGACAGAATTGGAGTTGTTCATCCTGCAGAAGAGAAGGCTCCAGAGATACCTTCTAGCAGCCTTTCAGTACTTAAAGGGGCCTAGAAGAAAGATGGGCACAGTCTTCTAGGCAGGACCTGTTGTGACAGCACAAGGGGTGATAGTTTTAAACCAAACCAGGCAAATTTAGGCTAGATCAAAGAAAGAAATCTTTCATGATGAGGGTGGTGAAATACTGGCCCGGGTTACCCAGGGAGATGGTAGACATCCCATCTGTGGAAACATTCCATGTCAAGTTGGATGGGTGTCAGAGCAACCTGATCTAGATGCAGATGCAACAGGGCTGGATTAGATGACCTTCAAAGATCCTTTCCAACCCAAATCATTCTATGATTCTGTACAGAGCATATAAAAAGAGAGACAAACTTCCCTACAGGGTCTTGATTGTGAAAGGCTTCTTACTGTTCATAAAGATGTCCATCTTACTTTTCTACTTCTCCAAATTACTCTTGATGAGGATATTATGCCAGGAAGAGGCCCTGATGTTTATGGGACCTACAGAAGACAAATGGTGATGCAAAGTCCTGGGAGATCCCTGATCATTCTTCAGCATTGGTATGCCCTTCCAACCCACCCATGGAGGAAAGCCTGAGGTTTAAGCACTACTTACCATCACCTTGTGCCTTCCAGTGAGGTTTGGAGACTCACACAGTAGCTGCACATCTGATACAGTCACTGCACAGGGCTTCTCACCAACCAAAACGGTGTAGTTCAGCTTGGCATTCCCTCCTGCCACTGGTGGGATCAGGTTCTTGCCCTATATAAAAGGGACTATCACCATCTTCCCCCACAAAACAAACACATCAGGAAAGAGTTTGCCTTCCACCTCTAGTTTGCTCCTGTGACACAAGTTGTACACTGCATTTAACAACTGTGGTCCACCTCTAGCTAACACAGAGGAAAAGCCAATTTAGAAAGTCATGGAGAGGACACCATGGATGGATAGAGATTGCCATCAGTCACAACAGCCTGTTCTGTTCCAGTCTCTCATGGGAACAAAAATCACAAATTTTGCATAAGTCTTGCACAAGCAGACTCTCCCAAAATAAATTCAGGCCAGCAAACCAGACCTCTTTCCAAATGGGCAAGAAGATGTTCTGCAGGCATCTTCTTTTCTTTGCACCTCTCCCACTTACAAGTGATAATATGGAAATGTTTGACCATAAAGTAGGTCCAGTAGGACTTAACCAGGAATGAGAGGAAGAGAACCCAAGAAAGAAGATGACTTGGGTATTTAAGTGCCAGCCCTCTTGCAGTGGTAGAAAATGTTCTTTGGTGAACAGCAGTGGGTACAAATTTGGGGTGCATACAGGAGTTTAGGTTTGTCACTTACAGGCGTTGGAAGATGCTGATTTGTGTTTGCACATGGTGACCCAGATATGATAAGATATGGTAGGTGCAATGAGTGAAGGAATTTTCTGGGATGCAATTGGGATTGCATCAGGAGACCACTGTAATTCATGAGGTACTGGCAGACATGGAGAGGCAATGTTTGTCCTTCCTCATCCAGTCCTTGCTCCTCACCTTCAGTATGATGGGACTTCCCGGCTTCAGCTCCAGGATCCCTGAGGGATTGAAAACCTCAAAGATTGGGTTTGGGTAGTAGGTGAAGTTGGTTTTGTTGAGAATCAGCAGAGACTGCACATTGTCAAGGATGAAGCCAAACTCTTCTGGCCGCTCAGCGAGCTCAGACTGGTGATTTGGGTCGACAGCCAGCGCTGGGGCCTGGCAGGTCATCTCTGTGCTGTTTTGCACCTCACAGTTCTGGAAGAAGAAATCCAACACAAGGAGAGTTTAATAGAAACTGCCCCCAGCCCTCCGGGTGGGAAGATACCTTCCAGTGAGATGTCACCCCACCTACTGCCAAAGGACAGGGAGAAGAAAACCTCCTTATTATCATGAGAGAGATTGGTGGTCCACTACTTTAAAACATAACCCAAACTCATCACACAATCAAGGCTGGGAAAGGATTAGGAAAGTTTCACTGTGAGTGTGTGGTGCAGTTTGCAGCACAACTGAGCATTCTGTGCCTCTTTCCTGAGGGAGCTCAGCCTCTGGGGCTGCCATTGTCTGCACCTTCCTCAACTTAATTTCCTTCTGGAAATAGAAAGTTGGGGTATTTTTGTTTGGTTGGTTGGTTTGGTTGGTTTTGGTTTCTTGGTGTTATTTTGGGGGGGGGGGGGGGGGGGGGGGGTTGTTTGTTTGTTGAGTTGTTTTTTCTTGTGTGTAAAGTGTATGGCCAGTGCATGCTCAGTTGTGCCCAGGATTCCTGTTTGAACATCAGGTTACCTAAAAGGAATCCCAGAAAGCTGGAATTGTGAAGACAGTGGAGTAGGTCTCATGAGACCCTGAAGTTGGCTTCCAGCCCTGTCAAAGACCTGCTTCTTTTCTGTATTAGAGAAATGGGTAACAGATTGTGAAAGATGCTTTGTCCAGAATTCCCATTTTAAACAACTAGGAATTAGATGTCTGATTGTCCTTTAGGATCTGAGCCTTCATCTTTCTACATCATGGTTGCTAGCTTGATGCATCCTGGTCTCACCAGGAACCAGCAGGCTCTGTGGGGAAACAGCACCATCTCCGTGGGATCCAAACTGTACTTGATATAAGAACCTTCTCCAAACTGACTGAATCCTCCAGCACTTAGAGCACACTTATTATCACAGCTAGTGTAGCTCAAGTGTTAATATTGCTCTGGTTCAAATCAATAGAGAGATAAGTGCCCTGGATCAGCTAGTTTCACATTGTGAATTAAGTCAGATGTTCTCTGCTGTAACAGCTTTTACAAAGAAGAAAAGGCACCAGAGTACTTCCCAGCATAAAACTGATGGGCAGTTCTACATAAGCATCATGAGATGATGAACAGGCTTCATCATGTACACAACACCATGATTGTGTCAGGCAAGAGTTGGAGTCCATTGGAATAGTAAGATGAAGCCATGCAGGTTTCTAAGTCTGCAGGGCAGCTGGGTAAGCATTGAGTTGGGCTGTACTCAGGAATGGAACATGTTACTAAAGCATATCAGGGAATACACATAATCAGTCAGACCAGGGTTTTCCCAGAATTCATGAAGGACTTGAAAATTGTCAGTCAAGAGCCACATCAGGCCTAGAAACCAACCTCAACAGGTATTTTATGAAATCTGGTGAAGTGTGGCCATGGTTCTATTGGGCTGATGGTTGGACTTGATGATCTTAAAGGTCTTTTTCAACCAACTGTTGTTGGTTGAATTCTGTGATTCCATGACAATTGCTTTGGATTTGGCTTTATGAAGAAAGATACTAGTTCATGCCAGAGCTGAGATTAACCTCAAATTTAGGTGTCTCAATATGCAAACTTCAGATGCAAGTCAATCTACCTGATATTCCTCCATTTTCTTTTTGAATCTACCACAGTTTCACCATTGCTCATGTGGGCAGCAGATTATTTAAAGTCTACAAAGTGCTTTGAGATTCTTGGGTGGAAAGTCTATGGAATAATCTTTAAATATGCAAAAAGGAGACAGTCTGGACTTTCTGCCTCCACTTCAATTAGTCCTTCTGCTGCTTTTACTTTTTGGAGCCTCATCTGGGATTCTCTTTCACAGTTTGTCCCAGAAAGTGCCTATAATCAGTCAACACCTTTTCAGATGCTGTTCCGTGGCCATATCCTCCAAAATACTGTAGGTGTCAGCAGGTGCTTCCTGCTCCTGAGTCTCCTAATTGGAGGTGCTAACCCTACACCTTTTACAGTTCTATCAAGAGCTGCTCAGCATCTACTGGTAATTGATTCCTTCAGAAAGAATTATCCTCCCAATCCTTGGTAAAGTCTTGCTGACCTCTGCAGAATAGTTTCTGATTCCTCAATGGACACTGAGAGTTGAATTCAGCTGCAAATCTAGCTGGTTAAACCTGGATACACTCTTGTAAGACCCTAAATAGTCCAGGGATTTGACACAGTAGTACCAAGAGGATCATTCACAGTCCCTTCTGATCCCAGCATGCTTAACTAATAACTTAATTTGAATCTAATTATGCATAGGCATGGCTAATAAATACTGTAGGTTGTATGTGGGACAAGAGAGAGGACAGATATCCTTGAACCAACAGAATAAACAGGCTTGGGAGCTGAATCCCCCTTCATGATGCCTCTTTCTGTCTCTTCTTTGGTCCAGTGCCCCTTCATGGAGAGAGGATAAGGGGATCTTTCTGAAAGCATGTCATCTCATCTTTTCTGGATACAATAGAACATTTCAACCTCATCTCATCTTTTCTGAGTATAATAGAAAATTTCATCATCTAGAGGTGTCAGCCACCTCCTGTCATCCCCTTGGACATGTCCCCTCTTGTGACTGATCCCCAGCTCAGCAGCTATACTCACATTGATGTGTTCCTTTCCACCGTGCTTTGCCCGGATCTGAGGGTTTTGGATCAGGTCTAGGTGAGTTCCCCACACTGCAATGGGTGTGTTGCCACTAGAGAAAAAGAAATGAAAGATTTGCATAAACCCAGCTAATAGATGTCAGGACTGATTGCACCATGAGTGGGTGATTCTTAAATGTTGATTGCAAAGTGTCTGACCACATTTCACAGTCCTATAGGAAGGGAAATTAAAACGAAACAAAGCAAACACTTTTTTTTCCTTCCGTAAGGGGAGAAAGAAGCAAAATCACAGGCTTGCTAAAACTGTCACATCAAACAGCATCTGATTGTTTGTCATTGTTAGGATTCAACAGTCACAACTTTCAGTAATGACTGGAAAATTTAACACAGGCTCTTCAGAATGATCTACATACTCCTCCTCCTCTATATCACTTAAGGAAAAAACCCTCATAGATATCATTCTGTGCAACCAGCTCCTGAGAATTCAGCACTACCTTGGTTAGTGACTGTAGTCTCATCTTACATATTAAGCCTGCTATAAAAACATCACCCTAAATAAGATAATATCACCTCCATAAATCCACTTGAGTGCTGCCAAGAAACCAGGTGTTGCAGCATCTAGAAGAAACAGAGCCAGTCTTTAGATGTGGTGTGCATAAGGTATTTGCTCAATTTTCATTTGGTGACCCAGACAGATAAGCTCTGTCATGTTAGAGACAATATTTGACAAAATATATGTTTCCAGTCATTTTGTTCCTTTGTTCAGGGAAGGGCTGATTTCCTGAGAAAGATGATTCACCCAAGCCACAACCTTGCCTTTGGTAGGTGTTCTTGCTCTTATAACGTCACAGCCCAGCTCAAGATGGAGAGAAGATGAAGCCCTTCTTATTCCCTGCAATTGCTCTCACCAGAAGGAAACAGTTTTCAGAAACACCCTTCTTGCCTTTCCCTTGTCTCTTCCAGCTGCAGCCAGCAGTGCTGTTTGTGAGACTTCTGGGAGCAGAAGGAGGAAGGAAACTGCAAACGAACATTCCCAGGCTTTGGTAGGAGCTGATGTGTGGGTTGGCTTTGAATGATGTATTGAGGAGAAAGGTTCACTGTAGGACACTTTGGCCATCCCAAATCAAAACAGCATTGCTATACCAGGGTGTGCTCTCCCATTGCAGAACTGTGGTGGACACAATGGGATGCAAGGGTGAAGAGTTATCTGAGAATGCAAAACCCTCAGCTGTCAGGGCTCACACAGCCAGAGCAGGATGAGGAAATGTCATCTACAGAAAGCTCCATCTCTGAGAGTTTCCCAGGGTCAGGAGTGCTCTCAACAGTTTCAGCACCTGCCTCCATAACTCCCCTTGGAAACTGTCCAGGCTGCAATTTGTTTCCTGGAGTAACCTGCTGAGAATGGGAGGCCATGTGGAAATTTGTGGGATTAATGAAAGAAAGCTCAGAATGCCTTTCCTGCCTCCAGGTAACCCTACCATAATTGAAAGGTGAAACAAGTGCATTATAAATGAGAAAAGACCAGAGAATATACATATTGTAAGGAGAAAGCCTGTGTTGGCCAACAGATCTCCAGTTCGGACCTCTGCTTTCCATGTTTCCCATTTATCTTCCATTATTAAACAGATGGGGCAGGTGGGAATTAATGCAAATATACATCTCTGCTTGGCAATGCAGCTATCAGGTTTCAATGAGCTGGCCACAGTTAGCAGGGATTATGCTTGAACCCCTCTAGTTACCTCCACACTGATAAACCAAGTGGCCAGGACACCAGCTCAAACACTAGCTGGTGGCCACAGATGCTGATAAGGTGTTAAGAACACCCCAAGTGATACCTAATCGTGGTTCAAGGGATAGCAAAGGTCACAGAGCACATCCAACAAGCTGGATATTTGAAACTAAATTGCCTTTGAAGGAGGAAAGATCATTGGGGGTAAGGATGAGGGCTAAGCATGCTGGTTGGCTTCAGGACCAAAGAACAGACCTGGATGAAGTACTTATAAGTTTTAACATAGATTGATGGAACATTTCACAGATTCACAGACTGATAGAATGGTTAGGGGTGGATCATCCTAATGATCCTTAATGATCATGTAGTTCCAACCCCCCAAACCTGGCCTTGAACATAGCCTAGGTGACCAAGGAGCCTGCAAATGTGAAGTCATGACCTGTGACCTCTGCCAAAGAGCAACATCACAACCACATGGTGACACGTTTGAGAGGTCCCTTATGGTCCTCTATTCAAGCAATGCCTGCACAGACTGATCCATGGTTAGGACAACATTTGACCTTGAGATTTACAGGGTACCTCAAGTTCTTGCTGTCTGAAGTATTCAGCTGCAATGGGAAGTTTCTAATGGGAATTTTTATGGGACAAAACCACACCTTGCCATTTCCGTAAGACCCACTTGGATGGTTGAGTTTTCTTGAAGGCACACAGGATCTCTTCTGAGTCACACATCTACTAATAAACCCTGCATTACAGGAAAAATATTCTGTCCCCAAAATGAGGGGTTAGACTAGATGGCTTTTAAAGGTCCATTCCCACCTAAATCATGCTATGATTCTGTAGAAATCAGCTTCACATCATGGATTCCTGAAATCATCCAAGAAGAGCTCGCTCACCAGAAACAAGAAAAGAACTGCATAAACCAAGTTGTTCTTCCTCCACTGTCCTGGTTCTTCTGGATTTTTGGTTGTAAGCCTTTATAATTTATATTATTTATTATTACTATTACAAATCTCTGGTGATTCAGACTAGAAGGGATTTTATATCTTTGCCCAGATGAAAGTTTTACATGTTCCAGACCTATCAAACGTATGCCCAGGCACACAGATATATGACTGTGTGCACACACAGAGAAATCCTGCTATTTAATCAACCAAGCCTGTGCACACAGCTTTAAGCCCACGTGTCAAAAATTCTCTATTTGGTTTGGAAACCAAGCTTGAAGGGTCAGATCACAGTTATTGAGCATTGCCACAGCATTTCATCAGAAAGGGGCCTTTTGTCTAAAAAAGTCAAAGCAGTTCTTTGTGCTAAAGACACAAAATCAGCCCCAAACCCTCTCTGGCTTGCAAATCCAGCAAATAAAACTGTCACTTGCCTTTGCATTAAAGCCACCAGCCACTGTCTTTTGTGTCTGTGGTTAAATGCTTGCTCATGGCCACTTTTGGACCAGGTGGGATCAGAGCCTGGAGACATGCTGCTGCCCAGCAAAATAAGAGAGGTGCCAAGACTACGAAGCTTTCTTAATTTAACTCCCTATTGTCCCAACCCCCCTGAGTGTAATTTTCTGTCTGCAGACTCAGATAATTGCTGGACATAAATCAAACCCAAATCAAAAGTATTAATGGAGCCTCATGAAATTCTAGTTACCTGCCATTCCAGTGTGACTCTGGGTTTTGTGGTTCTCTTTGGCTATGGGAGTAAATCAGCAGTAATCTTTTCTTTATTGTCTTGGAAAATGGCACTTGAGAAGGTTTTAAGCGAGGCTGGGTGCATTCATTCACTAATTTTGCAAAGCTGGTTTAGTAGCAATCTATCCCTCAAAACAGCTTAGCCCTACAGCCCTACAGGAGTGATGAATCAGAGAAGCAGAGTGGATTTGCTGTAATGAATCACACTGCATAACAAATATACTGAGGAACAGCCTCCTCAGTCTATCTCCAGATTTACGTGTCCTGACTAACTTATGTCTTGCTTGATTCTCAGGACTGGAGTTGGCTGCATTTGGATACAGCTCTGTGTGGAGGCCTTACTCTAATCATGAATAACATCACAGAATTGTTTATGTTGAGAAAGAGCTTTAAGATCACTGACTCCAACTATTACCTAATTCTACCAAGTCTGGGGCTAAACCATGTCCCTCAGCACCACATCTCTGCATCTTTGAAACACCTCCAGGTATGGAGATGCAACTGTTTCCCTGGGGAGCCTATTCCAATGTTTGAGAACCCTTTCAGTTTCTTCTAATATCCAAACTAAACCTGCCCTGGTGCAACTTGAGGCCATTTCCTTATGTCCTATCACTTGTTTCTAGGGAGAACAGTTCCACCCCCACCTGGCTCCAACCTCCTCTCAGTTGTAAAGAGCAAGAAAGTCTCTCCTCAGCCTCCCTTTCTCCAGGTAAAACAACCCCAGTTCCCTCAGCCACTCTTCATAAGACCTGTTCTCCAGACCCCCTCACCAGCTCCACTGACCTTTTTTGGACACACTGCAGCATCTCAATGTCTTTCCTGTTGCAAGGCACACAAAACAGAACCCAAAATAAAACTCAAGGTGTGGAGTCACCAGTGCTAAGCACAAGGGGATAATCGCTTCCCTGGTCCTGCTTGTCACATTCTTCCTGATACAGACCAGGATGATGTTGGCCTTCTTGGCCACCTAAGTATGTTTTTCTTCATTATGATCTGCTGTACAGAGTTCCACAGAGAACAGTTATAGTGCTTATATTTGTCCCTAACACCCTGAACTACAGTGGTAATCCTGGATATTGCATCTTCTCTTTCTGCACCTTCCCACAAAGTTATGCACCTTCAGAGTGATTCAGAAGTACACAAGTTGAAGATGTCCCTGCTGACTGCAGGGGGGTCAGACCAGATGGTGTTTAAAAGTTCTTTCCAACCCAAACCATTCTGTGATTCTAAGGAAGAGTGAGTAGGCCTGGTTAAAATTAGGCACCTGCTAAAGCTCAAGTGGATTTCTTCTGATTTCAGAGGCACTGAAGGAAGCAAAGGGTAGACGTTGTACCTGAATGATGAGACAGAGTCCCTAGCAGCTATGCATACTGCAAGTAAGCTGGCACCCATTAAACCAGCACCTCTTAATTTCCTTTATGCTGGGAGGTGGGATCCAGGGCAGTAAGCAATGAGATACAGATTATCTGCACCACTGGCTCAGGCAAAGCTTTATCAATACAGCTGAAGCATCTCCTTGGCTGCTGCTTTGTCTCTGGCTGTCAGCTTCAGCAAAGAAAGAGGAAAGAAGAAGGCTGAGGGGAGACCTCATTGCTCTCTATAGCTCCCTGAAAGGAGGTTGTTGTGAGGTGGACTCAGGTCTCTTCTCCATGGAATCAGGTAATAGAACTAGAGGAAATGGCCTCAAGTTGCACCAGGAGAGATTTAGGTTGGACATTAGAAAAAATCTCTTTCCTGAAGGAGGAGTCAGGCACTGGAACAGGTGGCCAAGCCTTCTGTGCTCCTTGATTCTATGAAATCAAGGAGCAACCAGCCTCTGGAGAACTTCTCTCACCTCCCAGCCAGACCTGAGGCCAGGTGGAAGAAGGTCCCTGTGTTGCAGCTTTCCTGGGCATCATAGGGGAATTCACTCTCCTAGTCTGTCAGGACTGCACCTTTTCAGTCACTGAACTCACTTCAGTAAGGAAGGGAGTGAAGTGATTTCTCATTTCCCTAACAACCCGAACTCTGACTGCAAATAAAACCCCCAGATGGAAAATCCAGACACTAATGCTTCAAGCCCAGTGTGCAAAGATTCAATCCAGCTAAATGGGTAAATTCCCTCACGGTAATTAAAGGCACTAATTGATTTGCAAAAACATCTTCTGGATGGGAGCTGAACTGGGGGGATTTACAAGCCCTACTCCTATTAGGGCTTGTAGATAGTCCCCCAGATACTCCAGTCAGTCCAGTTTGACAGGGAAGCAGAGAGCTGCTGTGGATGAATAAGGGGAGACAAAGATTTCTTATTTTGTATCTTTTCAAGGAAATACCAGTTCATTTAATGGCCAATTTCTCTATTTCTGAGATTGTTTCTGCAAGCTTTTGAGAGCATTTGGGTATTGCTTTGATGTCTTCCACAACCAGAGCACCTGTCAGACACCTTCATGTGAACCTTCTGAATTCACCAAAGCATCATCAATGGGGTGAAGAGAAAAAGGGATGCCTAATGAGGAGGAAGGCTGTTTGATAGGGCAAAGATCAGTGCTCCATTTGTGTTTCATCTCAAGAGACAGCCCTGAGGCTTTCAGGCATGATAGTCAAACAAGCAATGCTTAGTCCTAAGCCAGCAAGTCCACAAAGGCTTTGGGAAAGGTAGAAACTGCTGCTTTCAAATCCAAGATTCACTTCTCTAAGCACAGTTATGTGCCTGGGTTTAAGTGGACAGTGACAGGTCCTACTGCCATGAAAATCTGTGGCCTCAGCCCAGTGCAACCTGAAACATGATAATGAAAAGAAGCACTAGGAACTGAAACTTTTAGAGACAAAGCTGTGTAGTTTACCCAGGCTCAGGGACCTGTAGTACTACTCAGACAGGGAGAATCCTGATGTTGGAGATAAATCCTGGGCTGAGGGTAAAGAGGTTGAAGCCTTCCTGCACCTACTTTTGTAATTAAAGCCTTCCTGCACCTACTTTTGTAATTAAAGCATGAAGTCTCCAAGGCAAGCTTCTGGTGAACATTGGCAGCTGGATTTTGCTGCATTAAGCCAGGAAGCTTCACTTTGGTAGTGAAGGCAGGGTACAGAATCCTCTGGGTTTGAACTACACAGAGTTTGTTTGGATAAAGCACTCAGCTTGTACTCATCCCTCACAAGACTCTGGAAATTTTGTGCCAGGACAGGCACACATCATGCATCCAAGGTGCTACAATGACTGCATTTTTTTTTTTCTTTTTTTTGTATCAAGGAGCAATTGAACATGCCAGTGCTGCATTAGAAAACCATGGGAGGTGGTAAGTGGTGTCTACATGATGCTTACCTGAAAATGCTCCACTCTGGCTCAATCCTCAGGATGGTTGGATCCTCTACATATTCATACTGCAACTCCTGATGTATCTTGGCCTTGTCCACTCTCACAGAGACCTTCACCTTCTCAAAGCCTTCATCTGAGGCAGTGGTGTTACAGACAATGTGCTTGGTGGATCTCCTGCGGGCAGAAGGAAGTAAATATAAACAAGGTGCTACCATCAGCAAAACAAATGGCACTAAAAAGAGCCCAGGTACTTAGTCTTATGTCCTGTGACCTTAACCTGAAGCTCAACAGCTGCATGAATATGTTGTGAATGGTGTGATACATTTATCTGAGGAAGAGACATTGCTTTTTCACTAATTTAAATAAAATCACAAGAGCCACTATTTCATAGCTCTCTCAATAAAACCTGAACTCCAAGGGAAGTCCAAACCAGACCTCTCTCCAGAACTATTTCTGTGTGTTTAAATACTTGATGGATGTTTCCTTCCTGCCTGCAGACTTATGCAGCAGCAGCAGGTCATAAAAGGGGGTGTTTGCACCTCAGCTTTCCCATCTGGGGTAATAAAGTTTACTTTGCATGAGGGCTGTAAGCCCTGTTTAAGTGCAGTTTGCAGCATACCTGGGACCTTGGCATGGAAGGTGATAATACAGTGAAAAGCATTTAATGAATATACTCAAAGAGAGTTCTGCATAAACCTTTCCTTTTGGACAAGGCTCAAAACCAGCTCCGGGTCTGACTTTTGCAGTGGCTTTTACCTTCCTTAAAGAGCCAAAAATCCAGGCTCCAAAAACCCTCAGTCTTCCCAGTATTGTGATTTGTGATGCAGATCATCTTACAGAACTATAGAATTGTTTTGGCTTGAAAAGACCTATAAGATCATTGAGTCAAACCATTGACCTAACAGCACCATGGCCATTAAACCATGTCCCAAAGAGCCATCTCTATGCATGTGTTTTTTGTTTTTTTTTTAACACCTCCATGGATGATGACTCCACCACCTCCCTGGGCAATGTATTCCAATGCCTGACCATTCTTTCAGTTCCAAAAAAAAAAAAACAAAAAAAAAAAACCCTAATATCCAATCCAAGCCTCCCCTGGTGCAATTTCAGGCCATTTTCTCTTGTTCTATCACTTGATACCAGGAAGAAGAGACTGACCTCCACCTCACTACAACCTCCTTTCAGGAAGTTGTAGAGAGCAATGAGGTCTCCTCTCAGCCTCCTCTTCTCCAGACTAAACAATCCTAGTTCCCTCAGTTTTTCCTCTTAAGACCTGTCCTCTAGATTCTTCACCCTTGTCATTGCCCTTCTCTGGACACACTCCAGCAACTCACCTCTATACTACAGAAAGGATAAGGCAGGGTGCATCCTTCCTTTGTAGTCACCTTCACTGACAGCACCCTCCAGGTGCTCTCCAAATTCTTCTGAAAGACCATGCTCAGTCCCTCCTAAACTCCCTAATATCTTCAATCATCATCTCCAAGAACCTGTAGTTCCCACTTGGCCTTTTAAATCACAAGCTATGACTTCACCCTCCTGAATTACAGATGCTAAATCACACCACAGTCATGGCAGGCAGCTGAAAAGGATCCCCACAGCCAGGAGAGGGAAATGCATTATCCCAAGACAGCGGTCCCAGGTCTCCTGTGAATGAGCCCAGTTTCTGCCAAGGGCATGCTAGAAGAAATATGCCAACTTCATCTTCAGTCTTCATCAATACTGGCAGCTAAATGTGTTGCACTGAGTAGTGTTGAGCTGCGGGAGCCCCTGGGAACAAGATTCAGGCTCATTCTCACAGGGATCAGGGAACATTCAGCAGGTAACACTGACATTAAGCCTCTCTGAACTACAATTGACCAGGAACCAAGCCAGAGCTAAAATGCTGAAAATCTTCCATTTCTTAGCACTACAGGGATAAAAGGGAGGTGTTTTAATGCTTAGAACTGATGTTGTCAGATTTTCTTTGTCACCTCTGTTAAAGCAGGGACAGGAAAATGAATCTTTTAAATGACATTCTCCCAGAGCAAGTAAAAATGCACAGGACCATGAAGAATTGTAGTAAAATTTGACAAGGAGCCACGGACAAAATCACTTCAAATACAAAACAAAACAGTGAAAAAAATCCTATTCTCCCACCCCAAAACCTGAACAGTAAGGTTGTGCATGGTGCAGAATGCAAAAGTCCCACTGCTGAGGAGACACAGTCACAGACAAAAGAGCACTTGACGGAGAGTGTCTGGGCTGCAGAAGTCACCTGACTATAATTGCTCACATCTTTGAGCCTTGGGAATGTTCACCAGGAAGGATTCATCTGTACCTGTAGAAGAGACAGGGTTGTCTCCCAAAGGTCACAATGACATTGCTGCCTGCATTGAGGTTGTTGCCTGTGATTGTCACCTGGGTGCCACCCGACACTGGTCCCCTCTTCGGCTTGAGATCAGAGAGTGTCAGAGTCTGTGAAGGAAAAAGGTCATGTTGAAAACACAGAAGAGGAGCACAGCTATCTTCCTTCTCTTGTCCTAGTGATGGAGAGAGGTAGGTCCCCCCCAAGGGTTAATCATATGTTAGCTGGAATTATGAAAATGACCAATAGAGGAAACAAGGATGACACAGGTCCTACTATAGACATAGAGGAGCCTAGGATGTTACCAGTCCTACCACAGACACCCTGGGATGAGTTCAGACCTAATCCCAGTCCGTTCTCCTCACCCCTGCAAAGTCAAGCTTGCCCTTGCACCTGTTCAGAAATGCTTTGTGCCTGCAGAGTCAGTTCCAGGCCTGCAACAGCTGCAGCCGTAATCTCCACTGCTGGTTTCACACAGCTCAGGTGTTTTTTTGCCATCATGCAACACTAACTCTTCAAGATAAACTGGGTCTTGAACTGGCTGATTGGATGTTAAAAAGGACTCCCCATCTCCAAAGTATGGAGATCACAAGCAATGAAAGTATTTGGGTCTTGAAAAGGTTATTCCAAACACATTGATCTGAGGAGGGCAGAGAACCTGCTCTATAGTTCCAGAGAGATGACTAAGAACTTTCCCTGTGCTCACAGGCCTTTTCCTGCAGAAGGAGGAGAGCTGTGGTTCAGAAGAGAATCTGAGACCTCCCACACGACCACCACTTGACCTTAAATCTTTCTCTTTTTCTTATCAGTCTTGGGTGTTGAGACAGTCTAGTACTGCATGAGCATCCCCCACTGATACAGCAAGGTGGTGTTCCTGTTGAGATATACCCTGGAATACCCCGGCCACAAAAGGAGCACTGTCCAGGTGAACGCTTTTTCCACTGACAGTCCAAGACTCTTTGCCAAGCATGACAGAAGTGTTAATATGTCCAAAAAAAGGGCACAATTTAGGGGCTCCAAATCTCAAACCTCTTTTTCTTACCCTCCTGCTCTCCCTTCTTCCCAAAATCAAGATGAAACACTTGCACTCTGAATGCACAGATCACCTGTTACCACAATGCAGAGAGGAGACATCCATTTTCAGGGAGAAATTTGGAGTTACAGTTTATTCTTTCATTTGCATTTTAATAGAAAAACTTTCCATTCAGTCCCAAGTGAAAAGCTACTATATGCATTTAAATGAAGATTATTTTTTCCCCTCTCTTTAAGAATAATGACACAAATGCTTGAAACTCTCCTCAGCTCCTCTGAACGAACAGGTACATCATGCAGGCACCTTATTGAGCTTTGGAGACCATTAATCCATGTTTATAAAACCACCTGACACACACCACAGCTCCCTCTTCCCCCTACCAAAGCACACACAGAGCCCTCCTTATCCCTATTACTTTGAAAAACAACAGCAAGGTTTCCACTTTGCTTTTGTTCAAAATGCAGCTGCCACCTGGAGAAAGGATTGAACATGAAAATCAGACATAGGGTAGAAATATCTTCTGTCAGAGTTGGACACTTCTTGTGTTTAAACTTGGCTGTTATTGACATGAGGGTTTGGAAACTGGTTTTACACTTTTCTGGGAATATTCTTGTCCTGGTTTGTGCTAGAGCAGAACTAATTTTGGTCAGTGATTTGACTTCTCAGTGCAGGTTCTTCTCAGGAACTGCATTTGCTGAAGTTCAGTGCAAGTTTGCACAGAGAGTAGCTGCTTCTAGCAGTGACAATGCTGATGGGGAGAGTCACTGCCAAGGGCTGGACTGCAGAAAGGCTCTTGTTTAGACTTGCTCCTGTGCACACCAAGGTCACTGCCACATCTTGTGCCCCATGTTGGGGTGCCATAAGTAAGAGATGGCACCTGTGGGGAGGAGTATACAGGACAGGTGATCCTAAACTGACCAACAAGGGACTCCATCCTATGGATGTCATCTTCAGTATAAAGCTGAAGGATCACCAGGGTCAAGCCTATTCTTCAATGGTCAGTGTCTCAGGAAGATTTTACCCATTCTGTATTCAGTCCTGATCCATGTGTTCTTGAATCTAGTTCCAGAATCCGATTCCTGAATTTGCTTCTGAGTTCAGCCTGGGACTTCCCTAGTGCCTGCCCCCTGCATCAGTGGTGATGGTGATGTTTGAAGTCGGTTTGCATCTATTTGTTTCTATTTCATTTTATTGTCATTATTTTCATTCAAGCTGGTTTAGTTTCCTTTCCAACCCATCAGTCTATTCCCCTTATTTCCTTTCTCTTCCCTTTGGGAAGGGAGAGGGATTAACAGAGAGTGTCTGCTGCTCATTTTGTGGCAGCCCTAACCTTTGTCAATTCTCTAGCAGCTGTTATTGGGCATTATCCCAATGTAGATATTATCCCAAAATGCAAATGCAAAAGATGCCTTTCGGTATGCAGTGTTCCTCTATTTCTAGGGTACCATCTCAAGCTCTGATGGCGAATCCTCTTTAATCCCTTACTGATGCCCACCCTCACCAACATGAATTACTTCTGACCACACTGCTGCTGCTGCTGGAATATGAACTCCCAAATGGGAGAAAATGTTTTGAGCATGGATTTAGCGCACATAGCCTGCACAACACTGCAACAGCATCTGCTTTACAAAACACAGAGGAACATTTGAGTTAAAGACCCAAAGCCCTTGTCCCACCCCTGGGTGGGTTTCCTACTTTCTCCTCAGGGGTGGGTAAACCAGCCATGCCCTTTTGAGGATCCTTGCAGACCAGAACCACATCAACAAAGCTCGTTGGCAAAGCATTGCAGTGTCTCATGCAGGGTTTGTGGCTAAGCTCTCCAAGCTGTGATGAACCATCAATTATTCACCATGGCCTTCATAAATATTGCACAGCATGTTTGCAATAAACCCCAGCCTCCAGAATATTTATTATTGCCTTGCTGCTGAAAGGTGACAGAAATGCAAGGGGCTCCAGCAGAGCTCCAGTAGGCTGAAGTGGACAGTGGCAATGAAGGAAAGATGACAGAACACCTGTACCTTTCTAGGAGCCTGCCTACTGTCCTTTGCTCCCCAACCCTTTACTTTCCTCTGGTACCTCCTCCACACAGGCTGTCCATAGAGAAGCTGTCATCAGAGCTATATTTAAACTGACCTCATGGTGCATGTCAAGACCTTGGCTCCCACTTTATTCCTCCTGAGGACAAGGGCAGAGCAAGATGTGACTCATGCACAGCTTGTGCACCTGGGTTTACTTGCTACAAGTTCAACAGTAGCAGCAGCAGGGAACAGATGGAAGGGAGACCTGTTGCAAATGCTCTCTCCTGGGACAAGGATATTAGGAGCAGACCCAAAGAGATGCAATCAGAGTCACTGACATTACCTGCACTAAGTCGTAATATTTTCATTCAAAGACAGAATAAAGGCAAACATGCTTCAGCATCTGAAAGATCTGATTGAAAAACCATGACAATAATCACAGCAACAAAACTAACAAGAACAAAAAAAAAAGGTAAGAAGAAATTATTTTCATTTAGATCATCATAAATTTAATTTCAGCCTGCAACCTTGCAACCCAATGCTTTGTTTCCCTTTTGGCTTATTGTACTCTCTAATTCAATTTACATTTTTGATCACAGATGAGTTTAAAAGTTCTGGTTCAAAATATGGAGAAGAACTGGCACTTCTAAACCTGTTTTAAAACACTGAAATTGAATACTCATTTGAGTTCAAAATATCATCTCTTCCAATTCTTGCAGAAAAAGGGAAGGTTGAACCTATTGGCCAAATTTTACCCTGTTTTGCTTCAAACCTTTTGAAAAGTCATTTTCCAGAGGATTTGCTACACATCAGAAAGCAACTTTTTTCTACCGTGTGATGCCCTTCCTTAGTTTTCAAACATCCTCCTTCCCTTAAAGCTGCCACCCACCACTGCAGGATACCAAAGCATGTTGTGATGCCTGCAATAACATCTCAACCCTCCTGGCAGAAGTATCAGAGGAAGCCAAGCTGTGCCAATGAACACATCTCCTACTACAAAAGCAAGGGACAGGGAAAAGGGTGTGCAGTGGGCAGGCTGGAGAATGTGTTGGTTTTTTTTCTTTGTCTAGCACAAAGGTCTGGAGGTATTCAGCAGAGAAAACCCTTCATGCTGCTGCATGGCTGGGATAGCTGGCAGCCAAAAAGCCAGCAAGCAGTGGGAAAAGCTGTCACAGATGGACACGGATGATCACAATTGGACAGTAATTCAAGAGTAGCAAAGGTGACATGTTGAAGTGTCATGTCCTGGACAGAGCCCTTCTGGCTGCCGTGTGGGGGTTGTCTCCCAAGAAATTTCTCTGTCCCTACCACCGTAGCACCTGAGTGACATCAGAAAATACAAAGAACAAAGAAATATCTCTGGCTTGAGGGGGAAATCTAACATATTTGTATGAATTATCAGCTCCCTTTACCGTAAGAAAATGCTTGGGCATGTGAATAATTTCAGAAGACCCATTCCCTTGCAGGAGCTTTTTGTGGGAACAAAGAAACCCTCTTATCTCAGACCTTCACAGATCTGCGCAGATCAAGGCCAGGAAATGCTTGCATGTCTGCAGCAAGGGGTCTCAGAGGAATAAGCAGGTCTTTTGGACAAGTAGTAGCCTCAGAAACGAGTAAAAAGTAAGTTGAGTGTACAATATATTTGGCTCTGCTCCTCTCTTCCACGAGGCTTTCACCACAGCATCAGTAGTAGTGAGGAATTAGCCCCAGAGCCCCTCTGGTGCCTTTGAAAGCTGAAGTCCCAGACAGACAGCATAGCAAGGCAACTGGCCAGCCCCAGCAAAAAAGAGGAGTGTGGCTGCTGTCTAAGTGCCATCTCCACACATTGAGTGGAAGTTGTGTGTGTGATCCCATCACTCACCAATCCTAGGGGCTTATGAATTCATCTCCAAATTCCATATGGCTAAGTCCAAACCACCCACCCTTAAAAGCTAACTGAAGTCCAGACTTACTGGTGTCTATCATTTCACCATGGAGCAAAAACAATTTCCACTTGCACTGAGCCCCAGTTATACTCTCCAGCTCACCTGCACCCTGGCTGGTGAACTGGTCCCTCCTGATACAGTGCTGCTGGGGTGCAATGCTGCTTCTCCTGGATACCTCTAAGACCAGCTAATGCAAACATGCCTTGAATGCTACATCTTGCAGAAACACCTGCCACTGTCACAGTGACTGTGGCCCAGTAAATGGAAACTTTTCCCCTTGCTAGCAGAAGGTGCTGGGCAGCTCTGCCACTGGTGTTGGTAAGCAGGGAGGATGGAGCAGGTGATGAGAAAAGGCAGGATAAAGACACTCCCTCGGCCACAAAAAAGGAGGGGAAAACACAGCCATGAGCATCACACTTCTGCTGAAGACCTCAGAGTGGTAATGACTGGTGGCAATTCACATGTTTCTTCTGGAAGACACCGGTATCTTCAGTTGTAGGGCCTGGAGGGTTGCTGGTAGGGTGACCATCACACCCGGGAAAAGTGAGATACTAGGGAAGTTCTTTTTACCTTTTATTCTTTTATTCCTTCACCTTTTTTTCTTTCCTTATAGCATTTTTAACTATTAATGAGGATTTTCTGTACTAATTTGGACCATGACTGCACATAACTGTAACTAGACTAATAATTTGGACTATTATTAGAGTGTTAAAACATTAATTAGGTGAGCTATTTTTGCTTATAACGAGTTTGAAAGGAAATGGAAGGAACAACTTGGTGAACTCAGAACATCAGTGAAGAGGCTTAATATGGTCAAGGATGATGGACAGATGCAGCAAAGGGAACTGAGGCCCAACAACCACCAGGGTTAAGGAGAAATCTTGCAGAAGCTTACCATAAAATAGTAGAGTTGTGAAGATCTGGCCATGAACTCTGGCTTGCACTCGGCCACACAAATTTCCACAAAGCCGGCATGCTGGCTGGGTTTGGCCTCCCCCATCTCACATACTATCCTGTGGACAAAACATGAACCAGAAGCAAGGTTTAAGGGATGGTTTGGTGGTCTTGATAAGATGGAATGGAGCAAACAGTCCACACTGCTGAGGAATGGAGTGCAGACTTAATCTGTCCTCTGCTTTCCAATCATATAATCATATCATGCATTGGGTTGGAAAGGACCTTTAAAAGTTCTTCGTTCCAAATCCCCTGCAGTGAGCAGGGATGTCTCCAACTGGATCAGGTTGCTCAGGGTCCCATCAAGTTTGACCTTGAATGTCCCCAGGGATGGTGCCTCCACCACCTCTCTGGGCAACCCATTCCAGTATTTCAGCACCCTCACTGTAAAGAACTTCCTCTCATGTCCAGCCTAAATCTACCCTGCTCCAGTTTCAAACCATTGCCCCTTGTTGCTACAAGTCCTTCTAAACAGTTCCTCCCCACCCTCTATGTAGGTCCCTTTCAGATATTAAACTGATGCCTTAAGGTTTCCCTGGAGCCTTCTCTTCTCCAGGCTGAACAAATCCAACTCTCTCAGTCTGTCTTTGCAGGAGAAGTGTTTCAGCCCTCTGACCATTTTTGTGGCCCTTCTCTGCACCAGCTCTAGCAGATCTACACCTGTCTTGTCTTGAGGGCCTCCAGAAGCCAAACTGTGAATGAAGTTATTCTTTAAAGAGTGGTGGCTTTTGATTGTTGGCACTTGGTGGGACACATACTTAATAAGAGTAAATCAACATAGCTTCACTTAGATTCAACATAGCTGAGCTGAGGATTGACTCTAGAGGTCTTTCTGTCCTCCAGCCTTGCAGGGTGGACAGCTTTGCATATGTAAGGCTTAATGAACACTCCCGAACCTGATAAGGCCCTTCTTGGGACTGCTGACTCCCCATAATGGAACTGAACATCCTTGTGGTGCCTGTTACATGAAAAACAGAAGATAACCTCAGGGCATATGCCATGAGGATTCTCTAAATATGCAATCCAAATGTGGTAATAAAGGCATTATTAGCTCCTGAGCTGTAAGTGAGGAATAGCATCTTCCACTCCTCATTTCCAAGACTGGGTGGTGTTCTTAGGAGACCCTACAAGTAGCAATGACTGTTATCAGACGTGCTGTGGTCCACTGTCTGCCACACACACAACTTACTGCTCTGCTGGGATGTACCCTTCCACCAGTGGTTTGCACTCCACTCCAGCCACTTTGACGTAAGACGCAATATCTCTGAACTCCAGCCCCAGATTCTCCCCACGGATGGTCACTTTGGTCCCACCTTCACGAGGACCTGTCACTGGGTTAATCTGGATAAACAAACCAAGAAGGAGAATAATCAAACTACCTATGTAAAGACATCAGAATCCTCTTAGGTGAAAAAAAAAAGGCAACATCAGGTCTCTTTGTGACCACTAGAGACTTCCATAATTACGAATGCTGAACATCTGCAGGAACAAGCCTACTCCACATAGATCACTTAGTCCAGCACCCTGCATATACATCTCACATATGCCCCAACCTTAGAGTATGCAAAATTCTATCCCCAGAGCTCATTTGTTCTCTTCTAACTATATGCAAAACATCCAGTGCCAAATAGAAGCTTTTTTTAGGTAGAAGCAGAGGTTTCTGGTGGTGCAGCTGAGCTCTGCACTTTATAGACATGAGCCACAGAAAGGAGAGAGATGTGGTGAAATGAAATGGGAGAAGGGACAAGAAAAGGACACAAATGGCTTCAGCCAGTCACTTTAAATCCTAAACTGCCAGCCTGAAGCACATGGAATTTTTGATCTGTTCTGAAGGTAGGCATTGGTCATGCATCACAAACTCAGCTGAAAATGTTCACCTGAGGAAAAAAAAAAAACAACAGCTGAGATACAAGAGAAACAGCATGTCAGAAGAGGTACAGAGTAGGTGGATGGTGACTGAGACAGCAGCTACATGCCAGAATGTATTTTTGAAAGAGCTCTAGCTACTCTCATGGGATAGCTAAAGCTGGGAGAAGGGCAGGCATGGGAGCATGGACAGCCTATTTGTGGGCTGGGACATCCTTGAATCCCAGCAGGAGATGAGTGGCTATCCCAGCCATCCTGGTCACTGGGGGCATAATATTTGCATCCCAGTCTAGACATTCACCAGACCTTAGAAGGGAAAGGATCACTTTGTCTTGCCTTGCAGTGGCTGTACTGGGCAGCAGAGCCAAAGTACCACCCAGACTCCAAAGCTCACCTCTCCTTCCCATTGCAGAACTTCACCTTACACCCAGAGCTGTCCATCTCTGTGCAGTTACGTCTGGTCCATGCAAAGGGGTTGTGTACAAAGGAAAGCATTCTGCGTCACATCCATCACTCTTGTGTTCAGAGCCAGATGGAAATTAGCATTGGAGTTGTCTCCTCAACATTGAAACAACACAAAAATCACGGGGCTGGCCCTGAATTATCTCAGTTCTCTCCTTCCAATTACTTGCTGTGCCCAAATGCTTTGCCACACAACTGCTTGGTTGCAATTGGCTTCAAACGTTGCTTTCAAAGGGTATTCCCTGCTGTCCATTCAGGATGCCATGGTGCCATCTGGCAGTGCTGGAAATGCTCTCTCTGCAGTAAGGAAGTGGGAATTCCTTGTCTGAGGTCTGTACCCACTGGGTGATGGCTCTGCCAATGGGGAATCTAGGGCTGGCAGCTAGACCCTTGTGTAGCAGTTGAACTGGCAGGGCAAGTCGAGGAACTGGCATGAGCAGGGCTGCTCTTGATCACTTCCCAGCACCAAGTCTGTCACCAGGGTTAGACTAATTTCCACCCAAAGGTCAATTTTTAGAAGGTCCATCTTTAATAAAAGAATTGAGATCCTAGCACCTTTATGAAATATTTTATTTTGGGGATATTTTACTTTAGGTTCTGTGAACTACCTCCTGAATGAGTGTGACTGCTCTGACTCTACAGAGAGCCAAGAAAGGTTAACAAATGAATAGCACAGATAATCATAAACAAGTGCTTGCATCTGTAGGGTAATAGAACATAGACACAACTTTTGCAGCACAAGATCCCTGCAGCAGACTAGTTTCAGGTCCAAAACTAGGCAAATACCTCTTAGAATATTAGAATCACAGAATCATTTTGGTTGGAAGAGATCTTTAAGACCATCAACTCCAACTGTTAACATAACATGCTAGGTCACCACAACAACAAGTCTTTTAAATCCCTCCAGGGACGGTGACTCCATCACTTCCCTGGGCAGCCTATTCCAGGGCTCGACAACCCTTTTGGGACAGCAGTTTTTCCTAGCATCCAGTCTAAACCTCCCCTGGTGCAACTTGATGCCACTTCTGCTTTTTCTATTGCTTGTACCTTGGGAGAAGAGAGGAGCAATAGCACAAGGATTTTTCTTGGCTTGAGCCAAGAAAATCAGAACCATGGCAGGCTTGTTCCTACTCTAAAAGTCAACAAGATACTTAAGTCCTAAAAAGAAAATAGCACAACATTCATAAACCTAGCAAGTGAAATGATTATTTGGGTTGGCTGGAGATTTGACCTTTGGAGGGTTTGTCTTGAGGAGATTGATAGGAAGTAGGAAATGGATAAAAAGAGAAAGAAAGAGAGAGGCATTTGTGGTTATCTTCCAGGAAATGAGAAAGGTATCTTCAAAATTGAGAATGAAAATGAAATTTCTACTCCAGGGGAAACTAATACTGATTGTCTCAGTTGGAGACTCAACACTGAAAACTTGAGCTATTTTCCAAAAATGGCAATTCCAAAAATATGTTTATTCTGAATCATTAATAAATAACTATTCAAGCAAAGTTTTCTGCATGAAATACTTATTTTGCTGATGTCAGTTAATCCTCTCCTGATAAAACACTACATGAATGGTGCTGGAAGGCTGGAATACATCTCCATACGAAATGCAATCTAATATGTACTCGAAATGAAAAAGGAAAGGTAAAATAAATTTCCCATAGTTTAGTTTATTTCCTTATGTATTAGACACGCTTTGGAAGAGACCTGAGTACCCCCTGGAATATTTTGGGTTTGTTTCATGCTATTAAACTTACCATCAAATGGTTTTCCCTTGTTCTAGTAAAGCAGGTGTCTAGTAAGGTAGTTTCTGTGAATAATTAGGGCTCATCTATGCCTGACAGTGGTTGCTACCATGGGTACCACATCTCATAGCAGGCCAAAAGATGACAGTTTTTCTCTTACAGTTAATCTCATTATCCTGAATTAAAAAAAGGTGCAATGGTGACAAAGAACATCTTGCTAGAAAAGTCCTTTTCTTTAGTAGTAGAGATGAGTTTGAGACAAACGCTACACTGCAGACACCACAAAAATATCAGATGAAACATCTTCGTCCTCCTTCTACCTCTGTCTAAAGCATTAGATTTTTCTCTTGCTATGACTCTGTACTGGTTCTGGCTGGGAGAGAGTTAATTTTCTTCCTAGTAGTTGGTAGAGTGCTGTGTTTTGGATTTAGGCTGAGAATAATGCTGATAACACAGGGATGCCTTTGTTATTGCTGAGAGGTGCTTACACAGTGCCCAGACCTTTTCTGCTCCTCACCCCATCAGTAAGTAGGCTGAAGGTGCACAAAAAGCTGGGAGGGGGCACAGCTCAGACAGCTGATCCCAACTGACTTAAAGGATATTCCTAACCATATGACATCATGCTAGCATATAAAGATGAGAGAGAAAGATGAAAGGGAGGGATGTTTAGTGATGGCATTTGTCTTCCCAAATCATTGTTACAAGATAGACCCTGACTTTCCTGGAGACAGCTGAACACCTGTGATGGGAAGTGGTGTTTTTCTTGTGTTTGCAGCTTTTGCTTTATCTGTTAAACAGTTTTTGTCTTAACCCATGACTTTTATCACTTTTTACTCTTCTGATTCCCTCCCCCATCCCACTATGTGGGGACAGTAAGCAAGCAGTTCTCTGGGGCTGAGTTGCTGGCTGGGGGTTAAACCATGACAGACTGAAAAAGCATCAACAGGAAACTTCCTGGAGTTAGGCCAGCACAATACCTCTAAACCCCTGCCTGTAAGATCTTTAATTTGCAAAATCCAGCTTCAAAACCTACTTTTATTTTCCCTTAAAACAGGAAGGCCTGGGTTTCTCCTAGGAGCACGTGGGGGATATTTTACCCTCAGCTCATCACACTGCTGTAGATTTGTACAGGAAGAAGGTGTTCTGGGCTGTTTTCACAGAGAGAGAAAAGAAGCCTGTTTCTATAGAATCATAGAATTGTTTTGGTTGGAAGAGGTCTTTATGATCATTGAGGCCAACTGTTAACCTAGTACTGCCAAATCCACTACTAAACCACGTCCCTCCCCCTGTTACACATCGCTTCAGGGATGTGGACTCCATCACTTCTCTGGGCAGTGAGTTCCAGGGTTTGACAACCCTTTTGGGGGAGAAATTGTTCCTCATGTCCAAACTAGACTTCCCCTGGCACAATTTGAGGCTGTTTCCTCTTGTCTTATCACTTGTTACTTGAGAGAAGAAACTGACCCCCAACTGACTACAACCTCCTTTCAGGGAATTGTAGACATCAAGGTGGTTTCCCCCTCAGCCTCCTTTTCTCCAGGCTGAACTACCCCAGTTCCCTCAGCTACTCCTCATAAGACTTGTGCTCTAGATCAGCTTTGTTGGCTTTCTCTGGAGAGACTTCAGGTGCAAAAATGTGGAATGAGAACTGCCAGCTTTGGAGAGGAAAGTATATACAAGGAAACAAAAGCTGCCAAGAAGCCTCAGCTTTCTCTTTAAGAACTGTAACACCACATCACAATTTATGCCCTCTACTCATAACAGCCTAATGCTTCAGCTTGTCACTCTTAGAGAAGGTTTTGTGGCTCAGTGAGTCTGTAAGTCCTTTAATTTCACTGAGTGGCAATATAAATGCAAGAGCTAGTAAATAAGTAGAGGTTATGGGAAGCTCTGTGCTGGGTATGTGTGTCTGCCTGTGCAAGTGTGAGTACACGTGGTATTTCTCCTCCTTCACCAGCACAGATACTGTCCTGGCTCCTTGCCAGAATATATGTGCTCCAGACCTACCATTAGCTGCAATATATATCCAGTCACTTGAGATTACTTCCATGCTAATGGTTCAGAAAAAGACTTTCCAAGAGCGACTTATGATAGCACCAGACAGTTGGAATATTTCATGAGCGAATATTGCAATGATCTGTTTGAGCTTTGGGAGCTGTTGGAGGAAATGCCAGCAGAATTACAAGTACATTCCCTCTGGAGCTGTAGGGTGGAGAATGAGTGCTTTGCACTTCATAAAGAGACTGGAGATGAAGGGTTGGGCTCAAAGCATGGGAAGAATAATGTAGATGGACCTTCAGAACATCACAAAAATGTATGGTTAGGTCCTTGTGTTTTGGACTTCTACTTTTCCTGGTCATCCATCATCTTCCCAATGCAGAATTCTATAAATCTGTGCAATATTTCTGAATCTTTCCACGGTCTGAGAATCTGAAAAGATTCAGAAAAGGTTCTCCTCATCTCCCAATAATTTTCAAGGTCTCAAAGCTGAACTTCCAGATGGAACTACTAATTCTGGCTGTCTGGGCTTGGTTTCACAGCTTCGCGTGGTCAGGTGGGCTCAAAATTACCAGCCCTAGATAAATTCATGGTGCAGACCTCCACCTTGGAAACATCAGAATGAGCCTGGCAGTCCATCAGTTTAAATGAATCAGTACTTTGGGAATTGATGGCTGGCATGGAGATGGATGTAGCACAGTAAGAGGGCTTCCTTTCAGTGGCGTCAGTGAAAAAAACCAGATTCTACCCAGACTTTTCTTTCACAAAACTTTCCTGCAAGGACATTGGTTTAAGGCTTGTCTTTAACATCCACACTTTTTGATTCTTAACCAAATACAACTGAAAAAACCTTTCTTGCTTCCTAGGAAAGTGACCCACCTAATTATTCATATTAAACCACAACTGTGGAGGTTGGATTGTCCTCTTCTGTGTTTCCCTTTATCTTCTTTGTCTCATGTTCTTCCTATTTTCTTATTTGCAGAATAAGGCCCTAGACACACTGGAAGGGAACTCATGGTAACTAAGGCATGCTCACTGAGAAATGCTTAAGGCAGGAAGAAATTGATAAAGACGTAGCTGTTATTTTCAAGGTCAAGATCTGTTCTGCTTCCTGTGATCCTGAAAATGGTGCCATTATTACATAGGTGTCCTAAGTCAGCAGCCAAAAATCCTTTCAGAGTGCAGGCCTGATTTTGTAGAATCATAGAGTGGTTTGACTGGAAGGGACCTTAGCAGGTCATCTAGTCCAGCCCCCTTGCAGTGAACAGATACATCTTCAACTAGATCAGGTTGCTCAGAAACTCATCTGACCTGACCTGGAATGTTTCCAGAGATGGCACATCTATCACCTCTCTGGGCAATCTGGGCCAATGTTTCACTGTTCTCATTGTTGGCAATTTCTTCCTTGGATCTAGTCTGAATCTCCCTCTTTGAGTTTGAAACCATCACCTCTTGTGCTGTCACAACAGAACCTGCTAAAAAGATTGTCCCTATCTTTCTTACAAACCCTATTTAAGTGCTTGTCTTTTCTCCCTCTGTTCCATCTCTCTACCATGTTTCTAGTCTGTGCACCTTTCCCCAGCTCTTCCTTTTGCTCAGTCAACACAATTACAAGTAAACCTTCTAAAGAACATCATTATTAAGCAGGTCCTTCTCTCCAGCCTTGCTCCCATTATCTATTTATCACTTAATAGGACAATTTCAAACTTCATTTAGTCCAGATTTGATCCTGCCTCCTCCTTAAGCCTTCAAAGACTGAAGTTGAAAGCTATCCCAGGCTTGTTTGCTCTATGGGGACTTCTTTCACCATTGAAGTCAGCTGGGCAAACAAGATTGTGACTCTTCTGGAGTCAGTGGAGTCTTGCTTTATTCTGGTCATTGAATTTGCTCAAGTCATTCTGAAAGAAAGCACAAACTACAGACTGTCCCCTCCCTTGACCTTCCACCATCAAAGCTCAAACCACTCTGAGATCACTCAGCATCATCTTCTCAGCCAGGATGGCCAGAAAGGCTGCTTCAAGGACAGTTGGGCTCATTTGATTACCCTAATACCATCCATTTTAGATGCCCCAGAACAGCTTATCTTACCTTCAGATGTTTCTCTAGAAGGCTACAGTCTCCTAAAAGCTTTATGTCACACCTTGTGTGGGCAGGTGAGATACTATGAGGTTCCTTAGAGTGCACCAGCAGACTGTGTTTGTAAGACTGATTCATGTCCACATTGACTGTGACATTCTGACCACCCCTGTGTCATAGACACCTGAAGTTGTGTGCTGCTTTTGAAGACCACCATACCCAAGGGTGCCCGGGGCTTTGTTTGACCCAGCAGAGCTCAGCCCTGACTTTCCCCTCACCAATCAAAAAACATATCAGGAAAATCAATCAAGAAAAGGGTACAAGAGAGAATACTCCAGTTTCCTGTAGACCTGTGACTTACATCTGTGATCTTGGGGTTGGTGCATTTGCCCTTGGTGCTGGACAACTCCAGCCACTGGCTGTCCTGGGCTGGGCAGTGCTGCTTCAGCGTACACTGGCTCTGTCCCTCACACCAACCACACTCGAAGTCTGGGTCAGCTTTCAGGCAGAGTCCACAGCTGTCCCGCATGGCCCCACACTTGTACAGGTGAACTGGAGGGACAGAAGACAAAAAAAAAGTGGACCTGAGAGATGCAGATAGCATGGGAGAGGGGTGGGATGTCAGAGAGCAGAATGAGGACCGAGGGAGGGAAAAGTGTTAGGGGCTGTTCATCCCAGAGGCATGTAGGACCTCTGCAAGGGGGTAAATAATAGGGGTGAAATATTTACATTTTTCTTGAAGTAAACTGCACTTGTCAGAATCCATCTCTAGTATAAGATGGTTTTGGAAGCTGAAAGGAGAAGGAAGGATGTTGTCCTCAGTAGAGTGATGGGCTGCAAGAAGGAAGTTGGGGAGAAAGATGCTTGGGCAGGCCTCAGTCCTTTTCTTTTTCAGAAACCAAATGTCATGCAGTGTCACCTACAACCACTCTTAGCATCAGTTCTTCATCCTACAATAATTTTCTAAGACTTAGCCTACCACAACTTAAACTTTAAGCTTTTCCTAGTGTGAAACTACCCAGAACTGGATGCCAAGGTAACATCACCCAGGTTTCCTCCATAACAGAAATCCTAAGAGATAATAAATCCACAGTGTTCACTATGAAGCTGAACCAGCCTTCCCTCCTTCCACTCCAGAAATTCTGTCTTGAGGTTCTGTGTTGATGCCCCTCTAATACAGACAGCAATCTGTTAATGCTTTAGCTCCACCTTGGGCTGCTACGTGATTAGAAGCAATCAAATCTTTTTTCAAATAAAGCCTTAAGATATTGCAGTCCTCCTACTAAATAATTTTATTTCACTTTGAAAAGACCTCTAAAATCACTGAGTCCAACTGTTGACCTATCACAACAACAGCCATTAAACCATGTCCTGAAGAGCCATGTCTACACACTCTTCTAAGATGGGGCATTTCCCCTTTGTGCTTCTCTTCTGCTGTGTCAGTAGGTGACTAAAGTCTTGTCTGTGGTTACAGTTATGCACAATCCCAAAGCCCAAAGCCTTTGGATACATGTGCTGAAAAGTTCTGCCTCTCTCAACAAGTATTGACCAACATAATCTCAGAAAATTTTTATTTCTCTAAGTTGGGAGCAAGAAAATTTTGCAAAGCAGCTGTCAATCACTGTGTGCTACAGGACTCCTGAGATGCAGCCCTTTCCTTAATTTTCTCTTAGATTTCCTCAACTTTGCTGAGTTCCTCTGCTTTTAGTGCTACCAGTGACCATCTGCAGGCACTTCAGTAGGCTTGGCTTAGTTTAGCTTTTCAGCCCACCAGTCCCAGGCCAAGTGATGTTGGCTATGAAAGTAGTGGCATCTTGGTTGCTTGAAGGCAACATACCCCAGTGCAACTGAGAAAGACACTGGGTATAATCCTGCCTCCGCCCCTCCAGCTCAGTTTTCCAAGGAAGAAGATCTGCTTGTTTGCAGCACTGCCCAAAGCCCTGCCAGGGTTTTGTGTTTGTGTGTAGATATATCCAAATGCACAGGCTGAACATCCAAATGCTCCTCCTGACCCAAAACAGGTTATCGTCATTTGGGATAGCCACCAGCCAGTGCCACTTCATAATTTTTTCTTAGTCACTACTTAAAAGTTTTGGGTTGGAATAACACAATAACTTATAAAGGACTGTGCTCAAGACTAAGCACCACAAGTGTTTCTTGAGTTCACAGGATCATAGAATCATTCAGGTTGGAAAAGACTTTTAAGATCACCGCTTCCAACCACTAACCCAGCACTGCCAAGTCCACCACAAAATCATATCCCTCAGCACCACATCTACATGGACTTTTAAACACCTCCAGGGATGATGAACTCTACAACATTCCTGGGTAGCCTGTTCCAGAGCTTGACAACCATTTTGGGAAAGGAAGTTTTCAAAATGTCCAACCTAAAACTCCTTTGGTGCAGCTTAAGGCCATTTCCTCTTGTCCTATCACTTGTCACCTGGGAGAAGAGCTCATTCCCTGGTCTGATTTTTGTTACCAGTGCAGAAATGCCCTGATGATGACACAATCATCATGATTATGAGATTGATTTTTCTCCTCATCAACTGGGACAATTCAGTACTGCTCCAAGACGTTTACACTCTTGGTGTGGACCATGTTGCATCAGAAACACTCAGGCTATAATGGTAGTAGAAAATTAAGCAGGACTGGGATAAGAGCCCAAACTTGACCTCCAGCCCACCCTGTTTAAGGCCAG
The DNA here is from genome assembly GCF_027791375.1 of Indicator indicator. Taxonomy (NCBI): domain Eukaryota; kingdom Metazoa; phylum Chordata; class Aves; order Piciformes; family Indicatoridae; genus Indicator; species Indicator indicator. Next base: position 12,894,348 of record NC_072012.1, on the reverse strand, counting down.
CACAGGTCATGGCACTGTTAGAACCCATGAATATGAGCATTGTCCTGGCAATGCCTTGTAACAGCTTGGAGAGCAGAAGAGAGGGCAGACAGCTGCAGTGTGGAGAGAGGCTGTCAGTATGAACATGAACTGTGACATGATGCTGGATGCCAGGGCTAGATAAGGCTCTCTGGCCTTGCCTCTTGTGCTTACTGAGTGGATTTAACATTGAACACAAAAAAAACCCAAAACCACCACACCTCCTCCCACCCCCAAAAAAAAAAAGGAAAGGGAAAGAAAAAAGAGGAAACAAAGGTGGAAAATTGGGGTACAGGGGGAGGGCCAGCAAAGAGCGACATCACAGAGATAGGAGGAGGAGGAGAAGGACAGGAAGGAGTCATGTCATGAGAAGAAGAATTGCCCTCTGTATTGCTTTCCCGGTTCAGTGAGGTGTTGGTGAAAACGTCACCCACTACCCCTCAGTGTGAGGGTGGGTGTGAAATGGTGTGAGGGGAGCATGGGAGTATCTGATGGAGAGAGATGGAATGGGGAAATGTGTGGAAAGTTTCTGAGAAAAGGTAAAATGAGGGAGGGAGAAACTCACATAGTGATGTGAGAAGGGTCTGCAGGTCTGAGCTGTAGATGAAGAGCAGAGAGGAGGGGTTGCCTGAGTGAAAGACCTCAGGGTGACTGAGGGTAATGAAGAAAATGTGAATGGACTACCCTCTCCAGCAAAAATGCCTGCCCCAGGGTCATGTCTGGACATGCAATATCCCTCTGTGACAGGCACATCAGTTCTGTGTCACTGGTGGAGTTGAACAGAGCCATGCTCTGGGCAGGAGGTGGTTTTCTGTCCTTTGCCATTATCATTTCATTTTGTTCCAACTTTGCCCATGGTGAGCTGCAGCCTTTCTCCTCCCCCTCTCCCTTCCCCTCCTCATTACTACATTGCCTCTGAGTGAGCAGACAGCGCCTGGACTCCTGGCATGTTAACTTGAAAAGTATCACTGCAGGAGAAATAAAGAGGAAGAAGAAAGCTGGAGAAGGAAGGGCATAAAAACAAGACACGAAAAATGTGGGGAGAAGCAGGAGGTGAAGATGATGAGGGAAGAGAGAAAGCACCACAAGTGGGAGGGAGAGTCATATTTCTCAGGTGTAAAGAGAGAAGTGTTGGGGTTTGAGGTGGGGAGGAACATCAAGCACGCACACAAAAAAATGGTAATTTGCAGAGTGCAGAGAACAAGTATGCAGCAGACAGCACAGGGAGATGGTGGCAGCTTTGTTAAGTGTAGGGAGTGATGCAGCCCGTTGCTAAGGTTACAGCTTCCAAGGACAAGTTGAAATAACTCTTTACCTTTGTTCTGTGCTGGGTTGTCAATGTTGAAATTCCCGTTCCACACGACCGTCAGTTCCACCGGTAGGCTGTTAATCTCCATCCCTTCGTACGAATACTAGAAGTGGGAGAGGAAAAAGAAAGGAAAAAAAAAAGGAAAAAAAAAAAAAAAGAAAATCCCAATCCCAGATTTAACATGGTGACCTGAGGTGGGGAGGGGATGGGAGGAGGCAAGAGGTAGTGCTGCAAGTTGTGAATAAGAGAAACAGAGCTTTCAGCTACCTCCCTAATCACCGCTATCTGTCAGAAAGCCACAGGATGCTTTCAAAGTTGTGGTTTCCAGTAGAGCAAGGTGCCCCCCTCTGCTTGGTACTGGTGAGGCAACACCTTGAGCTGTGTTCAGTTTTGGGCCCCTCACTCCAGGAAGGACATTGAGGTGCTGGAACCAGTCCATAGAAGGGCAACAAAGCCGGTAAAGGGTCTGGAGAACAAGTCTTGTGAGGAGTGGCTGAGGGAACTGGGGTTGTTTAGTTTTCAGAAGATGAAACTGAGGGGTGACCTCATTGCCCTCTAAGGAAGTTGGAGAAAGGTGGGGGTCAATCTCTTTTCATATGCACAAGTGATAGGACAAGAGGAAATGGCCTCAAGTTGTGCCGGTGATGTTCAGGTTGGATATTAGGGGAAAATTCTTCACAGAAATGGTCATTAGGCATTGGAACAGGCTGCCCAGGAAGGTGGTGAAGTCACTGTCCCTGAAGGTATTTAAAAGCCATGTGAATGTGGTACTGAGGGATGTGGATTAGGGGGAGTGGGATTGTGATGTCTAGGTGAGCAGTTTGATGTGAAGATCTTGAAGGTCTCTTCCAACTTTGACAGTTCTGTGATTCTATAATCTACAGCCATTAGATGAATATTCCATGATTTAAGCATATTTGCATGTTATGGAGCTTGTTTTAGAAATCTGCCTCTTGCTGAGGTGTTGAGCACAGCTCTGAAGAACATTTTGCCATGGTGCACTTCTGAGGTTCACATCATGCATTGTGGGTCTACCATCTCCATATGGGTAGTGAATACTAGAACAAGGTAATAGGAATAGGGTAGTGAAATACCCAAACATGTTGCTCAAGGGACATGGGGTGGATGCCCCATCCCTGGAGGTGTTCAAGGTCAAACTTGATGGGGTCCTGCACAACTTGATCTAGTTAAAGATTTCCCTGATGATTGTAGAGGGGTTGGATAAGGAGAGCATCGAGGGTCCCTTCCAATCCAATGCATTCCATGAATCTATGAATAGAACTCTGCTGTGCACTTCATAGATGCTGAGTACATCCATAGATGCTTTGAGCACTGGAACAGGATGTACAGAAAGATTGCAAAGTCTCCTTCTCAGGAGAGTGTCAAAACCAACTTGGACACATTCCTGTGCAACCTGCTTTAGGTGAACCTGCTGTAGCAGAGAGGAGGTTGGACTAGATGATCCTCAGAGATCCCTTCCAATCCCTTACCATTCTGGGATTCTGAGAATGGATGTAAGGTTAGGTACACTAGTGATATTTTAAAAACTCTTGGAAAAACTCATTAAGTTCTCAGGAAGCAGGGAACAGGCATATCATGAAAATACCTTAAAAGCAGGGAAGATGGAGGTTCTGTGTAATTATAGACCTGTCAGCCTAACTTGGCTTCCCAAGAAGAAAGTACATCAAATTATTAAACAATCAATTTATAAGCACCTGCAAGATGATAAGGTGATAAAAATCAACCACCATAGATTTGTCAAGAACAAATTGTGTCAACCCAATCTAATTTCTTTTTCTGACAGCTTTAATGGCTTTGTGGATAAAGGGGAGGCAGCAGATGTGATTTATCTTGATTTCAGTAGAGCATTTGCTATAATCATTACAGGAGATTCCCATAAACAAACTTAGGAAATAGGATCTAAAAGAACCCACCCTCAGATGTATGTAAAAGCTGCCAAAAGGAAGCTAAATAATTCAATGTCAGGCTGGGAGGGTGTCACAAATGGAGCATTGTTCTGGGTGTAGGGTTATTCACTATTTTCACTACTGACTTGGATGACAGACTAACGATATAATGAATGACAGCGGGCACAAGAACATCCAAAAGCAGGGTTAAGAATTCAAAACAAACTTGACAGATTGTAGAACAGGGCCAAAGTCAACAAAGTGAAATTCAATCCAGGCAAGTACTGAGTGTTCTTCAGGAGGAGAAATCAATGCAAACAAATATGGAAGTGGAGTGACTGGCCAGTGCTGCAGGAAAGTGTCTGGGGACTACTGAAGAGCACAGATTGTGAATCAACAATGCCATATTGCTGCCAAAAACCCCAACCAAATCTCATTTGGGGATGTAGTAGATAGAGTTTGTTCCATACATAAGTCCCAGAAGGCAGTTGTTTTTCCCTGCTCAGAACCAGAAAGGCTTCAGCTGTATTAGGAGGGATCCAATTTCCAGCAAGAAGAAAGGCATAGAAATCTTCTGAGAGAGTTGGACAGACTTAAACAAACACTTGTCAGGCACAGTTGAGGTACAAAGATCTGATTTTTAACAAAGGAAATGGAAACTGATCTCTGGAGGGTCTCTCTGCTTAGAGAGCTCTCTGACATAAACCAGTTCACAGAGGGTTCACCCAGTTGCCCACCTCCATCAAGAGCTTCCATCCAATGCTTCACTAAAAGGCAAAAAGCCTCATCGTGGGAGAGGAGATGGTTGCTTAAAGGACAGAATAGGAACAAGACAAGAAGAAGAGACACATTTCATGTTTTCTAGTCTTACTGTCTACAGTGCACATAAGGATTTACCCTTCTGAAATCAAGAATGTCTGACTGCACTGGGATTTACAGAGGGACTAGCTCCCACTTTTCATAGAATCATAGAATGGTTTGGGTTGGAAAAGACCTTAAAGGTCACCTAATCTGTCAAAGGCCTTCCACTAGATCAGGTTGCCCAAAGGCCTGTCTAACCTGGCCTTGAGCACTTCCACAGATGGGGTATCTACATCTTCTCTGGGCAACCTGTTCCTGTGTCTCAACACACTCACAGTAAAGAACTTCTTCTTTACATCTAATCTAAATCTACCCTCTATAAGTTTGAAATGATCAGCCCTTCTCTTGTCACTACACTCCCAGATAAAGAGTCCCTCCTCATCTTTTTTATAGGCCCCTTTTAATTACTAGAAGGATGCAATAAGGTCTCCCTGGAGTGCTGTCCATGCTGAACAGCCCAAAGTCTCCCAGATGGCCTTTATATCAAAGGTGTTTCAGGCCCCTGAACGTCTTCATGGCCTCCTCTCGACCTGCTTCATCAGACCTATGTCTTTATTGTGCTGAGGACCCCAGATCTGGACCCAGCACTGCAGATGGGATCTCACCAAAACAGAAGTGCAGAATCACCTCTCTTGACCTGCAGGTCCTGTTTTTCATGACGAAGCCCAGGATGCGATCAGCCTTCTGGGCTATGCACACACACTGCTGGCTCATCTTCAGTTTGTCACTCACCAGCAGCCACAAACCCCTCTCCACAAGGCTGCTCCAGCCTGTGTTTGTGGTTGATACAAAGAAAAAGATGTTTTCCCCACTACAGGGTTAACTATAATTCAGTAAGCTGTCTGATTTGGTTGGGCATATCTTAGAGACCACTAAAGAGTTTCCCATCATTTAGAGTCTCAGAATGTTTTTTTCCACAGAGATGCCAAAGCTCTGAGCCTTTTAGATGCAGGTTTTTCTGTATCCATTAATTGACATCTAATTGTGGAGCAAATCATATCTGGTGATTTCTGTCCATTACAGTAGAGTGAGTGCTAGTTGAACGGTAATTTCTCTTTGGACAAACTAAACACAATTAGCCACTAATATTCAAGACCCTGTGATTACAATCTAGTTTTAAGGTATTTATGGGTACAAGCTTTGTGGTTACCATGGAAGTAATGAGCAGCTGCAGGTTAGCAGAGCCCTTTGCAATCCACCAGTCTTGTTCAATATTAGCATTTTTGTGACACGGTGTCACTGCCAGCAAGATGCAAGACGATGCGGAGTCTCTTGGACTCACAGCATTGGCTTTTCACAGCTTTTTGGAGGTAGGAGCAAGGATGGGGAAAGGAGCGTGAAGAAGAACACCTATGAAATACAGAACAATTAATAGAATCACGGAATCATGGGATTGTTTCTGCAAGAAAAGACCTCTAAATTCATGGATGCCAACTGTTGACCTAACATGGGCATTAAACCATGTCCTGAGGTACAACTACATGGTTATAGAACACCTCAGAGGACTCCACCACCTCCCTGGCCAGCTTGTTCCAAGGCCTGACCACCATTTCAGTAAATTTTTATCCCTAATTTCAAATGTAAACCTCCCCTGGTGTAATTTCAGGCCATTGCTTCTCTTTCTATCACTTGATACTGGGGAGGAAAGACCAACCCACACCTCACTACAAATTTCTTTCTCTTCAGATAGTTGTAGAGACGTGTGAGGTCTCCCCTCAGACTCCTCTTTTCCAGACTAAGCAACCCCAGTTCCCTCAGTTGCTCCTCATAAGACTTTTCTCTAAACCCTTCACCATCTTTGTTACCCTTCTCCACATATGTTTCAGCAACTTAAAGTCTTTCTTTTAGCGAGGGGCCCAAAACTGAATCCAATAATCTCCTGCCACTCCAGAGCTTTGTGGATGCCTACTTTGTACAACATTTTGCAAATGCTGGTTTGGAATGGGAAAGAGCATTTCTACAGAGCCACTGATCACCCTTAAGTGATCTTCTTAAACACCTTCTTAGGTGTTTAAGAGCAGGCTGGATGAGGCTCTGGCCAGCCTGGTCTAGTGTGAGGTGTCCCTGCCCATGGCAGGGGGGTTGGAACTAGATGATCCTTGTGGTCCCTTCCAACCCTGACTGATTCTATGATTCTAAGTTGGATGTTGAGTCTGCAGGTGCCTGAGAAAGCATTGCTTCCTGTCTCAGCAGAGCCTCATGTGTGTGTGTTGGGATTTAGCTGTTAGAGCCTAGACAGGGAAGCCAAGGGACAGGCAGCTGGAGTCTCCCAGAGCCTTTCATCCCACTGAAGATCTGAGTGCCAGCAGCAGGAGCCCAGCTGGGATTTCAGATCTTATCTGTCTGCAGCACTGGGGGCAAACACATATTAAACTTGTTAACTCAGCAGACTTGATCCAGAATTGGAAACAAATGCGGGGGAATAAACAGCAGGATCCCCATGGAAGAGCTCCAAGGATGAAGCCAGCTGGGAGCTGGAATGAGTTTACTCCTAGTGCAATTCCTGGTCTACCACTTGTAGATGTGGTGCTGAGGCACATGGTTTAGCGGTGACCTGGCAGTGCTGGGTTAATGGTTGGACCTGATAATCTGAAAGGTTTCTTCCAGTCAAAGTAATTCTGTAATTTTGTGACTCAGCCATTTCGTGGGCTGCAGGACAGCCAAACAGAGCACTTTGCAAGGTCCCTGTGAGTAAATTCTCTGTCCTTTTCAGACCATAGGAGCTGCTAACTTATTGTGACTATCCATTCACTGAACTCAGTAGGGGTCTTTGAAAAGGATTTGACCAGCTATAACAATAAGATGGAAATACATTTCAGAGAAGGGAAAAGGGATGGTGTATCAATCTCCAGGACACCAGAGCTTCCTGGATACTACAGGTAAGAGCATCCATACCTTTAGGGCTTGTATGTAAAAATTGCCTTGCATAACTTTCTCTAGCACAGGCAAAACTGCTCAAAAGATGTAAACCTGACTACTAATATGGCCAAACCTGGATTCTCACCATGCAAATCAAAGCAGCAAATTACAGGCAATTTAGAAGCCCAAACTGAGAAAGAGAGTCTGCCCTTCCAGAAAGGCAGACTGCCTCTCATCAGGAAATGCTAAAAATCTGCTAGAAGGAGCTGCTGCAATCTGCAGGAGTAGCAGAGTGTAGTTTGAACTCCCAAGTACCAGCTTTTTGCCTCTTAAACTCTTTGCCACTATTGATACTCCTGCAAGATGGCCTGACCCCATCATATCACTTGGCCATGTTAGTGGCTTCAGATGCTGTACAAAAGCTACCATAAATATATTGACTGTTTCTCTCATGGAAGTTCACTATGCTCAGACTGAGAGGACAGTTCCAAAATCAGTGACCAGTCCTACCACAGCTATGCAAAAATAAGCTGCCTTTATGGAATGATACTGAAATCTGCAAATTCCTGTCTGTTTTGGGCATCCTGTTACTACAGGCACCCTGCATTACAGGAACTCATCTTCACAGACCTCTGAAGCTACATAATTTGTTCAAGTCATAGAATCATAGAATGTTTTGGGTTGAAAGAGACCTTAAAGATCACCTAGTTACAACCCCACTGCTATGGGGAGGGACACCTTCCACTAAATCAGGTTGCTCAAAGCTCCATCCAACCTGGCCTTGAACACTTCCTGGGATGGGGCATAGAATCATAGGATGATAGGGGTTGGAAGAGACCTCCAGAGATCAAGTCCAAGCCCCCTGAAAAGCAGGATTATGTAGGGCAAGTCACACAGGAATGCATCCAGGAGGGTTTTGAAGATCTCTAGAGAAGAAGACTCCACAACCTCTCTGGACAGCCTGTTCCAGTGCTCCGTCACTCTCAGAGCAAAAAAACTTTTTTCTCATGTTGAGAATTTCCTGTGATTGAGCTTACATCCATTGCCCCTTGTCCTTTGCATCCACAACCTTTCTGGGGAACCTTCTTGTTCCAATGTTTCACCACCCTCAAAAGTAGAGAATCTCTTCCTAATATCTAATCTAAACCTATCTCTTTCATTTCAAACTTGTTCCATCACTACACTCCCTGATAACGAGTCTCTCTCCATCTTTCTTATAGGCCTCCTTTAAGTACCGAAAGGCTGCTGGAAGGTCTCCCTAGAGTCTTCTCTTACCCAAGCTGAACAACCACAACTCTTTCACCCTGTCCTGACATGGGAGGTCCTCCACCACCCTGATCTTTGTGGCCCAATTCTGGACCCACTCAAGCAGGTCCATGTCTTCCTTGCACTGAGGGCCCCAGAGCTGATCCATATCCACGCTTGACATCTTGCTGTATCCCACTGGGATGCTGTATCAGAGGGTAAAGCCCTTTAATAGTTTGGCTTGGGCACACTTAGGACAATAAACCACGAGCAATTACATGATGTTTCCCCTCCATACCTCAGCCATGTTATTAAACACTGGAAAAAGCTCCCCAGGGAGGTGGTTGTATCCCCAACCCTAGAGGCTTTCAAAAGATGCAGAGATGTGGTGCTGAGGGACATGGTTTAGCACCAGACTTGGTACAGTTAGAGGATTGTTGGACTTGATGATCTTCAAGGTCTTTTCCAACCAAAATGATTCCATGATCCTGTGTCCAATAGTGGGGGACCATCTGCAGACAGCGTCATTTTAGCAACATTTCAGCATTAGTCTATCTTCCCTGACACCACATTTATGTACATCTCAGGCCTGGGGATGGTGACTCCACCACTTCCCTGGGCAGCCTGACCACTCTTTCAGTAAAGAAATTTTTCCTAATATCCAACCTAAACCTCCCCTGATGCAATTTCAGGCCATTTAATCCCTCCTTGCATCAATTTTCCAGCCCTAAATTGTAGGTAGAAAACTGAGAATCATAGAGTCATTTTGGTTGGAATAGATCTTTAAAATCATCATTTATTCAACAACTTCTTGCCCAAGTCACCACATCTCTTTGAACTCCACTTCCCAAAGCTTGGACTGAATTTTTCTGTCTGGGTATCACCCAGGATAATAAAGCCCACATCCTGATTGGGGTTTTTCTGGGATATTTGAGTGCAGCTAAATAATAATCATGCATCACAATAATTGAGATGTGAATTTACAGCCTACAGCCCTGTGCTTGACTTCCTTTGGCCACCCATAAGCGTTTTTTCCCACAATTCCTCATTTTCTTTCCCAGTTCTGCTTTTCTGTTGTTTGATTTTATGTTTTATCACTCTACTGTGTGAGCCAGCCACAGAGTCAAATGTTGCTGAAATCTTTTGCTCCAGTAGAATGATATGACAAATATATTTTTCTATCCCTAGATTAGACAGCACTTCCAGCTGGACTATCCAAAGTCTCACAACACACAAACCTGTGATGGACTTGAGGCAAATTATCAGCAGGGATTTTGCTGTCGAAAATCAGTCTGTGCCAAGGCCATGCAAAGGGTAGGGTCACACCAAGCAAGAATGTTGGCTGAGTCATTGAAGCAGTTAATGGCAATGATCCTGGCATGGTAAAGGTGGGTCATCTCTCACCCATCTCCCTGTTCCTCATACCACATGTTGCTGGTATTGGGCTGATTGCAAGTGCTGGGGTTCCCACTGTTCCCCACTAGGGAGGTTGCTCTCTGCACTAATAGATCCTGCAATTTCAGCCATTCCTGCTGACATTTTTACTTACTTATTTATATGCCTCCTTACCTCTCTGCCTTTTCATTTCTTCCCATCACTCTGTGCCCAGGCTGTCAGCAGAGCTATCATAAGTGCAATAAGGAATGGCAGGTAGGGTCTCTCTGAGTGATAATTGCATGCCTTGGGTGGTGTGATAGAGGACAAAGCCCAGAGCTGAGAGTCTCAAACCACTTGACAAGCACAATAATTGTCCCAGAGCGCACTGCCTGCAGTGACTTACTGCTGTTATCAAATGAAACATCTCCAGGAAAGACAGGAGGAGAGACAGAGCTGGCTGTTGACTAGACTGAGCACCTAGGCACCATCAGTGCTGGATATGACATTACTGACACACCATCAGATAGGCTGGTCCCACCTGGGTGTCCTCATAGCATTCTTTAAATGAAGTTGGAGCCATTTAGAGAAGTGCCTGCTTAAGATGGTTCATGATCCCAGGTGTAAATCTTGAGGGAGAAGGCAGTGGAAAGCCAAGAGCTAAGTCTTTCTCCTGTTCCTACCCCGTGTGAAAGCAGGAAAAGTCCTGCATTTTGCAGAAGTTATTCTGCAAGAGCTGAATTTTGAGCTCATTGGTGCCTAGTGTACAAAGGGAAAGGGGTTCATCTTGAGGCTTATGAAGGAAAATAAGCCAAGAATGATTGCTTAGTCTAGCACGCATCACCAACAGAAAGATCTGCTGGCAGGATTGCATTCCTTCAGGGACACACCATCACAACACGTCCTCCCACCCTCCTTTGGACCTTCTCCAAGTCTGCAATGCAGGTGCTACATTCAGTGTCTCATCCAGCAGCTCTGCTGAGTAAAAAACTCTGTTGAAGAGGGCGGATTCAATTTGCAAACAAGCTCATACAGCTGGTTCTAAAGCCAGGTGACCCTTGGAGCAGAATCTCATTGTGTCACTGGTTCCAGACTGAATGTAAATTCTGACAGGGAAGGAAATAATCATGATGGAGACATAACTGCAGCACTCTTTCCTTATTGTCCATGTCCTCTGCCACCTGCTCTAACACAGCTGGGGCTTCTCTATTCCCTTTTTGTATCTGTGTGAAGGTTTCTTTTGTCTGGCTCTCCCTTCCACATCTCTCAGTATCTGGAAAAATTCAAACCAACAATGAAATAACATTTCTAAGAAGAACATGAAAAGAAAAACTCAAATAAGAGAGTCAAAGTGTCTTCAAAAGAAAAGGGAAGAAATGAAAAAGAAATAAGGAAAGAGAAAGACAGGGAGAGGGGAGGCAGAAAAAAGGATAGAAAGAAGTTGAGTTTATTCCAAAATAAGCCTCTTTCTCTGACGAAAATTCCACCTGAGCCACCACCAAACATAGGACAAGTCTTCTACAGATACCACACAGCAGCATGGTCATGGAGTGCTTTGCCACTAGCCTGAGACTCAGCCCTGCCACTCTGCAAAGCTCAGGAGCAGCCTTGAATGTTCTGGTATGAAAACAAATATTAAAATTAACATGATGCTGTCACACCATTCAGGCATCCCATAAGCAAATGCAGCTCTGGGAATCATTGAAGGCCATGTCATTGGTCCTAGGCACCATCAACTTCTTGCAGCATGCAGAGAATAGTAATCATTACCTCTCAAAACCAGGGTCATTCATTGGATACCACAAATTCAGATGCTGAAAGAGACCCTCCAGGACTACTAAGGCAGTCAGTCTCTTCTCTCCTCAGCCCATCAGGTGGCATTGGCTGGATGAAAAGCTGGACAGGAGCCAGCAATGTGTGCTCACCTCCCAGAGGGTCAGCCGTGTCCTGGGCTGCATCCAGAGCAGCAGGGGCAGTAGGTGGAGGGAGGGGATTCTGTACCTCTCCTCTGCTCTGCTCAGACCCCACCTGCAGTGCTGGGGCCAGCTCTGGAGTCCTCAGCACGGGAGAGACATGGACCTGTTGGAGCAGGGCCAGAGGAGGCTACAACTATGATCAGAGGGCTGGAAAACCTCTGATAAGAAGACAGGCTGAGAGAGTTGGGGTTCTTCAGTCTGGAGAAGAGAAGGTTCCATGAAGACCTACTTGTGGCCTTCCTATATTTAAAGGGAACCTATGAGAAAGATGGGGACAGACTTTTTGTCAGGGCCTGTTGTGACAGGACAAGGGGTGACAGTCTCCCTAAAAGAGGAATATTTAGACTAGGTATAAGAAAGAAATGTTTTACACTGAGGTGGTGAAACACTGGCCCAGGTTGCACAGAGAGGTGGTAGATGCCCCATCCCTGGAAACATTCAAAGTCAAGTTGTTTAGGGCTCTAAGCAAACTGCTCTAGCTGAAGATGCCCTTGATCCCTGCAAGATGGTTGGAGTAGATGACCTTGAAAGGTCTCCTCCAACCCAAATCATTCTATGATTCTAGGTATGCCAGAGAATTTCTCACTCTAAGAGGTGGCTGCTCCCTTTCCCTACTAATACTCTTTGGACAGATCTGTAGACTCTGCCAAGGTTTGTGTAATATCCCTTTAACCACAGGTTTTCACTATTGTAAAATAAATAAAATTAAAAACCAAACCCAAACAAAACCCCCAAACCCAACAGTTTTTAAAGTGTAATATTTTCATAATTTCTGAAGACGTGAAACCTCAAACCTGCATGCTCACAGACCAGTTAGCAGTAATGACAATCAGAGGGGAGGAGAGGGACAAAGAAATAGGTACAGAAGTGTCACTGAGAAGATATTTGCTTGCCACAGATCATAAATGTGTGAACTGTCTATAACCTTCAGCACACTGCTTAATGCAGCAGAAGATGTTGTGATGGATTTTAAAAAGCACTGCCTGGCATGGAGGGGCATAACTGCAGTGAAGTGGCTAAAGCCTGTAATTAGCTCTTTGATTAATAAATCATCTAGTAGTAACAGCAATGAAAATGACTCATCTTGGAGACATGAATCTCATGGAGAAACCTTCAGAAAGTAGAGAGCACCACTGCATATGCACAGCTCCTGGAAGATGCCAGTGTTTGCTCCCAAAACTGGCATTGCTGCAGTGACAACACCGCTGTGACTCACAGAGCCTGCACTGGGGAGGGAGTTACATGGTCTCGCGTTGCAGATGGAAAAGCAGAAGTGGGCAGAGACAGATAAACCAAAGGTCATGCACAGTCAGTGGCTGGAGGAAGGTTTACAGAATCATAGAATCACTGAATCACAGAATCATAGAATCATTAGGGTTGGAAACGACCTCTAAGATCATCCAGTCCAACCATCAACCACCATGCCCACTAACCCATATCCCAAAGTGCCGTGTCTACGCATTTTTTTAATACCTCCAGGGACGGTGACTCCAGCACCTCCTTGGGCTGCCCAGGCTGTTCCAATCCCTGAAATATTTTACAACATCCAATTTAAACCTCCCCTGGTGCAACTTGAGGCCATTTCTTCTTGTCTTGCTAGTTAGTTGAGAGAAGAGACCAACACCTACCTGTCTTCAACCTCCTTTCACATAATTGCAGAGCAAGAAAGCCTCCCCTCATCCTTCTCTTCTCCAGAGTCAACAAATCCCAGCTTCCTCAGCTCCTCCTCATCAGTCATGTTTTCCAGATCTCTCAGCAGCTTCATTTGTCTCAAGCCTTCAGCATCTCACCCATCTCTTGGCCCATTACATTCTGGCATCTATCACATTGTTTCATGAAGTTTTATATGCCCCATCACCAAAACCCCACATAGTAAAGTTAACTCTCAATGTTGACATCAACACCTTGTCCTTTTGAATGCACACAAAGATGTGTCACTGTGAGGATATGAGCAGGTTAAGCTGGTAATGTCTATGGATCACAGCTTAGGTGCTCCAGAAAGGGCAAATACTGGCATCCAAGGGCAGAAGCAGCTACTGAGTGGTGACATTTGGGCTAGCCAACCTTTCAAAGTCCCTTCCAAACCAAACCATTCTATGATTGTAAGATACCATCCAACTCAAAAGGGCCATAAAGGGCAGTTTACAAGCTACCAAATCCTGGACTGTGGGCTGCAACACAACCCCATTTCCCAGTGGGACAGTACTCTAGGTCCTCCTGGTCCTCCTTGTCCCCAAACATTTAGGGCTTACTTACCGAAGTGTTCTGGCACTGCACACTGGAGCTGTTGAACCTCAAGGCAGGTACCCTCTGCTCATTGCCCTGGATGTTCAAGATGCACTCATAGCCTCGTTGGCCTGATTGTGGCTGGGGAAGGTTCTTGGCCTTCAGTGTGATCGGCTTGATCACTTCCACCGGCACCAGGATCTTCTCTGCCTGCAGCAGCTGGGGACAGTCCTAGGGAGAGAAAAAAAACAACACACTAAATCAGCACATGGATTTCCCAGCCCCAGGTGGAGTCCTCTGATGCTTCTCAAACCTTCTCACTTCATGGTTCACTTCAATTGATTACAAAGCCTTGGCACCTCCCAGGGCCTCAGCCGACTACAAGCGTATCCAAGAGCGCTGCTGGGAAGGCTCAGATAAACAGGTGAGGGAGGATTTCTTTTACAGACCATCCTTTCCTATCTCTCTTTTTTTGCACTACAGGCTTTCAACCTTCAGGACCCAGGGAAGTTACCTCTGGTGCTTTTTAGTACCTGCTCTGTTAATCAGGTAGCGGAAAAGCCATCATGTTTCCTCCAGGGACTTAGCCCAATCACAATGCCATGACATGAGATGTGAATATAGCGAAATTCCGAGCATAATTCCTTGCTCCCTCAACAGCCAACACACCATTGTACAAAAGGCACAGCTCCAGCTAGCTCTGGCAAGGCATGTGGTAAGCTACAGAGTCTGGGCTGGTAAACAGAGAGTTTGTTTTGACTTAGAAGGGGACAGAATATTTGCCATAGAAGAGAATCTGACAATCATTAAGCTTGGAAGAGACCTCTAAGGTCATCATGTTCAACCATCAACCCAGCACCACAATTTCCACTAAAACATATCTACACTCTTTTTAACCACCTCCAGGGATGGGGACTCCACCACCTCCCTGGGCAGCCTGTTCCAATGCCTGACTACTTTTTCAGTCAAGAAATTTTTCCTAATATCCAATCTAAACCCCCGCTGGTGCAACTTGAGGGCGTTTTCTCATGTTCAGTTGCTTGTTACTTAAGAGAAAAGAACACCCACTTCATTGCAACCTCCTTTCAGGTGGTTGTAGAGAGCTGTAAGGTCTCCCCTCAGCCCCTTCTTCTCCAGAAACATCTATTATGGGTGAATCTAGTTCCCACGAAACTGGATTCCGTTATGCAGCGTGTGGAGACCCTTCGGTAAGGCTTGCCACCGTTTTACCAAAGGAGCAATGACGAGTGGTTGGAGGTTGAGAATCCACTCCCTCTTGGTGGGTCCACCATATGGGTAGATGTTTGGGCACCTGAAGCTGTAATGCAGAAGGCTGCATTCAAAGACTCATTAATTCATACAGCTTTAGTTGGAGCAGCAATGTGCTGCTTCTTCACAATACAATCAGGCAACTGCCAGCTGTCAAATTCCAGTGTTCCAGGCAGCTACCAGCTCTTTAGGAAATGACTGCAGTGTTCACCTGGCTAATCCAAGGCAGCTGGATATAAAATGGGATCCCTCAAAAAGCCACTACAACAGGCTGCAAAATACAAGCATCCCAGATGCACAGACCACGTTGCCTTGATCACTTCTGAATGCCTGGCTGTCCCCTCTTTAAAGACTTTTCAACTCCTAGATGTCAAGGAAAAGCCTGTCTCCTTTTTTTTTTTTTTTGTTTTTTGTTTTTGTTTTCCTCCAAAAACTATTTGGCACACTCTGTAGAACACCACAGTATCGTGACTGCAACACCATTTCAGCCTGTCCTGTCCAACTTAAAGCCGGGTTGTCCAAAGTTAAAGACAGGCCTAGCTGGTGCAAGCAGAATCAGGCAACTTATGTAAGGAGGTGCAAATTTAATCTGTAGGTGTAGGCAGGGGATTTCAGGAGGAAAATGACTCATCCAGAGCTGGAAAGTAGGGAAAGAGACTGGAAGGCTCAAAAGTGGACCTTCTGCCTTATGAGAATCTGGGACTTTATATTAGAGTAGATGATGGAAACATCTTACTGAAGCAAAGATCTTAGGAAGATAAAGAAATGGATTAGATGTACAATGTCTGTGGTTACGCCAACCAGGAATAGAATTACAAAAGCCATCAATCATCACACTATGAGTGTGAGCTGATGGATGGCCAGAGGCAGGAAGAAAATCCAGTAACCACCCAGCACATCACTGCAGTGAAGTCCAGAAGCCTTCCTCAGTCCTAGTGGGAATACCAAGCTGAAAAGCCATCTGGGGCAACTCACGTCTCATCTGCATTGATAGGCTGGTCCTAATGGTGTAAGTACTTGCTGATGGACTTCAATTGGCTTTACTCAGGCTAACACCAGAACCAAGAGAGTCAAACACACAGTGACTGGAGCTAGATGGAGATAAACTGTTTTGGGTCTGGTCCCCATGTGTATAGGCAAATCCAGCACAAGGCCTATCTTAGTAAGTGCTACCAAGGAATGAGGCTTAACAGGCCACTATGTTAACCTGGCTGGATGGTGTAAGAATGGAAGGCAGAAAGCCCATGTGGTACTGCATTTCAGTGATGGGCTTCACCACCGTGATTCTCTGCTGTCTTGGGCATTCTGGTGCCGAGCAGCACTTCAACAAGCAGGTATGTGAGGATGCTCCAGGAAGCTAAGTGTATGAGCACTGGAAGCTGCCTTATATCTCATCATGTACAAGACACAGCCAAAGAGGAGAGGAAAGAGGAGTTCTTCAGGAGCTACACTCTGTTGCAACATTCTCTGCTCTTGCTATTGTCCTGTCCCATGACGAAACGTCCCCAGGGAGCTACCAATGCTGAAACACAATGGTTAGTGGCAGAGAAAAGGGCAAGGCTTGACAGTCTGAAAAGTCTTTCCAACCTTGAGTCTAATGATCTCTCCCTGTCAAGGCACATTGGAATTAATGTGAAACCCAAACTGCATGCAACATTTGCTGTTCAAATGTGCACCAACCTAGGCAGCAACAGAGTTTAGCCCTCTGATAATCAAGCTGCATCCTTCTGTAGGCGTCCGCATTGGTGACAGTGGACACACAGACACAGACAAGTGTGGTCAGAGACAAATTGCTGTAAATATATATGGGAGAAGATGCATTCATCTGACCTCATTAGTCAAACTACCATCAAAAGATTTTCATTGCACTATAAAAGGTACAATGTGGATTGGCACAACACTGACAGGGAAGAATGCTCCTGCAGGTAGAGTGGCCCCTTTGGGGTTGAGATCTCTATTCAGCACCTCTCTCACAACTATTATTTTGTTCCTGCCATTGGAATGTGCTGCCCAGGGAGGTGGTGGAGTCACTGTCCCTGCAGGTGTTCAAAAAAGGATTGGATGTGGCACCTGAAGCCATAGTTTAGTTAGTCATGAGGTGCTGGGTGATAGGTTGGACTTGATGATCTCTGAGGTCTTTTCCAACCTTATTGATTCTATGATTCTATGATTTTAAGGCTAGTTGTAGGGCTAAGTAGATATTTAGCATGAGAAAGTGAGGCAGGATCTAATTCTGAGTGGCTTAGACCCCTAAAGCCCAGAGGGAAGGGAAGTGAGGTAGCCTAGCCTATATTAAAACAGGAGTAAGAGTTTCCAGTTATGATCACACCAGCAGATACCACATACAAATACCATTTGGGAACATATGGGTTCAACACCCTTCCTCTTCACTTGACCAACATGTCTGGGGGCCTCTGAATCACCTCATTTCCCTTCTCCTGGCATTAGAAAAGACCTTGGCAACATCATCTCCCTTTTTTTTTTCCCCTCCCCAGCTATAGGAGTTGAGAAGGAGATACACTGGCAGAGTGAATCAGTGGGACAGGAGGATGGGAAAGCCCTATCTGCTGCTGAGCAGCCGTTTCCCAAGAGTGGGCATTTTGCTTGATGTCTGTCAAATAGAAAAGCTTCTAAAGGGGGCTGGAGGATGGGGGTTGAAGATAGTCCACTATGTTACCTGCAGGCCAATCCCAGCTCTTCAGCCTGGTCTTTCTTCTCTAGCTTTATCCTGTCCCCCTCCACCACTGGTGCTGTAACCTTTCCGATAACACTTGTTTCAAGTTCATTAACAAGCAGTGATTGCAGCAGCCCCAAAACAGGATTCGTTTGCATATAAAAAGCTTTGCAGTGCTGTGAGGAAGTTCATTATAGATAATTGAAGAGGCGAGCGCCATAAAGAGGAAATCCTCCCAATGTGGCTTTATCTGATCGACCTAATGTTCTTTCTAATTGAAACAGGGTGGGGGAAAAAAGGCAATTTCATTGGGTGATGTACTGCATAAAATCTCAGAGCTTAGACTAGGCTCTGTGTTTGGATTCAAACATAGTTCTTATTTTACAGTTCATGTCAAGCTTTGGTTGCCTGGTCAGATTTGCGTTTTTGAGAGTAAAATATCAACCTGCTCAGAGGACCCTGCAGCAGGACCTAAGCAGAAGAGTCCTTAAAACAGAGTTATTGTGGGCCTTTTCCATGGGAGGCAGTTTCTCTTCACCTTTCCTCTGTGATGGACATCACCTAGGTTAGCTAAGTACAATTTTCACATGATGTAGGAGAAATAAAAACATCCATGGCCAACAACTCTGCTAACGAAGGGCACAATCCTGTCCCTTTTGTCTCTGGTATATAGTAAGTTAAACCTTTCCTTCACTCTAAGAAGAGCTGTTTCAGAGTCCAGAGGAGCTAAAATCCGGTTTAATGTGTACCAGGGCAACACATTTGAAAGCAGACTCTTGTTGAGTAATTTTGTCTATGTGGCTTCATTCTACTCCTTAAATGCTTTCAAATGAGTCAGTCTTTTAAATAATATCTTCCACCCTTGCCAGTTACTCGTATCAGCAGTGATGCACACCTCAGATCACCAAATTTTGCCAGTTATCAAGCCAGAGAGCTTTTGCAGTGAAAAACGCTGCATGAAATGGGCTGTACTCATTGGGTCAATGCTAGTTTAATTTTCTTTATTTATAACTCCTCATAGAATGCCTCCAAATGTGTTGTGCTGTAGCTTGCAGAAATAATGAAGTCTCAGAAATATGAGAACCCTCTCTCTCCTTTTCTCTCACATATATGTAATGACTCTCATCACAGCTATACATGAATGAGTCCCCAGTGAAAGCCATCATGAGAATTCAGTCAAAGAGGGTGATGAAACCTCTCTAGGGCTATGTGGTCTTAGCCCTGATCTAATTAGTTTGATTCTTTATGGTGCTTCATACATTTATACTTATGACTTAAAGGAGATTTCACCATGTTGTTTTCCAGTATAAAATGGAGACTGACTAAATTATTTATCATCCTCTCCTAGGGAGGAAGCATGTAGGGATCTTTTACAGCCTCATGATACTTCATGGATTTTCTTCTGACTTTACTTTGCACAGTTTAATTCTCCGTTACCATTTATGGCCAGGATCAGGAACCCAAGCTTCATCAAAGTGCTTTCTATTATCCAAAAGAATATGGGTCCAATCTACTTTGAATGGCAGACATCCTACATGGGAACAGGTAGAACACCCATGAAGGTTTAATATAGTGACCTACCCACCTATAAACAATCTCTGCCTTATATTGGTGTCCCAGTTCACTGGTCTTCCCTGTGCATCTCCTGTCATCCAGAGCATTCAAATCAGGAAATCTTTCTTATTTTTCCTTCATACTGCTCCCTCATGGTCTCTGGTAGCATTGGTTGGATCTCCATTTTCTACAGAAGGAAAATGGAGCTCATCTATTGATGACTGCACTGCAGGCACTTCTGGCAATATAAACTCAGTTCTTGTCAATGGATTTTCACCCCTCCTTTCCCAGAAGAGAAGGAGTCATCCCCATTCAGAAGACATAGCCACCACCACCAATTCCTCCATTACTGATCTCAAAGCATCCAGTTACCCATCTCCTGGTGCTTTATACAAGCCTTTTGACTGGAAGGAACATGACCAAAAAGTGAGTCTAAGTGGGGACCATAACTTACTCAAGCCCTTCAGGATACCATGAAAAAAGATACTCAAACTGTTATTTACTCATGTGTTACATAAAGACAGTGCATCTCTTCATGTGCTTAGCTGCAATGTACCATTTTCTCTGTGTCCTCTGTCCCTCAGCACTTATCTACACAGTTTTGAAATTCTTCCAGGGATGGAGAGTCTTATCACTGCCCTGGGCAACCTGTTCCAGGACTTGACAACCCTTTTGAGGAAGAAATTGTTCCTCACGTCCAACCTAAACTTCCCCTGGCACAACTTGAGGCCATTTCCTTTTGCCCTATTTAATAATTAGATTATATTAAGAAGGGAAGGGAAGGGAAGGGAAGGGAAGGGAAGGGAAGGGAAGGGAAGGGAAGGGAAGGGAAGGGAAGGGAAGGGAAGGGAAGGGAAGGGAAGGGAAGGGAAGGGAAGGGAAGGGAAGGGAAGGGAAGGGAAGGGAAGGGAAGGGAAGGGAAGGGAAGGGAAGGGAAGGGAAGGGAAGGGAAGGGAAGGGAAGGGAAGGGAAGGGAAGGGAAGGGAAGGGAAGGGAAGGGAAGGGAAGGGAAGGGAAGGGAAGGGAAGGGAAGGGAAGGGAAGGGAAGGGAAGGGAAGGGAGAAAAGTAGAGGGGAAAAAAGGCAAGCAAAAAGAAAAGATATCTTTTTTTTTTTTTGTCATTGATTTTAGAAGAATTAGATTTCACCTGGACAAAAAGCAGGAAAACAACAAGTCACCTGATGAGAGGCAGCAGAGATTGCCTGAAATGTATTGCCTGAACTTCTCTCTGGCACCTCAGCATGGTCACCTTAGGTCAAGACTGTGACACTACTTGAGCAAAATCAGATGCTTTTTTAGCAGTTACAAAGCCCTGCTGCAAAGAAAGGGCTTCAGGCTCCAGGGCTGACAAGCTGGTTCCCTCCATGAATCACTTTTAAACTCTTGCACAAGCTCCCAGCCCCAGGATAATCTGGAGAATGAAGCAGCAAGGAGCTCAGCATTCCCAGTGCAGCGGGGGAAGGGATGAGTTACAGTCCACGATGTGTTTACATTATTACACCACTAATTCTTAGCATCATAAAAATTATATTTAAAATTTACACAAAGAGTGCTGGGCAATGTTATTAAGTTATAAAGTGGAATCAGGTCAATGCTTTGTAGGCAGGACTCCAAGCTTCATAAATTTCTGGATATACTTCCCCCAAATTTACATTGGCACCAGCAGCAATCAAACCAGCCACAAAAAAGCTCACCCGGTCAAAGAATTTTTTAATGCACCATATATTTTATCTGCACTTTCTAAGTTTACAATGTTGTTAGGTTGATTGATGGTGTGCTCATTTATTGGCATGGCAAAAGTAATAATACATGAAGAAAAAGCTCAGAACTTTAAAGGCATCTGATGAAGAGAAAGCAACAGGATTTATGGGAAGTGCAAACATCTGCAGAGACAACAAAGGAGTAATTGGGTTCTTGCATTGCTGTCACTTCTAGGGGCTCCTTTCTAGTTAAGAGTCTTCCATGCACTCCAGACAAAATACCAGCTCCCTTTTGTCAGATATTGCAAGTGATTTTGGTGCCTGGGAAAAGGCTGGTCCTCAGACTATGGAAGAAATGAGGCCCTGTTTGAGCCCTGTGCACTCTAGCAGCTACCAATTTCAATGGTGGCTTGCACAGATTGGTGTGTAGACCCAGCACTGGAGGAAGGGAGACCCACAGATCAGTAGGAGATCATTAGCTCAGCTGCCATAGCCTCTTGGGTCTGTGAATTCAGTGTTGTGAAGGTTAGAGAGTGAGGAGTGATGCTGATCACCAGAGAAGGGATACTCAAAAAGTAGAGGCTAAATGAAGACAATGAGCCACCTCTCACATGGCTCACTGCTGAACCCCAATGACTGGGAACAAAGTGACTTCCTCCAGGCCCCACAGGCAGTGCTGGGAAATAACCAATGTCTGCTGAGAGCTTGATCCCAGCCTAAGACTATCCTGCCTCTGAAGTCAGTCCACACATCACTGCTAATCAACATTAATGATTTTATCCTCCTTTAATTCTTTATTAATAAAGTCTTTCTCAGCTGGTCCATTATCTCACAAGGATCAAGGTCAGGCTGCCATAATTAGCCAAGTATCACATTTATCCTTTTTAAATAGAGACACAACATTAGCTTTCTTTCAGCCTTTTCCTGCTTTGACACACTCTCAGAAGGAAAAGTAATGATCTGGAGAGCAGGAGCCTTCTGGTCACTGGATGAAGGGAGTGACTAGTGACAAAAATAGTAGATGACTGTGTCATTAGGTACATCTGCTCAGAGGAGAGGTGCTGCTGGAGATGTGCTGGCAGGCTCAGTTCTGGTGTTTCCTGAGTAACTTCCTAGTCTTGAAATAGTAAAACTTATGAACATGTGCATCAAGGCAGGTGGTCTATGTACAAGAGACAAGATAACTCTCTATCTACTTGGACAAAGTCTGTTGTTTGTTAAAGGAAAACCATGCTTAAGCTTCAGAATAACACAGAGTAAAACTGGAACAAGCAAGGCCATGGAAAACACAGGGCAGTGCATAGGCAGCTTCCCAGGCTGCCCAGGGAAAGGATGGAGTCACCATTCCTACAGGTATTTGAAAGATGTGTAGATGTGGTGCTGAGGAACATGGTTTAGTGGTGACCTGGCAGTGCTGGGTTAATAGCTGGACCTGACCCTAAAGGTTGCTTCCAACCAAAATGATTATGTAATTCCATGATAAAAGAGTAATTAATTTATTCTCTGGTTATTACTATATAAATCTGCATCCTTCTGCCTAGGCAGCCTTCTGTCCTTCTATAAGGATTTCTATCTTCTTCCATTGAGAAGGGCAACAAAGATGTTGAAGAAGAACAAGTCTTATGAGGAGCAGCTGAGGGAACTGGAATTATTTAGTCTGGAAAAGAGAAGGCTGAGGGAGACCTTCTCACTCTCTACAACTGCCTGAAAGTAGATAATAGTGAGGTGGGGGTTGGTCTCTTCTCCCTAGTATACAATATTAGAACAAGAGAAAATGGACTAAAATTGTGCCATGGGAGGTTTAGAACAAATATTAGGAAGAATTTCTTTACTGAAAGGGTGTTCAGGCATGGGAACAGGTAGCCCAGGGAAGTGGTGGTGTCACCATCCCTGGAGGTGTTCAAGAAACATGTAGGCATGGCACTTTGGGACATGATTTAATGGCTTTGGTGGTGTTAAGTCAGTGGTTGAATGCAATGACCTTTGAGGTCTTTTCCAACCAAAACAATTCTGTGATGCTGTGGTTCTTTTTGAAGTTCACAAGACCTTTCATCTGTATCAAAGCACTGTACATCTATGCATGGCACCCCAGCAGCCCAAGGAAGCTGCAGATTTTTAACATGGTCATAATACCTCTTACTGCTCATCCATGTGGGTACCAATGACATCAACCTGTTGCTTCTCCACAAAGATATATTTCTTCTACCCTTGTGCCAACAAATGGGCTTTGCATGCTTATAGCACCTTCTCTAACCTCAGTCTCACTCAGAAGCCACAGGAAATCTCATTACGACATTCTTACTGATGTCTAACGTGGGTTGAGCCAAAACTGTAGTGCTTTCTTCACAAGACAGGACCAAAAATCTATTTCTCCTCTGAAACTGTCTATTGTTGAGAGCTCCAGACTTTGGCCCAGCTAGGCCAAGAAGGGCCAACAAATTCAGAAGTTAGTAGAGGAGACAGAGGTTGCACACACAAGGGTGTGTTGATGCAAACCCACCTCCTTTGAAAAACCAGGACAGAACCCCAGAAAGTCTTGACTTGCACAGTGGGAAGGTTGGAACCACAATATCATAGCTCTTGTCACCCTCTCCCTCACTGAGATCCATGACAGCATGAGATAATGTCCACGCCAAAGCAAATGGACTTCTGCTCAAAGACAATGGCGTGAAGGAGAGTCTGGGCTCAGTGTCCCAGAAATGCCCCAAGAAGGGCAGAAGACACATTCCAGCCTCATTTCTTATCTGCAGTTTCAACATCCTGAAAATATTTCTCCTTGGCCAGGTCTCAAAAGCTAACATGTCCCAAAGCAGTGAAGGAAGTTGATGATACAATGGAGAAAACCAAAAATATTCCAACTTCAGGACTAAATCATTGCCCTGGACTAAGTCTGAAGAGGTAACTGTCTTTCCTCTCTCAAATTGCAGGGTACCAAAGAGATCCCAGCAGTTCTACTGGTGTCCAGATATCCAGAGAAACCCTGTATCCATTCAAGGCATTACAATGACATTGCACTGAGCTAGGCTATCAAAACAACAGAAGCTCTTCCTGATGTTATTTCAAGGATGCTGTGTTGGTGTTGATAATATTCATCTGTGGGGACAGATGAATATTATCCTGCTGCATTTTAAGATCACTTTGTCCTGTGGGATAAATAATTTTCCATGACAAAGATGGCCAGCCCAACTGTTATGAGTGATGTTTAGCAGGGATGTGGTAATGGAGTTACATCTCCATTCCAAGAAATATCCCCGGGTTGTTCCTAGAAATTACATGAACATGTCCTTCATTAGTCACTCACATTGTGGCTGGAGAAACTAAGCTCTAACAAAAGAAAGGATGTATTAAGGTAGGATGGACCACTCACAGGGAGAAATTTTTTCATCAGGTCTCAGTTCCTTTTGTGATTTTGTTGGAGATGTCAACAACAACAGATGTGATGGAATTGCCCTGCACCAGGACATACTTCCTGCAGATCCAGACCTGGCTAAAAATTTCTGTGGAAGCTGAACAAGTTACCAGCCTTTTCTCCTGTGAGCTGGATGACTGTAGGGCAGAAAGGCTCAGAGATACCAAAAGGTACCCCAAAAAAAAAGCCACTTCACACCCAGACTTTCTATGTTTTTCCTCACCTCAGTGCAAGTCAGTATGACAGCAAATCATCTAATTTGTTTGTATATGCTCAAAGACTTCTTACGAAGGGCCCCCACTGTAAGATCACAGCTCCAGGTACTGCATGCTGCACAAGCACCTATTCACAAAGTCATTATCCAAATGGGAAGAGGGTGTAAGAGGAACAGGGGCACAGAAAGGTGAACGTGCCCAAGTCAGCACCCAGCTGGGAACAAAACTCTCATCTGCTGAAATAAAACCTGTGGCCTCATACACTACGTGATGGTGCCTCTGAGCAGTGTTTTTATGCTCTATCAGGACTCCAAGAGCAAGGGGAAAGCTTTCTACCTGGCCTCCAATTTCTGTGTTTAATTTCCTCTTATTATCTGAAGCATCCTCTCTGAAGAGGTTGTACCCACTACATGATACATCTCCATTTCTGAGTAAGGGCTTTAATGGTGGATGAGGGATGAAATGCCACACCCTGAAATGCAAACCAGGAGCCCCACAGCATGGCTGGATGCAAACCATCACCTACGGCTTCCTCCCCTCACTCCCTCTGGACAGGATGCTGTCAAGATTGTGGAGCCTCCATCTCTGGGGTCATTCACTACTCACCTGGACATCATCTTGTGCAACCTGTTCTAGGTGAACATGCTCTGGTAGGGAATTGGACTTAATGATCTCCAGAAGTCCCTCTTCTGACCCCTACCATTCTGATTCTGTGCTTGAAAGACTTGTAAGAGCTAAATAGATAATAAACACCAAACCCCCATGCTGCTTTAAAAGCAGGTGCCATGAAATGCATGCATCACCATGCCAGATCCATTCTGCATGGGGGGGCTCCTGTTGCCCACAGCAGCTGCCTCTGTAGAGCTGCTCCTGATCTCCTCTCCTGTGGTGTCTCTGCCTGCTCACAGCATTTGAAGACAGCAGGTTGCTTGCAGTTGCCATAGAAACTACACCTCGCATCCTCCCTTTATAATGATAGACAGGTGCCAGGATAAGTGAGTGGAAAATTGACAAGTGGGGAAGGATTTGTCGCTGGCCTCACTGCAACTGTCATTAGAGTCCCTGAGAAACGAGGGACACATTAATTGGAGCAGAGATGGGTTTTGTCTCTTTTCTGTGCTGATGCTTCCAGCAGCCACCTCTCTGGCCGGGTTAAAGCAGGCTGGAAACCGGAGCGGGAGGGAAACAGAGCAGTTGCCACAGCAACAACTGAAGATGCATCACCAGAAGGTTTGTCGCTGCAAGGAAGCAAGGAGTTGACTGTGTTCACTTGATGGCCCTGCAGGTCCTCTACCCTCTCCCCAGTGCAGACACCCAAAGAACTGTAGAATCATAGAGTCAGATAATTGTTTTGGTTGGAAGGATCATATCCATCCATGCACCAGGGTGAATTTTGGGATGAGGTAGGCATTGTGTCCATTTTCTGCACCCTGCAAAGAGGACAAAGCAGGACATCTGGGGGCCCTGAACAACTGTCTGCTGACATCTGGAGGTAAATCCCTCCCTAAGCCAAATAAAGATGCACTGACAGGGTGGGGAATGGTGTTCTGAGTTTACAGAATCACAGAATCAACCAGGTTGGAAAGACATCGGAGATCATCAAGTCCAACCTACTACCTAATATCTAACACCACCTGACAACTAAACCATGGCTCCAAGTGCCACATCCAATCTTTTTTTGAAGACCTCCAGGGAGGGTGACTCCACCACCTCCCTGGGCAGCCCATTCCACCGCCCAATTACTCTTTCCGTGAAGAACTTTCTCCTCACCTCCAGCCTACACCTCCCCTGGTGCAGCTTGAGACTGTGTCCTCTTGTTCTGTCACTGGATGCTTAGGAGAAGAGACCAACCCCCACCTGTCTTCAACCTTCTTTCAAGTAGCTGTAGAGAGCAGAAAGGTCTCCCCTGAGCCTCCTCTTCTCCAGGCTAAACAACCCCAGCTTTGCTACAGGCAAAGTCCATGATGAGGATATGTGGGCATTGTCACAAGGGAATGGCATGAAATGGCATAGAGTAGAATAGAATAAGAATATCTTCATATTAATCCAACTGCCTGACCACTTCAGGGTTGACTAAAATTTAAAGCATGTTAAGGGCATTATCCAAGTGCCTCTGATATCTGCCAGTTCAGGCTGAGCTGTCATTCCTACTGCCTACCTTCTTTATTTCCCTCTCTTCTCCCCTGATGGCATGGAAGCCCCATCCCTGGAGATATTGAAGGTCTGGCTTGAAGGGGCTCTGAGCAACCTGATTTAATTGGGGATGCCCCTGCTTACTGCAGGGAGGGTTGGACTAGACCTCCAGAGGTGCCTTCCAACTTAGTGCGTTCTAGGATTCCTTGCTTCGCCCAAAAAAACATTCCTAAGAATCCAATTTCCTTACATTTTTTTTCTCCCAAACCCAATCATCTTATATTTAGACTAGATACAATGAAGAAAATTTTTGCAATGAAGGCAGTGAAGCACTGTTCCAGGTTGCCCAGGGAAGTGGGAAATAACCCATCCCTGGAACCACTGCAGGTCAGGTTGTTTGGGGCTCTGAGCAACCTGCTCTGGTTGAAGATACCTGCACAGGGGTTGGACTAGATGATCTCTGATTCCATGATCTTTCAAGGTCCCTTCCTAGCCAAACCACTCTATGATTCTATGATTCTTCGTTCAGCATGAGGCATGAGGAAGGGTTGGGTGCTCCTCAGCAGCTGCTCTCCAGCATGCTGCTCAGATGGCTTTCTATTGCTTCTGACAAATTAATATTTGAAGCAGTTGTTTCTTTCATGTGGGCTTTGCTGTCGTTAGCACATACAACTCGACATAAAAACACTTTGGTGTGAGATCTTTTCTTCTCTGCTCCTTTTAGGCAGCAGATGAAAATCCTTTTAATAAAAAGCTTGTTTGGGGGAGGAAGAAAAACACAGGCGCACGCCAAGTCGGCTGAGCAGGGAAAGATGAAAACCTCCTTCAAGGTAATTAAATGATTATGTATCTTTTAAACCCAGTGGATAACAGATTTGTTATCTAGGCTTGTTTTTGGCTTTTGCCAGGTTTTTTTTCTCCTCCTCTTTCCTCCACATAAAGCTAAAATCCTTGCAAGGCCTGGAATAAACAGTGTTCATCTTAGAGAAGAAGGCACAAAAGAATATTTAATCCCTTATCCCATCAACTCAAGCAGGCTACCCCAGCTTCCACATCCTGGTACAGATATCTGTGAAACACTGTCATGGAAACTATCCACTGGACCAGAGCAGGTCTGTACAGAATCACAGAATGGTAGGGGTTGGAAGGGACCTCTGAAGACCATCGAGCCCACCCTGTCTGCTAAACGAGGATCACCTGGAGTAAATCACACAAGATCACATCCAGACAGGCTTGTAATCTCTCTCCAAAGAATGAGACTCCACAACCTCCTTGAGCAGTTCCAGTGCTCTGCTACCCTTAAAGTGAAGATTTTTTCCTTATGTTTACATGGAATCTCCTGTGTTCCAGTTTGTGTCCATTGCTCCTTGTCCTGTCACTGAATACCACTGGGAAGAGTCTGGCTCGTCATCCTGACAATCACCCTTTAGCTATTGATGACAAGATGGACGATGCAATCAGATATCAAGAGAGACAGGTGCTGCTTCTGCAGCTTCTATCACACCAGAGACCCTCAGAGCAATTGTTTTATTCCTCTGTGCCTCAGTTTCCTTCTACTACTTCTTGACTGCCTTACCCAATGGCAGAAGAAAATGACTAAGCAAGATCTTATCTGTGTATTTTGTCAAGTAAGGCTTAATTTCACAGTGTGTGAAGTGGTTTGTGGTGCAACATTAATACCTCACTACAACTTCAGCTATGGTCAGCAGCAAATGTCAAAAGCAGAGACAAGATGGTCAAGAAAAAAACCCAGAAATTTGGCCTGCTCCCCTCTGTCTTTGAGACTAATTCTCTCTGCTATTGCCACCAGCTTTCTTTGAGAAAAACAATAGCAAACCCAATCCACTTCAGTATTAAAATGTCTTTTTTTTTTCTCATTCCTTTCCTTCCCCTCCTTCCCTCAATAGCAATAATATCAGCTCCCTTTTCTAAAGCAAGAATTCACTGAGTGTTATTTAAAGGTAGTGGACTTGGCTTTCCAAAACCTGCTGTAAAGGGAAACTATATGCCTAGCTGAAGTATTTCTGCCACAAATCATCCAGAGACATCATCAACCCTTTCTAATCAAGCTCAGTAACCTAATCATAAACAATCATGCTTTCTGACTATGCTGGAGTCCTTCACCAGGAGCAAAAACGGGATTTCCCAAGGTTCCAACAGTGGTTGATACAGCTGTATCATAGGCAGAGCTGATTCACTAAGAACCTGACAAGTGACAGGTAAGAAAATGATGGCTTCTTGTTGACAGAGAGGGATGTTCCTTTTTTGTCCTTTCTCCATCTGTGGTTTAGTTTTGCCTTGTGGAGGCAGGACAATCAGTTCTATCTATCCACTGCACAATTCAAAGCCCTCCCTTGGGTGGTAGATCACAGACCACACAGATAGAAAGAGCATCTTGCCTTATGGACAGCTTTGGTCATAGCCAAAGCCTTTCTACTGTCCTGCTGGGTCAGTCTCAGATTCATTCTGCACTCTACACTAATCAACAACTCACACTACAAGGAAAACAAAACCAAAAAAAACCAAGATCCTCTCAGAGAACAGGAAGAAGACTTGAAAGAATGGCAGGTTGAGCCCAGGGGAATACAGAAACTCATGAGATGTGTTAAGGAAATGATAGAGTCAGAAGTACACGAGGTCACAAGCCTCCTTTCAAAGTGCTCCAAGCTGGTCCAGGGTGATTGATTGGTACCAACCCAGTCAATCCAATTGGCCCAGGGCATCTGGAGAGTGGGAAGCCTCTTCCCACGTGATGGCAAGATGTTATAGAGGCAAAGTGATAAAAAGATCACCTGGAGGTGGGTGTATCAACACGAGAAGCTGAAAGTCATAGTGAGGGGGAAGGGAGCAGGTTTGACATGCCAGCAATGATGATTACAGAGGGAAGGAGTTTCTGGCAGTGGTCCATATTACAGAGTAACACCAATGTTTGTTTGCTTGGCAGAGTCTCTTGGTGTAATCAGACCATATGATCCTGGAAGCTGGCCATGCTAATCTGCTCAGCAGACTCATGGAAGGACTGCAGATCGGATGATCCAACCATCCCACAATGGTAGTACAGTTTCTCACCAGTCCATCCTTGAGACTTACTGACATAGCAGGTACTCACACCTGAATGGTAACACACACTTCCCTTTCCTGATCTGAGGGTTCAACTGCTTGTAGAGGCAGGGATCAGAAAGAACATTGCAAACGGAGATGAAAGGCCAGCAAAAATAGGCCCACTCAAGGTGATGGTACATTTTGAGCATTCCTGATATTGTGATGGTATGGGGAGGTCTGGAAATAGACCTCAGTCCTTTCCATCTTGTAAGTCATGTTATGACATTGGCAACTGGGTGGAGGTCTGGATAGAGAGCGAGGAGCCAGGCTTGCCTTCGAGTTAACAAATGGTTTCTATTGTTCAAAGAACCTACTCAACGAATGGGCATGGGTACAGGACAGAAAAGGAAAAAACTAATGGTGAAAGTAAAAAATAGACAGTGGAAATTGCAGTGAGCAAGATGAGTCAGTGAGAAGATGGCTTCTCAAGAGAAGCGTGGGAGATCCATGCAGCATTTGTTCAAACTGCCATTTGACAAAACCTTTCTGGCCACAGAATGAATGTCAGTCTGTGTTTGTCAGAATGCACTTCTGATGTAATCCTCCCCCAGCCCCAGTGTCCTTGAGAGCCAAAAACACACAGATAGCAATGAGAATGATGCAGAAACTACAGGACATTTCTTTCACTGCCAAGTAGAAAGCTATCTCTGGAATTCTGGGGTTTTGCAAGGCCATTACTCTTGCAGATACTATCCAGTCATTCCAGTGCTGAGAAATGTTTCTTCTGCACAGCAGGCAGCAAAAACAGCTCCTGAGTTGAGCAGCTGACTGCCAAATGTTGTCTCCCATGGGAAGAATGTTTGTGCCCACAGATGCTTTTGCTGCAGAAGCCAAGAGGGCTGCAGGTTTCATTAGAAATGACCAATGTATCATGCATGTGTTTCATAAAGCCTTCACTGCCTTGGAGATCAACAGGTGTCTTCTATGTGACTCTCTGTGCTGCCACAAAAATTATTCAGAGCAACTTTGCAACATCAGAGAGAGAGAATTTGGACTGAATAGAGAAAGAACCATCTCTACTGACAGACAAAGCCCCTCAGACTGGAGCTGTCTCCTAGTCTGAAGACAATACCCTTCAGAAACAAAACTAGTGAGAGCAGATAAAGCAGCAATGGAAAAGGTATGATAAAATAGGTAGATCTGTAGAGGACAATGAGTCCACTGCCTCCTCCCCAATTCTGCAGATCAAGACTGTGGAGGGCATAAAGACCAGGGTCAGTAGCATCCCCAGTCCATTCCCTAAGGATCTAGGATGGCACAGAGCTTCTCCTTATCTCATTTCTGATGGGAACAAGTGTCAGAAGCACCAGGGATTGCTAGGGGTTGAGGGAGGAGGAGATGCACTGAGAGATGGAGGCACTTCACTTTGGGCAGAGGATTGGAGAAGAGAAGAGCTGGGAACTGGGAAGCTGAATCCTGTACTTTGTACATGAGAGACAACAGAGGGAGTCTGCAGAGGTGATAAATGGTGGTGGCGTTGCACAGCAGGACGCTGAGATGAAGTGTTCCAGGAAATGCCACCTGAGCAAGGGATTGAGGTCCTGCCAGTTCGAGGGCACAGAGACTTGTGCTCGGCAGGGCAAGACAAACTCTTCCACGGCTACATGTGAGGGAACAGAGCCTGTCTGGTTGGTATAATCCACCAGAAGGGCTGCCTTCCTTCACTGCTTCATCACCAAGCAGAGGATGCTAAGCCTTCCAGCGCCTCAGCAAGTTTTCCAGCAGGTTTACAGCAATTTCTGAATCCTGGTAGATGAACTGGCAACCTCCCTGCTCATGAATATTTATGGTTTATCCTAATGCCACAGCAGTTCAGGATGTCTGCTCCAGAACACCTCAACCAGCATGTAAGTGACATCTCAAACAGCACATAAGGAAGAGGTGGGAGGAAATGGGAGATGCCACAGAAGTGTGAAGACACTACCTGTGTATCATTTGGTCCAGCAAACTGGCTTGCCTGAGGCATGGGTTGGGGAACACGTTAGAGATACCAGACCCAGAAGGCAGCACAGGCAGCAGTGGGGATTTCATCCTCTGAATGCAACACACATTACCAGAACCTTCAGCAGCTGCCTCTGTGCCTGGTGGTTCAGCAGATATCAGATCTCATAATGGGTACTGGTCTCAAGAGACCAGGAAGACAACAAAGCATCTCAGGTCATTTACCAGACAGGTCAGGATGCTTTCAGGTCATTTCTCACCAGGAAGTAATTAAGTGGCTTCCTATCTGTATTCTCCTAAGCTCTACTTGTCTGCAAGTGCTTGTTACGAACCAGACAGCATTTTCAGCCCAGCAGCCAGCTCTGCATTAAGCCCCAAGGTCCAGTTCAGCTCAGCAACCGGCAATGAGATATTCCACAGCCTTGGCTGGAGGCAGTTTGATGGACTGGCCATTAGGCACCAGATCCAAGAAGCCACGGAGGTGTTCAAAGCTTGTCTGAAATCTACTGATGCTGTGACCATAGTCCTAAATCCTCCTCAGATCTCAGCAGCATGGGGCAGCTGTTCAGGGGCAACCTCTTTTCCTCCTGGAGGAGACACATGCTGAACGTTTCCCACCCCTCCCAGTCCCTTGGGAGCTCACAATGACTTTCTGAGGTAGCACACTCCCTGTAGTGTATAGGAGAAAGAGAACAGCTCCCTGGGCATCTGATAGAGCAGAGAGGAGAGGAACTATCTGTAAAGGAATAGGTGAGGGTCTCTTGGAGGGTAATCAGAAAAGGGATGGAGTGGAACTAGAGGTAGAGAAGGACTCTGGAACTGTTGGTTTGACCAAGGTCAAGACGTCATATCGACCCTGAGCAGCCCACATAGGAAACACATGCCTTGTGGCCCTGCCTACCTCAGGCAGCTTGACTCGTCCCTCCTGGAAGGAGCAGGAGCTGGGGTCATGAGTGCAGACATGGCGGTACTTGCACCAGTGACACCGGTAAGGGCTCTCCACGCATGACAGGCACCTGGAAATAGAGAGAAAGAGTAGTCACTTGGCCAGCTGGCTCCTATCAACCAACAGGACAGACTTTGAGGCTGATAGTGTTTCTCAAAGGGAAACAGAGCTCAGCAAACATTGCTTTTGCCATCACTAGCAGACAGCCAGAAGCTTTGAACTGACCTGACACCATAAGGTTGCAGGACAGTGCTGGACTTGCCATGTCCTGAACTGGTTGTCACTGTGATCACAAGTCTCTGAGATTAACTAAATAACTTACATTGCATTCACACCATTGTATCTAGAGTAATAATAATTGTTTGCTGTATTTTAGTTGTCCTATTAGAACTTTTAATCAGACTATCAAGAAGTTCTCAGATCTATAGATAAGAGGCATTTCCCTTTTTGCCCTTAACAAAAGCCTGAGTGTAACAAAAAAATAAAAGCTCAGGAGATGGGTGGAAACTGCTATAGTATTGCTACCTCCACAAAGAACTGCCCTGGGAGCTGCAAAAGCATTAAGACAAGGTGGTCAAGGGAAGCGCTAGTGGGAGAGGTGACACCCATGGAGAGCAGCCCCTGTGCACCAGCAGTGCCATCTGGCCAATTCTCTTACTCTCACATATGATACAGAGGCACAAATTGGGAAACACCAAAATCAGAGAGCCAGGGATGAGGTAGGGAATTTTCACTCCACTGTGTCTCACAGGCTTCTTAGTGTGAGCTCTGGCCAGAGCTAGATGGCTCCTGCAAATAACTGTGTTCTTCTTTTCCTTATCTCAGTGTAGAAGAGAAGACTATTGTAGCAGCTGCTTGGGAAGCAGAGGGATATTTATGATGTCATCTGCTCAGAGTGTAAGAAAGAGCTATTCCATCCATCTTACAAGGGTTTGCTCCCCTATGCCCCATAGACCGTGTGGAGTAAGGGCTGCAAACACTTCTCCTGGCTGTGTTACAGAACTGACTTAAACCTACATCCCACTTGGGTTTTTTAAAAATTTATTATGATGTCTTCTCACCAACAGCCAAACTGATCCATAACAAGCTCTCTACACACAACAAACCCTGTATGGTAGCACCTCCTGGTCACTCACACTGCTGCTGGCAATCTTCATGCAGCTGTAAGTTCTGAATGACCTGGAGGGGATTTGAAGGTAGAAAATTTTCCTGGTCCTTATGTGCCACTGGGTTTTTTAATGGGCAGGAGTGAAAAATATTACCTCTAGTAGAGCTTGGCTGAGCCCAACAGGCTGAGCACACCCACCCTGTGCCCTTGTCTCTGTGAAATCCTGCCCAGCTCCAATCCATTTTCAGCTCTGGTGCAGTGAGCTATTCTTCAGATTGGTAACAAGTGCTTGCTCTGATACATCAAATTAAAAATGGATGGTGTATTATAGTTTGTCAAGTAAGAAACCAAAACATGCCATAAATATTTAACACCACCATCTCTCCTGCTCTCCCCCCACCCCCAATCCCCTCCAACACTTGCTTTCTGATACTGTTTGTCAAAGCAGCAGGAACACAGAAATAGGATTTGCCTTTTCTTGTGAATTGCTGAGCTGCAGTAATTATCTGCTTTTGGCACTTCTGATGGCTCAGTGGTTGGGAAAGAGCTGCTCAGCCATGTTCAGGGATGTATCATCCTGCTGGAAGAGCATCTTTCTGCAGGGAAGGTGCAGACTTGCTCTGGTGGGGCAGCACTTGAGAAAACCTGTGTGCCAGCTAATCCCTAGAAGGATGGGGTGCAGGGCAGTAAAGGAGCTTGCAGGATGGAAAAGATGGTCTTGAGGGAATCAGCTGTGTGTTTCCTGATCAGTTTATATCATGCAGGAACCAGAAACTCCTGCCTTTCCAGATCTCAGAGTCTAAGCCCATACTAATCACCTGGAACAGGCTCCTACTGGTGGAACCAACAGCATGGATGAGGGTTGAAAGTGTGAATGGATAGGCAGGATTCAGCCATCCATGGAACACTGCTTAACAGGAAGATAGGGGGAGAATTTGCTGGGGTCATGACTTACTTTTGACGTAATTGTTTCGTGAACCCCCACTAATGTGATGCTCCTCTGCCTGAGGATGTACCACTCAACTCAATGCCTTCCTGCAAAGGAGGCTCATCCCCAGAACAAATAGTCACTATGCTACTCTTGGTCTTCTCTGGAGGGACACCACTGCACTATGACACAAGTGACCCTGACCCCCGGTCACCTCCATGCCTAACCACCTTCCTGAGGGACAGGTGCCCCAGTCAGCAGCGAGTTCTGTGGTGGATTCAGGCCAGGGTGGAATGGAAAGCAGGTATCAAAAGAAATGAACATACGAGTTGTGGACGCTGCAGTTGTAGAAGACGAAGCTGGTGCTGGCAAAGGTCATGCCTGTTTCCTTGGACTTGAGCTGAAGCTGAACAATGTGATGGTCTCCTGGGGAAAAAAATAGACACATTAATGTACGCCTGGTTTTTTAGCCTAGTTAATGCTTGTTGGCCCTGCCAGTCTGAACCTGGGGCTGTCTCAAGTACCTTGGCTAATCCATCCTCAATAGATGCGGCAAGTGTAATAAAATCCTCCTAGGGACCAGGTCTCCAATGGGTACATCTCCCACCCTTACGGTCCTGAGGTGATGGAGCATGTCCTTACCACTAGGAAATTTCACACCTAGGATCAGTCTGGACTGGATGATGACAACAAGCCTGGACAATACCTCACTAGATTAAAAAATATGGTGACTGAAGTCATCAAGTAGGAAAGTTAAGCTCAAAGGATGGATGCACATGTCTGGAATTAGGAAGTCATTAAAATGGAGCATGGTCCTTCAAATTCTTCCTAGCTGCTGGTTCATTTGATGCCCCCAAAAGGAAGGGGCCTGTTAAAGATTTGATTGTGGAGCCCAGATAATGGTGGCATGTGTATAACCTGTCTGAAGAATAAACACACCTGCTTTCCTGAGAAGATAAAGAAAGATCTACTTTCTTCTCACCCTTATTATTTAACATCTCTGAAGAGGGCCTAATATGCAAGATAATCATGCCTGAAAAAAAGGACACCTCCAGATGCTGCCCCCAAAGAGAGGTTATAACTTGAGAAAGCAGGATGAAGGAATGAGCAAGGAAGATGGATAACATAACAGTGAGGATAAGGTAGGGACTCCCTATCTGCAGCCTGGGAAATGCTGATGAACAGTAAGATACCCAAGTAAACAGTTCCTCCAGGTTCACTCACTCCATTCACCCCAAGTTCCATTCACCCCTGCCTTTGGCTTCAAAGAACCCACCTTAGTGCAAGACACATCCACAAGTCACTGCACTTCCAGCAGGAGCCATCCATTTCCACAGTAGACTCATCTGCAGCAAAGCCTGCCCCTCAGCTCCCACACAGCATCTCCTTATTCCCTTTCCCACTGCTCCCATGTTGGGCAGTCAGCTGCCACATCTTAGTGGTTGGTCTGAATGATCTTAAAGGTCTTTCCCAACCAAAATAATTCTATGATTCTTCCCACAATGCCAAAGGCCCTATTCAGAGCCCATCAGCTATGGGTAATGAGCTGGTGCAGTAATTGTAGTAATTTGGTGGGGAAGGGACCCATGTTTAATTCAAGACCTGAACCTGGCTGGCCCTTTCACCTCTATTATTTTCCTCCTCACCTGAGAGATTCATTAATCAATCAGGCCAAAGCAAACCTGACAACTCATTGCAGTATGTGCCCGTGTGCACACTCACACATCTACAGGTAGACACACAGACAGATGCACACACTTCACCAAACATATTTTGCTTCCAGGGTTGAGGGGATTTTAGTAAGTCCACAAAGAACTGCAGGTGCTCTTGGGAGTACCTAGAAAAGTTGTTTACAAAGGAAAACAAACAAGGGCAGGGAGTTATGGTGGGGAGGACCACCCTTGGAGACAAGGTTATTTTCTGTGCTGGACAACTTTTGGAGGGGGAGCCAGTAGCAAACCTGGAGGAACTAAGGGTAATAAAGCCTGAGGTTAGAGACAAGGAACTGAGCATAGACATCTAACTGTGGGAGAAGCAGGATGAAATGATAGATGGGAATGTTTAGGTCTGCAGGACTTTGTAGCTGCTGCAAGGATGGAGTATGTTGAGAGAACACACAACCTCATTCCCTGGGTTGTATACCACCAGCCTGGGCAAAAGGTGAGCGAACATCCCACATCCATCTCTTGTCTTTGCAAGATACATGCAACTACCACTCGGTGGCAGTCTGGAAACATAGAGTCTTACACAGAGAAGCACCTCAGTGCAGGTGCTGGTCTGGCAGCTCAACACTTGCACACATGTGCACAGAAACACACACATTCAGACCACTCATACTCTGATGTGCTGCTGTGCAGCTCCACTAGCAAGCAGTGTCCCACCATGCTCTGCGTATCATGTCCTCACTCTCCTGTGAGTCAAACTTTGAAAGACAGCAGGACACAAAGGTGTGGGGTGAGGAAGGGAGGGAACAGAAGTGCAGATGGAGGAGTTGTGGGATACCCACCATTCTCTGTGATGATCTGGGGCACCTCTTTGGCAGCTGGTGAGATGCATTGGATCTGACTGCCCACCACCAAGCCATCCATCTCTGAAAGGTCTTCAAAAGTGCAATTGACTCCTGCCGACAGCTCAGGAACGTTGTAGGTCTCCAAGACAAGCTGCAAGCAAAGATGGAGGGAGGGAGGGAGGGAGGGAGGGAAGAAGAGAGAGAAAAGATAAAAAAAAAAAAAAAAACAGAAAAGAGAAAATACTAAGCCAAACAACAGAGCTGGGTCAGCAGGAGAGAATTACACTGGAGAGGTTGGACAAAGAACCTCTTGCTAGAGAGAGCATCCTCCTTCAACAGAAAGCAGCGATTCAGGAGAGGGATGTGTGTGCGGAGGGGGAAGGAGATGAGATGCTGATGCCAACACAAGTGGTACGTGGCTATGCAGGGACAACTGCACTGTATCCCAGTGCTGGCTGGGTCAGTGGAGGGGTGGGAGTGCTCACTATCTGTCATGCAAGTGTAAGGTTAGGTAGGGAGTCTTTGGAGCCAGCCATGAAGACCAGGGCTTTGGAGGCCCCCAAGGCACGCGGTTTCTGAGGAAGGTGACCACTACTCACAAGAGGCACTCTGCAGACTACAGAGAAACTGTAGCGCTCCAGTCTAACTCTCTACGGGCTGCTCTCCTAGCATCAGCAGATGGGGGAGCACTCTGTCACCAAGTTCCTGTGTAAGGAGAGTCTAGTTACAGCCTTCAGTCCACCACAAAACAACCGCTCTCTCTAGAGGCACAAGCAAACCTCTCCTGCCCATCCCACCAAAGAAGCAGTTGGCTCTGGGGACCTGCTATATTGGGGCTCCATACATAAAAAAAGCTGTGAAGGAGGAATTGCTCACGTTTGTAGAGTTCACAGCACCTGTTGGCATTGCTATGCCATTGCCTGTGGCCATGAAAAAAGGAATGCCATGGCTGGTTTCCACCATGTTTGTTGTCTACAGAAGGACCTTCATGCCGCTATCTTCCCAGATCAGTTAAGGTCCTCCATCATGGCTCTCCATCACTGAGGGTCCTGCCCAACCCACCAGGTCATGTCTGAGCACAGAGAGGCATCCCAGTGTACTTCTAGCATCTGCTGATGACCTAGCAGTTACTACAAATTTAGCGTTTTTGTGACCAAACACTAGAGCAGATCACTTGACACAGGCACAGATGCTCTCCATGCTTGCCTCCTCCATGAGCTAGCTGAGGCCCCATCTGAGGTGACAGCCACTGAAAGGAGTCACAGATGCATGCTGAAGTGATGTTTCTACCAGCACAAAGAACAGAGGAGGTCAGTTCAGGTGACAAAGCAGGAGAGGATAACATGACATAATGCTTCCTGCTCTCCCACACTGTGTTTTCCTCACTTTGAGCAAGCTTGGAGCTATTTCTTCACACTAGATGCCACCAGGGAGAAAGGCTGAGCAGACAGGCCTTAGCCCTGGCTGACATAAAGCCTTTGTGAGAGTATGTTCATTTTTGCACAATGGGAATGGCAGTGGGGAAGGTGATTTTTTTAATTTATTTTTTTGTCTTGGAGTAAGAGGAGTAGGAACAAGCTTTGAATATTTGGATGGATTTAGCATTCAGGCTAAGTCCATTCTCCTAGTTCATTAGAAATCTGTTAGCAATGGAGAAGAGGAAAGCTTTCTGATTAACAAATCTCTTTCTGAGCATGGATGATGCAGAATGAAGGTGTGCCATGCAGATGATGACACCAGTGGATAGACCAGTAGTGCTTGGTCACAAATGTCGTAAGCTGGTGTACGCTCTAAAAAGACAAGATGTC
Source organism: Indicator indicator (assembly GCF_027791375.1). NCBI lineage: Eukaryota > Metazoa > Chordata > Aves > Piciformes > Indicatoridae > Indicator > Indicator indicator. The sequence goes on along the minus strand of NC_072012.1, from coordinate 12,855,277 downwards.
CTCACACACTTGCTCTGGAGCTGTTGCAATGAGGAAGGAGCAAAGTCTTCCCCCAGCAAGTCTCTCAGAGATCTCAGAGCAGCAGTCCTGGACTGAAACAGACTCATACAAATTCCCAAGTCTCTTTTAGTGCTCAAAAGCTGGCTACATAGATACCTTCTCTGCCTCTGTGAGCAAGACATGGCCTTTGACTCTTCTACAACTGAAGTGAGACTCAGTAGAGATACCATCAGTCATTTGTACATTGGTGCTCCTCTCCTGGTTTGCCAAGAGACTATCTGTGGTGACTGTGGATGAGCTGGGTGACCAGTCTATCTAGAACTGAGCCAAGACTCCTATGTTCATGCAGGTTATTGGGCAACAACCAGATGATGGCAACTTCTAATCCCAGCAGCTCTGGGTTGACTTGCCCTGGGAGTAACCTAGAGGTAAAGGTCTTTTATTCTGTTATCGTTTTCAATCACCCTGAGCCAGCTGGTCCCCCAGGATTCATTCCAACATGAAAGAATTCAGTGGCTACTGAAAGAATTAGAAAAAAAGCCTTGAACTCCCAGAAGAACAAAGGACTTAAGATGTCTCAGATCAGCTTTGTTTGAAGCCTAGGAAAGTAAAGTCACAGCAAAGTTAAGAGGCTGAAACAAAGCAGCAATGATTGGACATTCAGGCTTTGAAAGGCTGACTTCATTATCACTGAAAAGATTTTAGCACTCCAAAACCTGACACCTGCAAGATGTCTGGCAGCTGCACCTATTCAGACAATTCAGTGTGCAGGGTCAGTAACCAACACATCCAGAGATGGAGCTATTAGGGCCTGAGTTACCAACTTAATTCCAGTCTTAACTAATATGTCCCTGGTAACCTGAATGAAATGGGTTTCTGCCACCTTCTCAGAGCTTGTTGGGATCTCACCACATAAGGTACTGCTGTCATGAGCCAGGAGAGAAACCACAAGCTGGTTAGATCTTCAACAGAGATTTCTTGCCTCAAACCCAGAAAACGATCCAGATCATCTACTGCTCTGCCAGCATTCACTGTGTGGATTCATTGGCTGTTGACTTGGCTAGCTCAAGACCATAAAGGTTAAACTTTGTACTAAAGAAGGTCACAAGAGCTAGCAGGAACCTCAGCAGCCTTAGTTGCCTCTGTGTAGCATCTTGTAACTCTCTGTTCTGCATACTTAGCACAGGAGCTGAAGCAAAATAGAGTTCTTGGTCGCCTAAGAAGGAGACATTTCCACCCAAGGTAATGGGAACTTGAAATTTACTGAAATAACTCATGGTATCCCTCACTTGCCCTTATTCTAGAAGGTAATTCCTAATAATGATAATGTTCCTTGCCTAAAGTCCATGCCCAGACATAACTAAATTCTTCTCCCAGGGATGTGAACAACTACACTGGGTGCACACAACATTGCAGAGCACAGAATCCCTTCAGACCTGATCTCAGCTACCCACAGCAAACAGGGAAGCCTCTTTCCACACTTCTAGATGGGAAATAACCAAGGCCAAACTATTCTCCCATGACAAATCTTTCCTTGTGCCGTGAAAAATGCTGGGGAAGTTAATGGAGTCTGGAGAACCTCTCGCATGAAGGTGCCAGGCCTTTCCACTCATGCTGAGTCCAGGTTGCACATACCTGGGTCTGTCAGACTGCATGGGCAGGTTAAACCTGGGGGGTGGGGGCAAGGATTAACATTCCTCACCAATACGTTGTACTGGGAGACAGAGATGTTGTTGGGATGCACGGTCAGCCGGACACACTGCTTCATCTCCGAGGCGAATCGCCGAGGCTCGCTGGAGCGCTCGCACCGCTCCTTCCTCGTGCACCTGAGCAAAGGGGGACACAGAGGGACAGGGTTAACACAAGGACAGCCTGGGAAGGTGAGGACAGTCCCCAGAGGTGTTACAGGAGCAACTACTTTGAGTGGAAAGTCAACAACATAACTCTGTGACTGCACGAGCTAGAAAACAGCACTCATAGAGACATAGAATGGTTTGGCTTGGAAGGGATCTTTAAAGGTCATCTAGTCCAGGAGGGGCATCTTCAAATAGATCAGGTTGCTCTGAGCCCAGTCCAACCCGACCTAGAATGGGTCCAGGGATGGGGCATCTACCACCTCTCTGGGAAACCTCTGCCAATGTCTCATGACCCTCACTGTAAAAAGTTTCTTCCTTGTATCTAATCTACATCTCCCTCTTTTAGTTTAAAATCATCACCTGTCACAACAGGCCCTGCTGAGAAGATTGTCCCATGTTCCTTATAGGTCCCCTGTAAGTACTGGAAGGCAACAATAACATCTTTCCAGAACCTTCTCTTCTCCAGGCTGAACAATCCCAACTCCCTTGGCTTAGCCTCACAGCAGAGGGCTTCCAGCCCTCTCATCATTTTTCTTGCTTCCTCTGGCCCTGACACAAGTCCAAGTCTCTCCTGTGCTGGAAACTCCAGAGCAGGGCCCAGCACTGCAGGTGAGGTCTCACCAGGATGAAGTAGAACAGCATGCCTTGGAGTGCTCTGACTCCAGTGCTAGCAGCCTTGAGATCACTCATCAGGCTGGAGAGTTGCAAGGACACCACAAAAGGAGGAAGGGTGATGGGTGAAGCCACATCCCCTGGGTAAAATGCACAGCTGTAGGGATGTTCTGTCTCTGTACCCCTGTAGCAGGTACGGAGTTATCTTCCCCTTGACAAACTCACAGTCCTGAAAACTGTCCTGTCCAAGGGGAGTAACATCTCAGGTAACGATACTCTTAAAGTAGCTGCTCATAGCTCAGGCTCTTTGGTCCTGCTGAGAAGACTGTAAATCTCTGGCACTATGGGCTGCTGGTTCCTCTTGGCTGGGAAAAAGTAGCCCTCTAATCCATTGCATGTTTTGAATCTCTCCAGAGAAGGAAACTCCATCACCTCTCCGGGCAGCTGGTTCCAGTGCTCTGTCTCCCTCACAAGAAAGTTTTTCCTTATGTTCCTGACAGATTAAGAGGTTTTTGGCATCTGGTTTGAAAGTGTCTGATTAGAGGTGCCCAGGTTTGAATCTTAAAAATCCTGCTGTTCCCAGCTAGTGACAGTTCAATGGAAGTGGTGGGTGCATAAGCCCAGGAAGGTTACACCACACACTAATTGCTCAGTGCTTTCAGCACTGTCACTGTCTCTCATCTGTCTGGTGTAACCACAAGCCAACAATGTGAATTGGTAGTGGTGCATCCTCTTTCAATCCAGATTTGCATTTGCTTAGCATAAAACACATCTGTATTTTACCCTACATGCACTGCCAAGGCACTGCTTCAAGGAAGATGTCTGCCTAGAAATCCACAGGGTTAACACAAAAGGACAGCTTCAACTGCATGCCAATTACTTTTTGCCATTAGGCTAATGTTATGGACTTGCAGAGGGTGTCTTCAATGGATTTTGTTATTAGCAGTGCTATTACCCCCCATTAAAATCAGCCATAAAGACTAAGTGCTGATGTTAAATTATTCACCCACTCCCAGACTTGCAGAATCTTAGTTGTGAGAGCATGTGGGGGCTGCTGGAGAGGTTAGCTCCAAGATCAACCCTCAATGTCCTTGCTCCCTGGAGCAGAGATTGCACCTATAGGAGTGGGGGGTGTGCAGATGGGGATACAAAAGCAACCCAAGGTATCATTGAGATGGCATGGTACAAATTTTAGGGACTAGCCTCAAAGTTTAGAGCTTGGATTCTTTCTAGTGGCTGCCACTAGATAAAATTATAGGATCATAAAATAGTTTGGGCTGGAAGAAACCCTGAAAAGTCATCTTGTCCAATCCTCCTGCGGTAAGCAGGGACATCTTTAACTAGATCGAGTTGCTCAGAGCCGCATCAAGCCTGACCGTGAATATCTTCAGGGACAGGGCCTCCATCACCTCCCTGGGCAACCCATGTCAGTGCTCCACCACCTTCAGAGTAAAGAACACTCACATTTCAAACTGAGATTGCTCCATCTTTCTGGTAGAGGAAAGTTTTGCATTTCCAGTGTCAGGAATCAGATCATGACATCTCTGTTACTTTCAGCATGCTATCAGTTTGCTTTGCAGGTTGGAGAGAGCAAGAGCATCACTGCAGCTCCCTCTCTCTCTTCCCTCAGAGCCTTCATCCCATTAAGGCTCCTTCAGCACTGCTGCATGCTGGATCAGGAATTTTAAATGTGCAGTCTCTGGAGGGTTGGATGGATAGCTGATTAACTACTCCCAAAAGTGTAAGCTCCCTCTCGTGGAACGAAAGCCATAGCAAAACGCTGACCTGAGATTTTGGTAAGCACTTCAGTAAAGCAAATAGACACTGCAATCCCAGCAAAGCTCTGCAGGGCGTGGGAACTCCTCTCCTGAGGACACCTTGGAAGGAAACCTTTTTGGGCTCAGTGTCAAGGCACAGGCAACCAAATTCATCACAATGTCCTGTTCCCTCCTATTTATTTCTTCCAGCTGCAGCACAACAGAGAAATGCCTGGATTTTCTAAGATTAAATGGGCAGATACCCAGGCTCAGCTCCAGTAAAACAGCACAGCAGGTTGCAAACACATCCAGCACATTTCCACAGAAGGACATCACATGAGTAAGCATCCAGGAATACAGCATACAGTTTGTGTACTCAGGCTCACCACAGAGCAGGAATTTCATAAAATTACAGAATTGTTTGGATTCAAAGGGACCTTTAAAGCCCACCTAGTCCATTCCCCTTGCAGTGACCAGGGACATCTCAACTGGAACAGGTTGCTCAGAGCCCCAGACAATCTGACCTGGAATATTTCCAGGGATGGAGCTTCTACTACCTCCTGGAGCAACCTGGGTCAGAGTTTCACCACCCTCAGTGTAAAAAATGCCCTCCTTAGATCTAGTCTAAATCTTCATTGTTTTGGTTTCAAACCATCACCCCTTGTCCTGTCACAACAGGCCCTAATAAAAAGTCTGTCCCCATCTTTCTTAGAGGTCCCCTTTAAGTACAGAAAGGCCACAAGATAGTTTCTATGGAGCTTTCTCTTTTCCAGGCTGAACAACCCAAACTCTCTCAGCCTATCCTCACTGCAGAGGCCTTCCAGCCCTTGCATCATTGTAGTCGTCTCCCAGCCCTTGCATCATTGTAGTGGTCTCCCTTGAACTCACTCCAACAGGTCCATGTCTCTCCAGTGCTGAGGACTCCAGAGCTGGACACAGTAAAAACCAAAAAGACAAAGCAAAAGGCACATAAACATTTAAAACATACAGCTCTTCAGACCAAAACCTCACTCTGTATTTAGATGGATGCATCTTTCAGCCTTGATATCTGTTGTTGTGGGTTGCCATTCAAATAATAAAATGATGAAAAACTGAATCAAACTAAGCCTGGGATTAATAAAATGTTGAGGTTGCAGTGTCAGGCTCTCAGAAATTAGGTACTACCAGCCTGAAAGTAGCTTCTGCACTCCTAAATCTGCTCTCTGCACTGACACACTGCAAGCCAGACTTTAATTACAGGATTATTCCTTTTTTTTTTTTTTTCCCATGGGTGACCTCAGTTTTGCCACTTCCACTTTTGGTTTTGAGCATCTGAATTTTTACAATGCAGGAAAAACACCTAAAGCACCCAACACATCCACCAAACCTAGTGCTTGAGCCTGAGATGGGGGAAGCTCTGCCAAACAAACAAAAAAAAGCTGGGTTCTGGTCCCCAGCAAGGTTCAGGCTCTCAAATCAACATCATAGTCACCTTCCTTGAGCTAGCAGCATAAATCACCCCAGGTAATTGATGCCAGCTGCTGAATAAATCAAGACTAAAGGGATGGAGCCACCTGCAAGTAGGTTTTCCCACACAGAAAGGAGTGATAGATGCTCTTCTCTGCCCTGGTTCAAGAGGGACAGGGAAATACTAGAGAGTGTCCAACAGAGGGCTACAGGATGATTAAGAGGCTGGAACATCTGTCTGATGAGCAAGGGCTGAGAGACCTGAGCTGTTTAGATTGGAAAAAAGACTGAGAGGGGATCTTATTAATGTTTATAAATATCTGAAGGGTGGGTGCCAAGAAGAAGTTGCTAATCTCTTTTCAATGGTATCCTAGTACAGGACAAGGGACAATGGATACAAACTGGAACACAGGAAGTTCCACCTCCATAGCATGAAACACTTCTTTACTGTAGGAGTGATGGAGCCCTGGAAGAGGCTGCCCAGAGAGGTTGTGGCATCTCCTCTGGAGACTTTCAAGACCCATATGGATGTGTTCCTGTGTGATCTTGCCCTAGGTGATACTGCTTCTCCAGGGAAGTTGGACTAGATCTCCAGAGGTCCCTTCCAACCCCTACCATTCTTTGATTCTATGATTCTCCAGAGAGTTTTGCCTGTGGTTTCACCCATGTCCTCTTCCTTGACCACTTTATCTGCCCTGAGCTGGAACATGAGGAGCATCCTGTGGGTTTACAGACTGCACTCCAAATTGTCTGCCCAGCATCTGCAGCTGTGGTCCTTCAGAGACAAAATGTGGTACCTTTTCAGGGCAGCAGGAAAAAAGATAACCTGCTCCCTGCAGTCTTCCTCTGCACTGCCAAAAATGTTCTGCCCTCCCCCAAAAGCTGGGAGGAAACAGCAGAGAAAATTGTTTCAGCATGTGCAGAGCAAAGTATTGCCCTCCAGCATCAGGCTCTCAATTCCTGAATGGTGTTGGCTAAAACACAGAAATGAACGTGACAAAGCACCCAGCAGCTGCCCAGCGGGGACATTGCAACCCCAAAAAGTAAGTTCAGCAAATTGTAAATACAGGCAAACAGGAATTTTAATAAGTACTTCCAGATTCAAGTGCCTGACTTAGATAAGTGGTCACCTGGAAGGCAGCTGCTTTCACATGGCAGCTGGACTGTGAAAGGGATAATCACAGAATCATAGAACCAGGGAATTGTTTTGGTGGGAAAAGACCTTTAAGATCATCAAGCATAATTGTTAACCCAGCATTGCCAGGTCACCACTAAACCATGTCCCTCACCACCACTTCTAGATGTCTTTTAAATTGCTCCAGGGATAGAAACTCCACCACTGCCCAGGGCAGCCTGTTCCAGGGCCTGACAACTCTTTTGGTAGAGAAAATTTTCCTAATGCCCAACCTCAACTTTCCCTGGCACAACTTGAGACCATTTCCTATTTTCTCTTGTCCTATCTCTTGTTAACTGGAAGAATAGACTAACACCCACCTCACTAAAACCTCCTTTCAAGGAGTTGTAAAGGGCAAGGAGGTCTCTCCACAGCCTCCTTTTCTAGAGGTGAACAACCCTGGTTCCCTCAGAGACTCCTTACAAGACCTGTGCTCTTGACCCTTCACCAGCTTTGTTGCCCTTCTCTGGATGTGCTCCAGCAACTCAATGTCCTTCTTGGAGTGAGGGGCCCAAAACTGTACTCAATATTTGAGGTGCTGCCCCATCAGTGCCCAGTACAAGGGGACAATCCTTGCCCTAGTCCTGTTTGCCACACTGTTTCTGATCCAGACCAGGATGCTGATAGCCTCTTTGGACACCTGGGCATATACTGGCTCATATTCAGCTGAATGTTGACCAGTGGCCAAGATGCTTTTCCACCAAGCAACATTCCAGCCACTCTTTCCCATGCCTGAAGCAGTGCATGGACCCAGCACTTGATCTTCTTGAACATCATCGCATTAGCCTCGGCCCATTGATCCAGCCTGTTCTAACGCTTGTAGAGCCTCCCTACCTTCAAGCAGATTGACACACCTGCCAAACATGATGTCACCTGCAAATTTACTCAGGGTGCACTCAATCCCTTCACCCAGACCCCTGATAAAGATTTTAAAGATTGAATCATAGAATCATAGAATTGTTTTGGTTGGAAAAGACCTCTAAAATCATGAAGTATCCCAAACCCACTAACAATGTCTGGTGTGGCACTTTGAGCCATGGTTTAATGGCCATGGTGGTCGATGTTTGGACTCAATGATCTTTTCCAACCAAAACAATTCTATGATCCTATGTGCTTTGAGCCCTTGGAGATGGCTGTAACTCTGCTGTGTTCTCATCTGGTGTGTCTGTTTATGGTTTATGCAGGAGAAACAGCTCGTACTGCCAGTAACTGTTTTGCTTTAATAAAATATCAGTAACTCGAACACGCTGGGTCTGTCAATATGCCGAGATCACTTTCCACTGCCACGCAGCCTCATTCAGTGCTGTTCATGCTATAATTAGCTGGTGTGTAACTCCCACCCAGTGGCATCACATTACACTAAAGACACCTAAAAGAGCATATTCTTTTCCTGAGCTTATTTGCATGAGATTATGGTGTAGACACGGCGCTTCTCTGTAGGTCTTAATAACACCTGCTATTTCATTATCAGCTGCCTCTGTAACAATTGCAAGTGTCCTGCTTCTGCCCAATGCATTAATGCAGACACTGAGAAGCTGGTCCTACCACTGAACCATGAGGAATGTTATTTCCTCCTCATATCCCATTAAGAGTAAACACTGCTAATGCTCACCCTCTGTTCACCGTGCACCAACCAATTATTTTAATAATGTTAAATTAATACTTCGTGCTCCTATTGCATCTCTCATCTGAGGATCTCCAAGGGCTTTGCCTGGAGATAATTAAACTTCATGACACCTCTGTGAGGTGGAAACATTACCATTCAAAGACAGGAAAGTCTTAGGTGTATGCATGTCAGAGAGAAAAGCAAAGCCCAGGTCTCCTGAGGATGAGATTAAGACCCTAGTTTGGGACTCAGGAGATTATGGTTAAATCCCAGGTTGGCCATCTGGGAGTGCAACCTGCTAGGGCCTCATTCTGCAAACACCATCTGCAGTGTACCCCAAAATGCCATGTCTACATGTTTTTTGAACACCTCCAGTGATGATGACTCCACTACCTCCCTGGGCAGCCTGTTCCAATGCCTGACCACTCTTGCAGGAAAGAATTTTTCCCCAATATCCAACTTAAACCTCCCCTGGTGCAACTTGAGCCCATTTCCTCTCATCCTATTGCTAGTTACTTGGGACTTCCCCATGAGCTTTTGCCTTACTCATATTTGCCAGCAAGCCCTTGGTATCACTTGTGATAACAAATTAAATGCATTTAAAAGGCATGGTGACCCCTGTGCCTGGCCTTTCTAGAGGTAATTATTTTAAGAGACTTTCAAAATGCTCTTCTCATTTGGGCTTGCAAGGTTGGAGGTGCTCAGTTGCTACACAGACCCACGCAGTGGCCTGGAGCCATAAGGCTTGGGGGAGAGGTAGAAAATTATTCTGCTAATTCACATCATCAGCCAGATCTTGTGGCCTCTGCTGGAAACCAAACCAAATGAGTAAACTAAATAGACAGAAGCAGATAGTCCAGGGAAGAGAAAGCCAAGGCAAAAGTTAATTTCTTCTTTTTCTTCTCTCCTTTTTTTTTTCCCCTTCCTTTTTTTGGTGGGAGGTGGAAATTATGAAGCTGGAAAAACAGCATATAGTCCTGACTTTATCCTTCTTGCATCCTTGGAGGTGCTTAAGAGTCATGTAGATGCAATGTTTAGTAGTATGGTTTAGTCAAGGACTTGTCAGTGTTAGGCTAATGATTGGACTTGATGATCAGGTCTTTTCCAATCTAGGGAGCTCTGTGATTCTGTGAAAAAGGAAAATATTTTGATTCTGCGTTTTCTTTTCTCTTTGTTTTTTTATTTTGTTTTGGTTTGGGTTTTTTTGGTTTTTTTTTTTTTGGATGGTTGGTTTCTTAATTTTTCCAGAAGCAGACTAAATAAACCTAACTTTTATAGTATCTCACACACACACAAAAAAAAAAAAAAAAAAAAAAAAAAACAAACACCAGTTTTCTGGCAGTGGAAAAGTTCTTATCTGTAATTCTGTCAATTAAAAACAATTTTCAAAACAAAGGAGTGGTGATTGGATCTGATCAGACATTGCTACTTGGAACAAAGGGGCTTTTGTCTACAAATGGCAATTAGCTCATTATACAATTTTTGCATTCAATAAAAAAAAAATAACCTCACCATTAAAAAAAAAAAAAGAATTCCAAGGGGGAAAAAAACAACAAAGAAATCAATAATTTTTTTGGAGAAACCTCATATTTGATGTACAGTAGGAGTTTTTTTACTGCTTTGGCATTGCAAGTCAGTGAGGTGAGCTTGCAGAGAAGAGGAGGGATATACATGAAGCAGCTGTATTTGATGTCAAAGGTGAAGGGGAAGCAGCATGAGAAACACCTCAATGGTTTAGGTCAGCTCAGCATACTGAAATGATACCCTTCCAGCACCTCCAAACAGGTAATTTGTGGTCATCACTGTTTTGGAAAAGGTTTTGGCATTTCAGCTTTGCTTTCTGACTCTAAATGGTGACATTTGCCACAGGGGACAAATTCACTTACTCTTTCATAGAATAATCACAGCCACCCTTTCCTTGCACCTTCACCCCCACAATTTAGGTAAACTTGAGGTGGCAGGTGGGAACCTGTGCATCCACTGATTACACCAGCCAGGACAGGCCACCTGGGCAGGATGGGACATGCAGCTGTTCAGCCTGAAGAAAAGAAGGGTCCACAGAGACCTTCTTGTGGCTTTTAAGTAGTTAAAGGGGCTCATAAGAAAGCTGGGGACAGGCTTTTTAGCAGTGTTGTGACAGGGTAAGGGTTTAAACTAAAAGAGGAGAGATTTAGGCTAGAAGGAAGGTATTTGTTATTACGAAAGTAATGAAACCTTGGTCCATATTTCCCAGAGAGATGGTAGATGCCCCATCCCTTGAAACATTTGAGGTCAGGTTGGATGGAGCTCTGAGCAACCTGATCTAGTTGAAAATGTCCCTGATCCCTGAAGGGGGGTTGGACTAGATGACCTTTAATAATCCCTTCCAAAACTTTCTAAGATAGCAGTTCCTCAAAGTCTTTTGTCCTGTATCACACCAGCATTTGTGTCTTCGGCAAAGCTGGGGTAGTGAGAGGGCCTGGGAGGTGACTGGAAGACTTCTGGCATCATCACATCACTTGGAGCTGCACATGCCAGGCAGCTTCTGGAAGGTCACTTGATGTCCTGCTTATTTCCCCAGCCTGCCTCCTCAGCAAAAATATTGCACAGAGGATAGTCCAAGACTCCTTGTCCCTGCTTCACCCAAAGTCCTTGCTCAGTGGCCAGAACAGATGCCTACTCAAAGACCAGATAGGTAGGTCAGTGATGCCTTTTGCAGGTGGGCAGCAGAGGGAGCTCAGTGGAAGCCAAATGCAATCCCTCCTAATGACATTTTCAGCCAGGGCTGGGGACAGCGAGTGGGGAAAGGGACTGCAGGAGACAGAGATTCATTTCTAGGAGGCTCGGGAGATGATGGTCTGAATTGGTCTCATTGGACTGGTTCCTCTTTCAGGATGAGATACAATATGACAGCTTCATTTTTTTATTGGGGAAAAGTTTTGATTTCCCAATAGGAAAGAAGGATGAAACAGGAACAGAGAAATTAAAGGAATTTGGGGGATTTGGGGAATAAGAGGTTTGGTTTAGCCAAATCTGACCAACATGTAAAGCTGGCTTTGTATCTCCTGAGATGGCTTTATCACAAGGGGGAAGCAAGGCTGGGGAAGGAGGGAGCAGCTGAAATTTGCTTTTTCCTCTGCTGGAGCCAAAGCAATTTTCTGTCTGGAGTCAGGAATAGGAAGGAGATTCAGTCCCACTTGCATATAAAGTTTAAGGTCAGTTTTAGCATTGTTTTGACATTTCCAGGTTCCCTCGAGGTCCTACGAATAGGAATGCCATAAATGCTGAGACACAGGAATAATTGACCTTAAACTTCATGTGGAGATGTGGCAAATAGCCATCCATCCCTCTCTACTCTTTCTGGCCTTCAGGATGCCTACCATACCTGCCAAAGGACAGCTGGAATTCAGCTCTTCTTCCCATCAAGGAGTTAAATTTTATCCACTGCCAGTGATACTCTATTCAGAATAGGAAGGCAGGTGATGCTACAGGGAAAGAAAGACCAATACAAGCTGAGATCAGGAGCAAAATCATTCCTGGGAAACCTGTCCTGGCTGAGAGAGGATAGAAAGCCTTCCCAGCAAATGCATATGCATCCAAGGAAGCAGTTGGACCCTTGTTTTTGGTTTTGGCTCTAACCAAAGAGGCTTACATCCCTGAGAAACCTGCTCTTTGAGTATCAATAACGAGTGTGGGCAAAGATCATAGAATCACAGAATCATAGAATGGTTTGGGTTGGAAACAACCTTAAATATCATCTAGTTCCAATCTCCCACCATGGGCAGGGACACCTCACACTAGACCATGTTCCTCAAAGCCCCATCCAGCCTGGTCTTAAAAGCTTCCAGAAATGAGGCATGCACAACTTCTCAAGGCAATCCATTCCAGTGCCTCACTACCCTCAGGGTAAAGAAGATAGTACAGATGGGACAAAGGCCATTGAAGTGGCCTGGGGAAGCCAAAGCAGTGGGGTTTGGTTGTTTTGTTTCATTTTGGTTTGTTTGTTTTTTAACTGGCAGCATTTAGTGACACAGAAGTCTGTAGATTCTTTCAGAGAGAAGTGGAAAAGGTGACTCAAGAAAGCTGAAATTCACCCTTTGAAGCAATTTTTCTGGGACCACAAGCCACAAATAAGTTTCAGACTGCTGACTAAAGCTCCCCTCCAGTCCTGTTTTATTCAATGTCCCAGTGGGGAAAGCCTTGGACCAGAAGAGGACCAGAAGACCAGAAGTCCTCTCCATCCTAAGGCTGCAGTTTTTAGGGAGGGAAACACTGCCCTGCCAAGGCTGCCTCTTCCCCACATGCCTCCTCACCACCGGCCCTGTCACTTCGCCAAATAGAGTGAGGATGCTAATTGCTCTGCCTGCTAATCTATTCTAATGCATGGTAATAGAAGCCGAGTTTCTGCCCTGATAACTCTTCCAGCTTATGCTGCAGAACAGCAATCCCACCGCCCGCCCTTATCTCTGTCCCCAGGTGGGTTCCTCCCTCCATAGCAGCAATTTAATAAACCTACCCCCGGAGCCCCGCGGGGCGTGGGTGCAAGGGATTTACTCCTCCATCTCCCGCCCTACAAAGCCAAGCACTCCATAAACAGCATCCCTCCCCCTCGCTTTGGGGGATTTCATGCCCCTTCGAAGTCCTTCCTTTCAACCCCCTCCCTAAGTTTCCAGAGCTGCAGATTGTCTTGGCCGTGCTAATCTTGCCTGGGAGGGGGGCCTGGGTTGGTCCATCAAATGCAACCTGCTCCTCAGCCCCAGCTTGTGAACAAAGGTTCAGAGGTGGCCCAAGGACCACACCAGCTCACGCATGGCTGGGGTGCAGCCAGGGACAAGTGATTTGTGTGTACACATGTGTGTGCCTCTGTGGGCAAATCCCTGATGAGCATTTTGATGGCTCATTCAAGCCTGAGATGAACAGGAGCATTTCACATGCAAATCCCTGGAAACTTGGAGCCTTTGTCCAACAAAGAATTGGAAATTGTTTGTTGGCACAGAGAGAGGAGAGTGTGGAAATGAGGGAGGGGGTCTGCAGAAGGTGATGTTGAAATACACTCCTCAGTTGGTACTGCGCAGCATTACAGAGAGGCTCTGTCCCTCCCATGACAGCCATCATATTCAGAGACTCCTTAAAAAGCCCAAACAAGCTTTGCAGCATCAGGCTGGAACTGAACAATTTTAGGGTGTAAAGTGTCCCAGGTGGATCCTAGCTTTAGGCTCTAGGTGATGGTAGCGTTTCAGCCTGGGCAATCCTACTTTGATTGTCTTCAGTTTCCAGTGAGACCTGTGCCATGAAGCTAGGCTGCCCTGATGAGCTACATATTTATCGATTCCCACCTGACAATCCAAACTCACTTGAAGCAGTGGCTAGCAGCAATCACGCTGGACATCCCTGGAAGTCTTTAAGACCAGGCTGGATGAGGCTTTGAGGAACATAGTCTAATGGGAGGTGTCCCTGCCCACTGCACGGGGATTCAACTAGATGAACTTTAAAGTGCCTTCCAGCTCGAGGCATTCTATGATTCTATGAAATGCACAGGTCCCTGGAAGAAATAGAAACCTGCTCCCCCCCTGCAGAGGCAGTCTGAAAAAAGCCAACACTCTTGTTTGGCATCTGGGAGGATGGGCATCACCTGCCTTCATCCACTGACCCTTTTCAACCTCCTGCAAGGGTCAAAAGATGCAAGGAAAGGATGTCTCTGAAAGCTGCAGGATCTCTGCTATGCTATCCCTTAAATCACAGCAACTCCTTTTGTTACTGAACTAACCAGGTGCAGCAGAAGCCTGGAAGCTAACGGCAGGAGGAGAATCTCAGAGCACAAAATCACAAGCAGCAGGCAGGACCCAAAGGCATGAATGTGAGCTGCAGTCAGTCCAGAGCACTGACGTGGTCCACAAGAAAGCAAGCACACAGTTTCTGCCTCTAACAGTCTTTTGCCATCTGCCCATAAAAGACTGAGTTTCAAATCAAGATGGAAAAGACCCTGAAGACTCTGCTGAAGGCTGCCTGAGTAATACAAGCTTCTGTCTCTGAGGAGGCAGGGAAATAACTTTCCCAGCACTGAATTCACTTACAGTCATTTTAAAGAAAATTAAAAAAGAAGAAAGCGAGAGAAAGGGAACAAGGTTGCTAGATAAGGCAAGTAATTAATGAACAAAATTACTTTTCCCAGAGAGCATCCTATCATGGTGCTTCCTATTCATGATAATAATATTTGTGAGTGTCTTCCCCAGAACCTGGGTAGATAACACCTGTGCTTTCTCACACTCCTACATGCTCTCCTCTGCAAGGGCTGATGCAAATAATTTGTTCAAAGGACCTGAAGTTCTTTGTTCATGGCCTGATTCAGATGCCTTGGAATATCATCCCTGAATTTTTCATGGGAGCTTCTCTTGAGAAACTCCAAAGAAATGTATTTGGTGCTTTGCTTGAATACTATGGCTGAATGTGTTGGTGAAAATGATGGGAGCTGCTCAAGGCCTTCAGAAAGGTAAAATTTGGAGTGTGCTGCTCAGAGATAGGGACTAATCCAAATTAATGGTCCCGAGGGTTCCTTTGAGGGTGACAGAGCACTGGACCAGGCTGCCCAGAGAAGTTGTGGAGTCTCCTTCTCTGGAGAGATTCAAAACCCATCTGGACACAACTCTGTGCTACCTGATCTAGATGACCCTGCTTTAGCAGGGTGGGGTTGGAATAGATCATCTCCAGAAGTCCTTTAAAACTCTCACCATGCTATGATTCTGTGATTCAGGAATCACTGCCAAGACAACAGTGAGACTTAGAAGTCCTACAAAACAGGTAGTGCCACTTCAGCCTCAGCTCTTAAAGGACGAAGAGGGCAGGAAAACTGCCAACGAGAGTGCAGCATCTGTGTTCAAGGAGGTTTGGGAGCCATGGGAAGTACACTGTAAGGGGTCCCCCACTTATACAGACACTGAATCACTGCCAGATTCAGCCAGCATGTAATTTAATTGCTCATTTGCTGTTAGCATCTGCTGTCCTGATTTGGGGGAGCATAGTAAGAAGGAAGGAAACATTTCCATAAGACAGACTGATTGGGCTTGAACACTGTCAAAATCCCACATCCAACTCTAGACACCCCTTGCTCCAAGCAGTTTCACCCAGAAGGGTGCAGGGGACCTCACTGAGTTTCTCAAACCAGGCTTTCCATTTTGACCTTCAATAATATCTCCTTTTCCACATCACTCTGCAGCTCCTTCTCTTTCCTCCTTCTCCTGCCTGCGTACATCCATCCATCTGCCCATGTCCCCTGGCAGCAGAGACAACAGACAGTGACGTGTGCTGTAGCTCCAATATTTGCTTCTGGCAGAGACAATTCTTCCCTCTGGGCCCAAATTTCCCCCATGTTTTCCAACAGCACAACTAGAAGCCTGAAAAACCACAGGATAGCACAGAGAGAATTACACTGAACTCCTTATTACAATGCAGACCAAGAGAGGAAGGTCTCCAACTGTCCAGTGGTTCTGGTTGGAGAGCAGAGGAGCTCTGTGTAGAACTTGGCTTTCTTGGTGAGATGTGAAATCACCATGATGGGATTTGCTGCCTGAAGACAAGCACCCATGAAGTTTCACCAACCCCACCCAGATTGTGTGAAGTTCTCAATTCCTCCTTAGGGTATTTGTCTCTTAGGAGCAAGGGGAAAGCATAGGCAGAGCTGGATATACAGCCTTCAACAGGTGATCTTGTCTCAGAGGTTATAAATAAAGGAGGAAATGTGTTTGCATGATAGTTTTCAGCCCCTCACATGACTGATGCACAGAGCGAGATTCCCTACTGAGCTGCTCAGAGCTGATGCTCAGAGGTAGAGCATTGCAACTACCTAAGTCAGAATTTCACCTTAACTCCAGCACAAATAAGAGTAAAGACCCCAGCTCAAAGCATGCCTCAATCTTTGCCTTCACAGCTCAGCTCCTTCACACTTTGCACTAGGAAAGGGAATTTGGGGGACAGAAGAACAAGAGGAAAAAGAGCAGGAAGGATTTTAGTTTTAGTCTCACTGTCCTTCTCTGCCCAAGCCTGCTCCAGCCAAAAGATCAGAGAACCACCTCAGCTACCCTCTTGCTGAGCCTCTTCTCTCAGCTAAACATTAAGGGGTACATCAGGCAGCCTGAGCACCCTCTACACTGTTTGCCAATCCATCAAAGAGAGCAAGATAGCTCTCCAGGGAGGTTTGGAGTTGAGCAAGGGTCCACCCAGAATGAAGCCATAAGAAACAAAAGAACCAGAACTTGAGACCATCCTAGGAATGCTTTGCTTCATCCCTCAGCCAAAAAGAGGTCCTCAGGCATTAGTCCTCTAAAACAGGAGAAGCTCTTAATCTGGTCCTGCACACCCTATTGAGCTGCATCTCATACCACAAAGCACAGCAAAGCACTATCTGACTCGAAGCTCAGCAAAAGATCTCAGCTGACACTCCAAGCTGCAAGGAAAGGCTGTTGGCACATGATGTACAAATTTCCCCTCATCCATGTGTGACTGGAAGGGATGGGTTAAACACTGAAAAATTGCTGTGGTGCTGGGCATGACCTCCAGCAGGCTGGGCTGTCAGATGCACAGCAGTAGAGTCATTTATTGTACATTTCAGGTGTCCACCTCCCGCACATCTTCTCTTAGTTTCTTTCATTTTAAAAGCACATAGTTTCTGAGACTGCTGGGTGAGCAGGACAGTGACAGGTGAGCAGGATGTGATGGGAGTCACCATGGGAAGATGTTATCTCAACTGTGATAACACACAGCAATGCTACAACATGGACTGTGAAGTGATAGCGTGGGTATGGAATCATAGTATCATAGACTGGTTTGGGTTGGAAGGGACCTTAAAGATATCTAGTTACAACCTCACTGCCATGGGCAGGAAAACCTTCCACCAGACCAGGGAGAATTCCAGGGATGAGGCATCCACAGCTTCTCTGGGCAACCTCTTACTGTGCCTCACCACCCTCAGAGTGAAGACCTTCTTCTGTACACCTAATCTAAATCTACTCTCTTTCAGTTCAAAATCATTACCCTTCCTCCTGTCACTACACTCTCTAATAAAGAGTCCCTCTCCATCTTTCTTAAAAGTCCCTTTTAAGCACTGGAAGGCTTCCCGAAAGCCTTCTCTTCTCCAGGCTGAACAATCCTAAGTCTTTCAGCCTTTCCTCATCAAAGGAAATCAGAATCAACCTATACTGTCAACTCCAGAAGCCTAGATTCAAATTATTCATCTTCTGGATTGTCATAGAACTCAGGTTTTCAGTTGGATCTGGAAGGAAGACATTAGCTTGGCACTGTGCATTGAGGAAAGATCAAGCAGGAGAAACAAAGACCATGGTGTGTTTGTGCTCTCAGTTCTGGATGCAGCTAGCTACAGTCAGGTAAATGCTCTGAAGACATGGTGGCATAGAAAGATCTAGGTTACACGATTATGCTGTGAAGGTAAAGAGCAGATTTGGCAATAAGCTGAAGTTCATTAAGCCCCACTTAAATGATTCTGCTCCAACCTGCACAGCTTGCTGAAGGAAAGTAGAAGTTGGGACATCAGCATGTGGGACAGGCTGTAAGCATGCTCAGACTCACTCATCCCTGGCCCACTGAGATAGCAAAAGGCCTCAGCATTCAGAAACAGGTTGGATCCACCCTATCCTTGTGTAGACAGACACCAAGCTCAGGATGCCTCTGCTCCTGATAGTGAGGATGTATTGATGTCAGAGGAGACTTGGACCAGCATTTATCTCATACTGTAGATGTGTCCTCGGAAGCATGGCAGAACCAGGAGACAAAGGGTGCTTGATGCAGTTTCTGACCCACCCTTTTACCTTCTGCTGCCATCCCTGCAGCCTGAGGTGTTAAGCATCATTTGAATCTGGTGCAGTGCATGAGGTGAAGGTGTTATTATTCAAGCCACTGGTTCCAATGAGATTATCCACTCTAATGGAGCAGATTGCATGGACCTCCTCTAAGCCTGAATTTTCACTGTCAGAGAATTCCCAGTCATGTGGAAAATTAGAAGGAGAAGGGAAGAGGGAGTTGTGGAGGGGAGAAGGGAGGAGATGATTAAGCTCTCCAGAAATTAATTCATAACTAGAGAAATGGAAATAATAACTCCCCAAGCCAATGGACAATCCCCAGCAAACACATTTCAATTTGGAATTCAGCTCTGCTGCTGTTGCATCGTTTGCTTTCTGGCTCATGCTGCTTCATTGATTTAATTTTCCACCCAAGGTGTTGACTTTGTCCTTGGATTGTGGTTCATGCTTTCTCCCTGCCAAGGCTCAAATGCTTCAGAGAGCCCTCGTTACCCCTGGCCACCCAACCTGCAGAGCCCAGTGTTGGGCAGGTCCAGTGGAGAGCACTGGGTGGAAGTGAGGGTAGAGCAAAAGCAATACACTGGTGAATAGAGAGAAAAGAGAAAGAAAAGGAAGAAAATGAAGGAAGAATTTCACTTTTCAGTCTTCTTTATTTTTTTGTGTTTGTTTCAGTTTGGGTTTTATCCCCAGGAATGGATCACAATACTCAACAGGTAGAGAAGCTCTTGTGAAAAGCACACATGCATGCTTGGTGGATGTCTCAGCCAGCACCAGCCTGTTGCACCCTGACAGTACAGTGTCCTTGTCCTTTTGATATATTATGATCTCACACACTGTCCAAGGGCAAGACAGGACTTGGGCAAAGCCTGTAGACTATCAAAGCTGCAACAAGAAGTTTGCTGGGTGAAGCAGCTCCAATACACAGTTGGCTATTCAATTCAGAGTCAGCAGGGCTCATCTCTCTGGTATTATTTAATATCAGAGCCACATATAGCAGCTTTGTTACCCAGTTGTGAGAAATATTACAGAGTAGGTTCATAACTGGTGCCCTATGGCCTGACTCTAAATGAACCATATCCCCAGCCATCTGAAGCCAGACCTGTGGCCCAACAACTGTAAGAAATGGCAAAATAACAATGCAGAACTTTTTGGTCCTGAGATACCAGGACCATGGGTTCAACTGGGTACCAATTAATGACCAAAAAGCATGGGACACAGGTTAAATTATAACAGGGGACAGATGATCTCCAGTGGGTGAGGGGTTCCTGAGCACAGAGCTCTGCTCAGCTGCTTGGCATGGTTTGCAAACACAGAACTGCCCCAAAATGGCCTTGAAATGGGGCTGGAGAGAGTTAACAGTTGTTTACCTGATTCCCCAGTGCAGCTCAGTAAAATGTTACTGCTTCCCAGAGGCACAAAATATAATTTTGCCTTAAAGGTTAATAGTATTCAACTCACTGAGGGAAGAAACGAGTGCTCACAAAGCTCTTTCATTAGGATCCCAGCCTGCTGCACTTCAGATGGTACCCAGGGCTCTGTCCACCAAAGGGAGCTGGCCTCTCCCAACCACAACCTGCTCTCCCTCTCCTCCTGCCCACACAGCCAGCATCAATTTTCAAGAAAAGATCATTTCCCAGGGATTTGGAATTTTCTAGCACTGAATTTAAATTAGAGGCACTACCCGTGGCCTTGGGCAAGAGTAAGTCCCTTACTCCTGAAATGCAAGTGATATTTCTCCATGACTTGTGTGAATGTATTATTGTTACTAACAAATTTATCAAAATGGAGGGAAAACAAAACACCCAATCCTTGTGACAGGGAGAAAGCTGAGAATCCAGAGGCTGCCCAGGAAGAATTGATATTGCTCAGTCACCCACCCTCTCCAAGCACATCCTCAGCAGAATTCAGGGGTAGAGTGCCCTCCTGCTGCAGAACAGAGGATGCACCTACAGCTGCCAGAATATGTTTTGATGATGGATCTGTGACCATTATGTGCTTTAAGCTTTTCCCAGGAGATGAGGATGCTGGGAAACAAGGTTGCTCCTAGTTTATGTGCAATTATGCCAGGTGCTAAGGTCTATTTGTTTTCTGCAACCACAGTGGCTTTAGTTTGGGTCTAGATTGCCTGGCCTGACACCCTCAAGGTCCTCCTGGGGTATGAGTGGCACCTCACAGTGTATCACCTGTGAAGCCTGCTTCAGGATGGGTTGCTCTACTCCATGACTGAATTATATTGCTCTTGCTCATATTCAGTGCTCCCAGGCTGCCTCTATATGTGAACTGGGGGTAAACACTCAGATGCTGAGGGATGACATGCTTTTGTAGGGTCTGTCTTCAGACATTCTTCCAAGCACAGACAAGCAGTTTGGCTGTGAGGACTTCAGGCTGACCTACACGGATTTGAGCTTGTGTTTAATTGCTGACATGAGTCTGCAACACACACAGGACTCAACGGCCTTCTGCTTCAGTCTTGCTCCTGATGTCTGTTGCACAGTACTTTCCAAAACCCTGACCAGGGCTTAGCATCAGTCCCAAAAGAGGCTGATGGTTGCCTTTTGCCCAGTGGATATCAATGGACAGAAAGGCAGAAGAGTCACTGAGGCATATATAAAATACAGAGCTTTTATCCAAGCTCCATCTCTTATAGACTGATGCAGGACACAATGCCAGCACAGTGTCTCCTGAGCATCTCAGCAGATCCATCACCTCCTCAGGAGCTCAGGAGATGATGTGAGTCACAAAAGGCAGAAGAAAGCTAATCCATTTGCTATATAAACCAGCAATAATATGCAGGACATTTCCTATTAACCATCACACATCCAGACAATTACTCTGATTGATTCCAATCAGGTTTTACACCACAGCAAAAAGCTTCACTGCCAGTTAATATCTTGGGGCAAACCATTCTTAATGGAGGCTGCCAAACAGCACAGTATCAGCGTCAGCAGTCACAAGAATTGATGAAGTAAATGTGGCATTAGGATGGCTGGGGCTTTGCAATCTCTGAATGGAAAGTGCAATAAAATATCTATTAGAACATCCACACATCAGCCAGCTCACCAGTGACTCTCCCGGTGTTAAGAAAGCATTTTGAATCTGATGGGAAGGACTGAAGAGATAGATGTCTTCTCCAGCCAGGATTATTGTGTATGAACAATAATAATGGGAAAGAGAGAGGGAGAGAGGCAGAGGGAAGGAGAGATGGATGAAAGAAAGAGAAGAAAGGGAAAAGAGAGAGAGAAAGAGAGAAAGAGAGAAAGAGAGAAAGAAAAGAAAGAAAGAAAGAAAGAAAGAAAGAAAGAAAGAAAGAAAGAAAGAAAGAAAGAAAGAAAGAAAGAAAGAAAGAAAGAAAGAAAGAAAGAAAGAAAGAAAGAAAGAAAGAAAGAAAGAAAGAAAGAAAGAAAGAAAATTATTTGTGCCTCTGTCCCCTACTCTGATGTAAAAATGTCTGTGCAGCAGAGAATAAAGGTATATACAAACATAATGTATACACAGATATCTCTATGCCTGTCTGTCTATCTATCCATCCATATATACATCCATAGAGAAGACAATAAAACCTCAACCTCCAGCACAGAAACAAGTCCCCACTGAAGAGGCTGAGCAAGAAAAGTCCCCACAGTGGACTCTACAAGGTGAAGACCTTAATCCAGAGGAAGGAGACAGCTGAGCTATTCCAACAACCACTGCTGAAGACACGAGAGCCCTTCCATCACCACCACCAATGAACACATCCACTATCTTGCCCTGTGAAACCAGCAAGTTCATGACAAAATAGTTCCAGCCCAAAAGTTTTGTCTGTGACAATGCCAGTACCATGGGCACCTCTTATTTATTCAACCCAAAAATCTGAAATTAGGACATATGTCCCAAGCCACTCTCTCTACTCTATGTTTTCCAAACATCTCCTACAGGCTGATTTCCAGTTCTCTTTCACTTGCCTTATTCATAGAATCATAGAATCATAGAATCAAGAAGGCTGGAAGAGACCTCAAAGATCATCGAGTCCAACCTGTCACCCTACACCTCATGCCTATCTAAACCATGGCACCAAGTGCCACGTCCAGTCCCCTCTTGAACACCTCCAGGGATGGTGACTCCACCACCTCCCTAGGCAGCCCATTCCAATGGCCAACCACTCTCTCTGTGAAGAACTTTCTCCTCACCTCCAGCCTAAACCTCCCCTGGCACAGCTTGAGACTGTGTCCTCTTGTTCTGGTGCTGGTTGCCTGGGAGAAGAGACCAAACCCCTCCTGGCTACAACCTCCCTTCAGGTAGTTGTAGACAGCAATGAGGTCTCCCCTGAGCCTCCTCTTCTCCAGGCTAAACAGTCCCAGCTCCCTCAGCCTCTCCTCATAGGGCTTGTGCTCAAGGCCTCTCACCAGCCTCGTTGCCCTTCTCTGGACATGCTCCAGCCTCTCCTATTAGGAAGAGTACTCCACAAGCCAATGATTCTCTGTCAGGGATTCCCCTGGTGGCAGTCTCAGGTGACAAGTTACTGCCATTTTATTTCCAATGAGCTATTCTGCAGAATCTTTGTCCCACATTGATCTTCCCTTCAGTAACCTGTTAATTGTTTTACTTGCTGTTTGTGGATCTAGATAGTTTGGCCATAATGAACATGGAATCATTTTTGTTGGAAGAGACCTTTAAGATCACCAAGTCCAACCAGTAAGCCAGCACTGCCAGGTCACCACTAAAGCACATCCCTCAGCACCTCATCTACACAACTTCAAAGTACCTCCAGTGATGGTGAGTCAACCACTGCCCTGGGCAGCCTGTTCCAGAGCTTGATGACCCTTTGGGGAAATAAATATATCCTAATGTCCACCCTAAAGCTCCTCTGGTACAACTCGAGACTGTTTCTTCTTGTCCTATCACCTGTTATTTGGAAGAACAGATTGACCTCCTTTCAGGGAGTTGTAGAGAGCAATAAGGTCTTCCCTGTGCCTCATTTTCTTCAGTCCAAACAACCCCAGGTGATTCTCAGAAAACTTGAGATCTAGATCTTTAGCCAGCTTCATTGTCATTCTGACATGATGACTGCATGCAAGTCTGCTATTAAACAGAACTTTATTCAGACTCATGGGCAAATGGCTAGTAGGTGGGGAGTTGTTCTTGTTTATCCCATGGCTGAAAGTGTGCCAGTATGGATGAAAATCTTGCTAGCATTATATTTTCTTTTATTTCCAGTTCACTAGAATTCCAAATTACCGGTAGTACTGTAAGCTTGACCTTGATCTCCAGTGGATGCTTGTGATCACCCTTTAGAAACTGTCTTCCCCACAACATCAACTTTCTGATTACATCTTTTCCCTGACTTGATCAGTTTTCCTTATTTTTTTTTTTTCCTTCCAGTAGGAAAAACTCCACACTTCCAGAGCACGATCAATAGCAAGCATGACAAATACCTTTGACCAAAGCCCTGAATTATTTTATCAAAGGTTGAGGAGGAAAAGGAATGGCAAACAGCCCAGAACACTGATTGGAAAACCTGGTTCAACTTATTAATTTGAACACCTGGCATTGGCTGTCTTCTGCAGCAAGGTCCATAATATGGATTCCAAATAATTAGATGAAGGTCATGGGCAGGTACAGAACTTCTGCCTTCACTGAGGCAGCCAGGTCAGGTACAAGAGGTGGGGGATGCTGACCTGAGATAGATGTGGAGGCCTCATTTCTAGTCAATGACTCAATATCTAATTAAAGTATGTGCAGCACCCATGTCATGATTTGTTGGTGTTGCTCAAAAGAAGCATCAGTTGGACCAGTGCTTTGTGAGGAAAAAAAAATATCTCTTTTCCTATCTAGCAATATCCCACTCTCTGCTCTGCAAACAGCCTCTGAAATACATGTTTTAGTTCCTGTGTTTCTTTAATAACCTTGACCTGTTCCCTCTGATTTCAGGGATACACTGATGTTTAAAGGAAAGAATCAGGGATCTCTGTCCACGGCTTTGCAAAGGAGGAAATGGATGAACTGAGGCCAGCCAAACTCTAAGGGCCCTGGTTCTTTCCCTAGGTACAAGAAATATATGCTGTAAAATTCAGAGTAGAAACCAGTACGTCAGGTCAGGGACAATGACACTGCAATGAGATGGATACATAGAATCATTTATGCTAGAAAAGATCTTTAAGATAACCAATCCCCAACCATTAACCCAAGATCATCAAGTCACCACTAAAGCATATCCTTCAGCACCACATCTACATGTCTTTTAAATACCTCTGGGGTTGAGAAATCCCTGGGCAGCCTGTTCCAGGCTTTGACAACCTTTTCAGGGAAGAGATTTTCCAAACGTCCAATCTAAACCTCCCCTGGCACAATTTAAGGCCATTTCCTCTTGTTCTGTAACTTGTTACTTGGGAAAACAGGCTGCCTTCATCTCACTACAATCTCCTTTCAGGTAGTTGTAGAAAGCAATAAGAACTTCCCTGAGCCTCCTTTTCTCCAAGCTAAACAACTCCAGTTCCTTTATAGGACTTGTTCTCTAGACCTTTTACCAGCTTTGTTGCTCTTCTCTGGACACATATATGGATCTGGGAGGAGGCAGGGAAGAGTCAGAGAATTTCAAAGATCTATAAACACTCTTTTGGAGCAATAATCACAATGCATCTTGAGAAATATTCTCCATCTAGGGAGCTTTTACTGTTACATGGGAAGAGGTTGTGCTACCAGTTTCAGAGACTGGGGCCTTATGCCCACAGTCAGTATCTATTTCAATCTTGCTACCAGGCTGTGGGGTTTTTCTCTCCCAGCCCTCCTTCAGACACAGCTCAATCTCAGTTGTGTTTGCTTTATAGATTTCTTTTCTTACTTTCACACTTAAATCATTAACAATTATCACATGCAAAGAAAGGGGATCCTCAATATCAAGAAGTCAATATCTGGAGATAGCTGTGAAAGAGGAGCCAGCAGCAAGTCAGATCGCTCTTTGGCACAAGAAATTTCTCTTGTTAAAATAACTCCTGTTCTATTTGCCATCTGTCTGGAGTGGATGCCCACCATCTCAATCAGTGTAACCATCTCAGAACTCACACATGGCACAGCTCTCACATGACAAGGTGAAATGCACTAACAGCCACACAATCAGAGTATCACAGAATCATGGAGTATCTTCAGTTGAAAGGGACCTTAAAGATTATCTATTTCCAACTCTCTTACCATAAAGATTATCTATTTCCAACTCTCTTACCATAAAGATTATCTATTTCCAACTCTCTTACCATGGGCAGGGACACCTCCCACTAGACCAGATTGCTCGAAGCCTCATCCAGCCTAGTCTTAAACACTTCCAGGGTACTACATTCAGGTATATCTCCATTCAGTAATTCCCTGAAGCCTGCACATAGCTCAGGGACTTCTCCACCTTTCTATCTCTCATGACCTTGTCACAATGAGTGGCAGGTAGGATTTGGGGCCAGCTAGTGGCTGTGACATTGACACACGTTGCACTAGAATCGTTTAGATGAGTGGATAAAGCTGTCATTCAAAATCCATACTTAAAGCATCACCCATCCAGAGGAAATCCATAAATCCAACAAGTCCTCCCTGTATGCCTGGAGGAAGTAAAATTTCTGAGTCATCATTTTTCAGATGTTGAACCTGAGATCTGCAGAAGAAACATCACTTGCCCATCATGCCTCAGTAGCAGTTTTAAACAGAAACCAGAAATTCTGAGGCTTGGTCCCCAGGGAAAAGACAGTTTCATAATGGACTCACCATGACAACACTGATACAAACTTCATCAACTGCAATCAAAGGCAAGAAAACAAAGGATGAGAAGGAAGGAGACAGCAAAAATGACTGACTCAAATATGAGCTGAGCACACATTTTAATGGGCATTTGGACTCCCTGCTGTTGCTGCTGAAAGGCTCCAGCAACGATCTTGCCTTCCCCTCCAAGCAGTTACTGAGCTAATCAAACACAATTCAGTCTGGTGCTGGACTGCTGGCCAACAAAAGCTGCAGCTGCTGAGAGGAAGATGGACTTTCTGAGCAGGACCCTGGGGTAGCTGAATGGAAGAGAAGCCCCTGCTCCAGGCAGCATGGGGCAACTGCCAAATGTTGTCTCGCTCCAACACCATGCCGAAGAGCCTAACTAGCCAACCATGTCAACATCATAGCCAAAGCCAACTCCAAGGCAATTATCTTACAGCTGGGCAGGGTGAAGAGCAGTTTAGCAACTAAATGTCTGCAAAGGGCTTCCAGACACATCCTGACTAGATGGGGGTGGCAAAGATACTCATCACACTCTACATCAACTGTACTGTTATTACTTGGTCTCATGCTAGTAAGGCTACAGATCACAGGCTTTTTATTTGAGACATTTGCAAAATGATGCTTGAGAGGCACTTCAAAATGCAGAAACATAGAAATGGCTGCAACAGCTCAGCCCAAATATCCACACAGCTATTCGCTTTGTCTCTGACTGCAAGAGCAGATACTTGAGTGGAAAAAAAATAATAAAACAGGGATTATAGAGTGAAACTATCATAGAACCATAGAATGGTTTGGATGGAAGGGATCTTAAAGATCACCCTGTTCCAAATTCCTGTCATGGGCAGGGGCACTTTCCACTACACCTGGTTTCTCAAGGCTCCATCCAGTCTAGCCTTGAACACTTCAAAGGAGGAGGCATCCACAACTTTCCTGGGCAATCTGTTCCAGGGTCTCACCACCCTTACTGTAAAGAATTTCTTCCTAATATCCAGTCTAAATCTCCCTGCTCGCAGCTTAAAGCCATTACCCTTCAACCTATCACCACAAGCCCTTTAAAAAAGTCCTTTCCCAAATTTCTCGTAGGCTCCCATTCTTGTTTAAACTTCCAGATTCCAGCAAGCAACATCCTGGAGCCTGCAGTGATGCCATTGTATGGAGTAGCTCTCAACAGATCTTTTTTTCATTAATTTCTCTAATTGCTTTTCAGATAGTTGTGTTTCTGGCCTCCATAATGTGCTTCATATTGTTGCCCAGATGAATGATACACTATATGAAAATGTCCTTTCTTCTGTTTGTTTTAATATTCCACTTGATAATCTCATATAAAGTTCCCTAGATCTTGTATTATGAGAGAAGGTGAATAATCATCCCCTATTCACTTTCCTCATTACACTCATGATTGTCTGGATGTATTATAGCCCCCTCAGTCATCTCTCTTTTAAGATGAAAATTGCCAAGTCATACAATCTCTCCTTGTATAAAGATGGTTAGAAACCCCTCTTCCTGCTTCCCACACTTCCCATTGCCTTCCTGGGTTGACAATATTCATTTTAACTCTAGATGATCCAAAGTGCCCAGTGCAACCAGCATGGGAGAGCACCATGGGTCACCATGTAACAATACCCTCTGTTGTGCTCACTTCATTTCCAAATCAGGCCTCACACTCTATGTATTGTTTGAGGTCTGCAGACTGACTTCACCACTTTCTTCACCATAGCTGGCCACTAAACACCTTGAGGTACCACCACATGCTACCTCCAGTGCTTAACCCTGCATGCATCAGTCCTGAGCTACACTTTAATACCCTACACTCAGGTAGGTATGTTCCTTCCCCAACTGCTTATAGACTTTTTTTTTTTTACTTCTGACAACCCTTTATTATCAGATACCTTTTCTGCTTCACTCTTTACCCATTTTAAGCTCATTTAGAAACACAGCAAACAGACATGGTCCCATGAGACCCTCTCTAGTTAATTTATCCCCCCCTTCCATTGTAACCTTTTATTCTGGATCTTTATTTCCCATCTTTGAACTAGTATCTAATCTATCAGAAGACTCTTCTTCCTGTCCCATGACAGCATAGTTGAAATTCTTTGCTATGGGAAAAGTACTAATTCCTCTGTATTAACCACATCATCCATATCACATGGACTCTGATTTATTTAAAGAACAATGATTAACTTGTGACACCCACCCCCTTCCCTGAGCATGTTACATGTGCTTTTTTCACTCTATCCTTAATCATGATTCAATCAAACTGACAGGTTAAAAAAGTCAGATTTCTGGATTCTAGTTCTTGGATGCATCAGGAGTCCAACTTAAACAACAAAACAAAACAAAACACCAAACTAACCAACCAAACAAAAACCATTAAAAAACACATGGTATATTTTCCACCTTTCATTCCTGTGTTTTCATAGAATCAGAATCAGAACTGTTTGGTTGGAAAAGACCTTTAACGTTTTTGAGTCCAACAGTTAACAAAGCACTCTCAGGTCATCACCAAACCATGGCCCTCAGCACCACATCTACATGGCTTTTAAATCCCTCCAGGGACGGTAACTCCACTGCTTCCCTGGGCAGCCTCTTGCAGGGCCTTGACGACCCTGAAACCCAGTGAAAAAAAAAATTCCTAGTGTCCAACCTAAGCCTGCCCTGGTGCAATTTGTGGCCATTTCCTCCTGTCTTAGTACTTGTTATTCAGTGACTGTCACCCACCCTGATTCAAACTTCTTTCAGGGAGTTGCAGAGACCAAGGTCTCTCCTCAGCCTTCTCTTCTTCAGACTAAAAATTCCCAGTTCCCTCAGCTGCTCCTCCCAAGACTTGTGTTCTAGACCCTTCACCAGACTTGTTGCCCTTCTCTGGACATGCTCCAGCACCTCAAACTGAACCCAGGATTCAAGGTGAAGTTTCAGCAGTGTCCAGTATAGGGTGATGATAAAATCCCTACTCCTGCTGGCTACACCATTGCTGATCCAAGCCAGGATGTCATTGGCCTTCTTGGCCACCTGGACACTGCAGGCACATATTTAGGCACTTATCACCAATACCCCCAGATCCTTTTCCACAGGGCAGATTTCCAGCCACTCTTCCCCAAGACTGTAATGTTTCATGTGCAGAACCTGGCACTCAGCCGTGTAACACCTCATCCCATTGTCCTCAGGTCATTAATACACCCTGTCCAGATCCTTCTGCAGAACCTCCCAACCCTCCAGAGCATTGACACAGCCACCGAATTTGGTGTTATCTGTGGCATTATCTGAGGGTGCCCTCCATTACCTCTTGAGATCATTGCTAAAATATTAAACAAAAATGACCCAAATACTGAGCACTGGGAAACACCACTAGTGACCAGGTGCCAACTGGATTTAACTCCGTTCACCACAACTCTTTTGGCTTGGCCATCCAGTCATATTTTTTTATCCATCCAAGTGTCCACTTATCCAAGCCACGAGCAGTCAGTCTCTGTGGGAGGATGCTGTGGGAAATGGTGTCCAAAGCTTTACTAGAGTCTAGACTGACAACACCCACAGCCTATCCCTCATCAGCTATGCAGGTCACTTTGTCATAGGAGGACTTGGTCTAAAAGGTTTTTTCCAACTGAAACCATTCTACGATTCTGTGATTCTTTGGGATCAGGTTAGCCAAGGAGGATCTGCCTTTCATAAACCCATGCTGACTGGGCCTGAGCGTCTGGTATCAAGACTAGTAATGAAGTCTACAACAGATTTAATAAAGGCAATTCCATACCAGAGTTTCTTAAGATCTTCCAGTGAACAGCACTTTCATGCTGTAAAAGCATTTTTTCCCTAAGCCTTTAGTGGCAGACACTTCAGACAGGTTTAGAAAGTAAACTTCCGAGGGAACCTTGTAAAATGTTAACCATTTTTATGAGGTTAGCAATGTGTTTCCTACATGGGCTGCCTTACCATTGTTTTGCAGTTCACACCATGGAGTCAGTGATCTTTCATTATTTTCTTTCCCTTTGAAAACTTCCAGTTCTGAATAATGTGTCTTTATAATGTGTCTTTAAATCATTTTTTTCATTTGCTTTTACCATCTTTAAGGTTTGTTTTTTTTTTTTTTTCCATAGGTCACATAACTTCATACTTAAGCCTCTTACATGATGTCTTTATGTAGTCTCCAGGATACCATGCAGCACTTTACCCTTGTGCCTGCTCTTTTTAACAAGCTTTCTCATTTTTATTTTGTTTCTGCTTTGAAGTTGTGATTTTACTTATTTATTACATTTTGCTTCTACAGGACACTGAAGACCATGTGGTCACTCCTACAGAGCAATGCATTGAGAGCTGTGCCCTGCAAGTATATCTTAGGATTTTTTATCTTTGAGTGGGTTTTTATCTTTGGGTGGGTTTTTCTTTGGGTAGATTTATGGGTATTGAGCTCCAAGTGTTGTGACATTTGCTTGGTGCATATGAAGCCACTTGAAGTCTCTCATTACCACATTTTCTCCCCTCCCAACCCTTAGGATTTCTCTCAGCATGTCACATTCACTTTCATCATCTTCAAGTGGTCAATAAACCAGTCTTAATACCAGCTCCTTCCCTAGGGACACTTGTCACTTGTGCACAGATTAACCCTATTTTCTTGCTTTGATTTTTACATTTTCCTTAACATACAAGCCCCTTCTTTACCATGTTGGCCTCTTCCATTGTTCCTGTGTGATTTATGCCACAGTAGAGCTTCCTTCTTTCAAGGTTTTGAGTTGTGCCTCCGATTAGTGTCTTCATTTAAAGCATACTAGGAGCAAGTATGCATTTAATTTTGTCTGATTGCCTACTTTCAAATGCCCTGATTAAGAAGGGTATTTGTTAGAATCAATTTTTGTTGTTTTTTACTTGAATTTTATCAAGCTGCAATTCAAACACTTTTCAAGGATAAAGTAATAATATGACTTCATTTTTAGATAATGAGGTTCAAACTTCAAAACCTTTCTCATTTAATTTTTATTTAACTGGTCTCAGCCAGGTTCCTTCCTGTGTTGACTCCAGTTGTTTGAAAAGGTTTCCTTATTCCTTATAAACTTTCCCTGCTCTGTTTCCTTAACTATGCATTGAAACACTTTCTATGTGCCTGGTTTTGCATTTGAGAAAATGCTTCTATAAAAGTTTTGATTTTTAGCCTCTTATCTTCACAGCTTGTGTTCTTCCTTCAGGATTTCCCTCCTACTGTCTCCTTGCAATTGTGAGCTGTGGCAACATCCCATTAGTATATTAAACAATACCAGGAAACATTCCCTGATCCTGGAGCCAAATTACATGGTCTGGTCACATTCATCCTAATAAACTCTATTAACTTCCAAAACACCTAGTGGAAGTCCTCCCCGACCTATTTAATTCCCAAACATGTCCAGGAATTGTTTGAAGGAGCAATAGTTGGCTCAAGCCAAATTATATTCTAATAACTTTGAGGCACAATTAGTTGTCTTCCAGTGTCTAACAATTTTCTCTAGATTTATTTACTAGTACCATTATACATGATATGGACCAGGACCTCAGGATTCCTCCCATTAGATTCACAATGCCACATGGAATCTATTATGTCTCTGCTTTGCAGGCAAATCTCTGATCATTCCTCACTGTCCTCAGAAACACAGCTACATGTTTACTTGCTGATCAAATCTCCTACCTTTCAGCTTGTTTGTCACCTGTAAGACTCTGCCCCTGGAAGACATGTCCTTGGCATGATGGACTGCGTGGACATCACCTAGGGTGAGATCTTACCTATGTGGTCCTTTATATTTTCTCCAACTGTTAACCACAGGTTACAAGGTGTTTCTTCCTCTGAAATTTGTCATAAGGGACCATCCCCTCCTCTAACCTGATGGATGGATTCCTCTGTCACATTGCTGTAAGTTTCATCAGTGAATTTCCTGTCACCTCAAGTCCTTCCACCTTGATTCCAAATACCAACACTTCTCAATAAGGAACACGAGCTGCTACACCTACAAAACATCTGCCCATGGGGCAAAAGCTGATGTTCTGTGCCATGACCCAAAGTCCCACTCTCTTCCTGGAACTTGGCAAAACATTAGGGTTGTAATATCAGCAGGAAAATATGAGGTGCACAGATAGTAGGGGTGGGACTCAGATGGCAGACAGAGGCTCTTCCATTTGTATGCCAATCACTAGGTGTGTGAGCTGACACATGCACTCCCTAGACAAGGGATTTATTCACTGTGGTCAGCAGAGCCCAGAGAACTCCTTCACCTGCTCTAACACACGGGCTCCATTCTGTTCACCACACAGGGTATCCAAGACAGCCACCTGTGGATAGAAACTGACACAGAACCCATGGAGGACTTGGTGAAAGGGGAAAAAAAAAAAAGGCCACTAAATGTCTGTTTTAGCAACTAAATGGAGCCTCATATCTATTTTAAGGTAAGCTGTGACTCTTTAGACTCCACTGATTGTACTGATGAGTAGGATCTCCTTGGGCTGTGATGGGGTTTCAGCAGCCAGCTCACACAAAGACATATGTGTACATGCAGATTTGCAGCTCACGCTCACAGTCCTAAGAAGAGCTGAAAAAGGGCTTCAGTTCTCACAGACACAATACACAGAGGTGGAAAGGATCATCTGATTCACTCAGTACTTCTACAAGCAACCCCTCCTTAGCAACTTAGACAGTGATATTACCAAGCTTTATCATAAAACTAGATTTATCTTTAGCACTCACTAAGCTCAGGGGAAGATTACTTCAGACACTCATTCTCCTCCCAGTCAAAAATCTTCTAACTTACACACTAAATTCCCAATTTAAATCCACTCCCTCTTGGGCCAAGACTATCCACATCTTAAACATCCTTTCTCTTTCATCTAATCCTTAAATCCACACCAACAGCAATCCTACCTCTGACCATCTTTGCTGTCTACATGCAGCAGGACTCACGCCAGTCTCTTCTTGCCCAATCAGCAATGCTGGCCCTTCTGAAAGCCTGCCCTGGTTCCCTCTGGTTTTTGGTTTGGTTTGTTTTTTCTTTCTTTTCTTTACCTTTTTTTTTTTTTAATACAGGCAGAAGAGTTGTAGTGTCTTAGTGTCTAGTACTTTAATCAAAAGAAACTCCATGACACTAACATCATAAAATCCAAATCAAGACTAGAAGGCTGGAACACCTCTGTTGTGAAGACAGGCTGAAAGAGTTGGGGTTGTTCAGCCTGGATAAGAGAAGGCTCTAGGCAGACATTATTGTGACCTTTCAGTACTTAAAAGGGTTGATAAGAAAGCCTGGGACAGATTTTTTAGCAGGACCTCTGTGACAGGACAAGGGGTGACGGTCTTAGACTAAAGAGGGAGATTTAGACTAGGTCTGAGGAAGAAAATCTTTACACTGACGGTTGAAAAACACTGGGAGAGGTTTCCCAAAGAGGTGGTAGATGCCCCATCCCTGGAAACATTCCAGGTCAGGTTGGACAAGGCCCTGAGCAAGGTGACCTAGTTGAAGATGTTCCTGCTAACTGCAAGAGAGTTGGACTATATGACCTTTAAAAGTCCTTTCAAACCCAAACCACTCTACGATTTTGTTTCTAAGACAGCGAAGGAAGACACCTCATCCACATCACCACCCCATAGGGATATGTCTGTCTGTCTACCAATCCAGTGCCTCTGTGCCTGCTCTGGAGTCCCTCCAGGGTTATGCCAATGCAACCCTGAACAGATTTTCTGCTCTGTTTGTGTCTACACTGCTGGAAAAAGTGAGCTAACTTTCATGCCAGGTGTCCCAAGGGAATAGCTGCAGGAGTGGCAGGCAGGCCAACAAATTCCCTTGCATTTTTTGAGAGCTGTTTCATCTGCAAATAGCTCTGACACAACAGAGACAAGTTGCTGTTTCAGATACTTAAAGATATGGTCTAACACTGCTTGGCCTTAATTTTGGGCTTCAGCAAGCTATTGATTTTTTGATTCTTTATATTATGCTAGTGATGTCATGATCATATCAGAGCAGCAGTTTACTCCTGTAAAGCTCCAGAGTCTTTAATAGATGCTGTTAGTACTAATTTATTTTGCTATAATTCATTCCACTCATATTTTCCCTCTTTAGGGTGGCTTTGGGTTTCTTTTTTATCAACAGTAAATTCCCTAATCATCCAGGCAAAGAGAAAAGCATTTACTTCTCCTCTTAGCTTTTAATTTGGGAATGGGGAAAATGGGGAAGGCTGTCTTCATCAACTTGCCCCAATCAATAGGAGATTACATATAACACTCAATTACTGGACTGATGTGTTCCTGAGACACTCAAGAGGAAACTGAATGAAATCTTGTCAGTTGGCCAGATAAGCTTATGCTATGGGTCTGCTCTCCTCCTTTTCTCACCAACCCTTCCAGATCCTCCATCATTTAAAGCCAGGAGAAAATCCTCAAGATCATAGAATTATAGAATTTATTGGGTTGGAAAAGACATTTAATGGTCACCAGTAAGCAGGTACATCCCCAATTAGATCAGATTTTTGCCTTCTGTCTTTACAAGCAGGAGGGAAACAGGGAGCAGACTCATTGTTGTCCTAACAGTACTATTAAGTCCTACCATGCAGAAAATCACATTGCTTTCTAGGTACACTTGAGACTCCACCCAGAGTGACTGTAGAATTCAGTTCATAGAATCATAGAATTACAGGGGCTGGAAGGGATCCCTGGAGATCATTTAGTCCAACTGCCCTGCCAGAGTAGGTTCACCTAGAGCAAGTTGCATGGGACAGTGTCCAGGCAGGTTTTGAAAGACTAGAGAGATGGAGACTCCACCACCTCTCTAGACACCCTGTTGCAGTGCTCTACTACCCTCCAAGTAAATAGGTTCCTCCTCAATGTTTAAATGGAACTTCCTACGTTTCAGTATGTGCCCACTACCTCTTCTCCTGTCACTGGGCACCACTGAAAAAAGACTGGCCCCATCCTCCTAATCCATATGTGAAAATAAACTTTATAAGATAATAGGCTTAATATGGAGAAATTATTCTACTTTCTGCATTACTTGTACACTCAAAGTTAACTTGGTAGCTCATTTGCAGGATAGGGACTGGATGAAAATGAGGAATGGATCAGATTGATTTGCTCTCATCCACGTTTGCATTTTCTCCTTTCCTTGAGAAAAGCCAGAGCTAAAGCTCCTGGCAGCATCCCAACATCATCCTCCTACCATCATTAACTGACTGGCTCTTTAGAGATGCTGAGTGGAAGAGAGCCAGCAGAGCCTGCAAGGACTGGAGAAAAGCTACCTCTAGCTCAGCCACATCTCAGTGGTGCCTCTGACAGAGATGTGCTGCTCTGATAACACCTTATCAGGCCAGGCAAGCTCCAAGAGACAAGGAACAGGCAAAATAGGAAAGTGTTATCTGAACTGCAATCCTGCCCCTTTGCCCTGCACTAAATAATCCAGTGCTCATTTGGCAAGGCTGGCCGGCAAACACATCCCTTCCAAGCTTTTGCTGAAGGCAGAACGTGTCTGGCCGCCTGTTCCCAGCTCCTGAAGTGCCAAGGGAAAAGACAGGTCATGAGGTCATGAGGGCTCCTGTCTCTCTGCAGCAGCTGAGAAAGTCTGCAGACAAAAGTGTCAGCTCTTTGTGGCGAAGGCTTGGGTCTGCAACAAGAGAAGTCCTATTATCTTGTGGTCACCTCAGCTCTGAACCTTGAGACTGAGTCCCAGTTAATACAAGTGAGGGACTAAAGAGGCCTAAAGGTCCTTCTCCATCCAGCTGCAGGTGAGGCCATGTTTTGAACATCTGAACTATCCTGAACTCCTTTCTATTCCTGCTACCAAGGACTGAGGATCAGAAGGAAGGGAAAAAGGATGTAACTGCAACCAGAGGACAGTATCTTGCAAGGATTCAGTTCCCAAGGCAAAGATTCAGTTCTCAAGAGCCAGTGCCCAACATTGTCAGGCATCACAGCACATCTACACATCTTGGTGCATATCATGATTGGGTTTCGCAGGCTTTTGACCTCCCCAGACCTAGGAATCCAGCAGGGATGAAAAAAGAAGAGAAACATCCTCTTCCACCCACCCCACTAAAATGTACATTTAGCATCTGCACCAAGCTAACAAGAAAGAAGCCTTCCGGGCACGGGTGAGCTAGATTGAGATTATTTTCTTTACATGTCTCAATTAAAATGTAGATCTCATTTACTGCCTGGGGCCAGAGGGGCAGGAGGTACTGGGAATGAGATATGGAAAGAAGAAGCAAGACACAGAGACCTTTACTTCATTCCTCACTGTCCTGCCTGCCTTAACCCTTCTGATGCCACCCCTGTTCTAACAGTCAGACAAAGGTATGGGGTGCTCTGGGTACATTCATTGAGTTAAGGAAGGAAATACACGTTTGCACCTTGCCATGTCTACTAGGGATCCTCTGCTTTAGTTAAATGAACCCCTAAATGAAATTATTATTGTCGTGGTTTGTAGCCAGCAATGTCTGGGAGTTTGCAGTCTTCAAGTCCAGCTCTCTGTAAGACTTCTGCGAGCCAGTCATCATCGAAAGTGGCTTCGGACTTCACATCTGTCTGTGACGTGAGGAATTGTTACTCCTCTTCTATAAGCAAGGGGCTAAACCACAAGGAAATTAAGTACTGCAGTCATTATATGTTTGATAGAGTTATGTAGTTTTCCTCAGTATCTACTAAATAAAGTGGCACTTCCAGAGGGCATATGTTCAGAAGAAGTCTCTTTCTTCACTGGGTGGTGAGGCAAGAAACCTAGCAGTAGGTGAGCTAAATCTCATCCTAATTTAAGTTGTCCAAAATCATGCAAAGTGTCTGTAGCACAGCAGGGAAATTAATACTGCTCATTCTTGCCTAAGAAAAACTCGTAACCATTGGATCATTCTGTCATCCCTTTCTCTACAGGCCAAGGAGTCCAGATCTTTTTTATGTTATCCAGTATTTACAGGGGGCCTAAAGAAAGACAGGACAGTCTTTTTAGCAAGGCCTGTTGGAGAGGACAAGGGGTGATGGTTTTAAACTAAAAGAGGACAATTTAGACTAGACAAGAGGAATGCATTTTTTGTGCTAAGGGTTGTGAAACACCAGCCCAGATTGCCCAGAGAGGTGGTAGATGCCCCATTCCTGGAAACATTCCAGGTGAGGTTGGATGGAGCTCTGAGTAATCTAACATAGTTGAAGATGTGTCTGCTGACTACATGGGGGTTTGTCTAGATGAACTTTAAAGGCCACTTCCAACCCAAACCATTCTGTGATTCTATTTGGCTTTGTAATGGGTGGCAAGAAATGCTGTTCCATGTCCAGATCTGCCATTCATCTCTCACATAACCATCCCCTTGGCAATTTGTTCTTTTTCCTTGCTTTCCTCAGATGCTGGCCTGTGTTGGTGAGCCCAGTGGAGACCTGCAGCCTATTGTCTTCCAGGGCTTGCTTTTCAGTACTGGGGCAACTGGCATGGTTTGTTAGCAAGACATTTACTTGAATACTGTGTTGTACTTGAGTGAGGGACTTCTATATCTTCACACAAGGCCAGAGATCAGGCTGCTGTCTGGTTCCTGTAATTCCTGGAGCTAAAACCTCTGCACCTGCCTTGGTAGATAATTCTTGCTGTTGACAGCATGCTATTCAAAAGCTGCTGAAGGACATATCTGAAGTAGAAAAAGATAGAAGATGAGATGTTCAAGAAAACAGAACAATGAGTTGCTCAGACTCACTCACTAAACAAAAGAAATATGTAGATTTCTGGGGACAGGAAGAAGAGATTATGATCGTAGTAAAGCAAGGAGGACCAGATGATCCTTGAGGTCACTTCCAACCTTATATTCTATGATTCTGTGACCTCCTCTCAAAAAAGTAAGGCTCCACAGCAGGATGAGGTAATTAGCTTCAACCTCAGAAGTTCCCACGTATTCACACAACCTGCCTCCAGGACTACCATACTACAAGGAAGAGAGAGAAAATCTTCCCAATACAGAGGCCAGTTGAGAAAAGGCCTACCTCTGCTTTTAGGAATGAGTGCAGGGGGGTGTGGGAACAATAGGGAGAATTACAGGCTGGAGATGTGTGCAGGTGACACATGAGGTGCTTTGGTGGGAGGTCTCTCCCTGTGGGAGGGTGCAACAGAAGATATTGGCATGTATTTATGGGTAGGAGTCTGTGTGTGCAGATCTATGGAGAAGGTGAGTCTGGATAAAGAAAAACCTTGAAGGTTTGCTCTGCTTTTCTTTAAGAAGAGCTTCCTGATCATCCTTGCCTTCTGATATTTGTCACAGGTTGAGGACAGTGAAATGTCACAGAAGAAAAAGTGGAAGTGGAAGGTAGACCTACCCTTGCCCTGGGGAGAGCTCATTCGGTGTGCCATTTTCCCTTACTGGCAGATCACTGGCTGTGGGGGCACCAGGCAACATCTGACAGCAAGGCAAGAGAGCACTTCCCTTGAAAACAGCCCAGCAACTGAGACAGTTTGCTATGTATCCATATATCACGGCACTCACTGAGTGGCACAACCCTGCAGGAAACCCTAGACCTGCTTTATTGCAAATGAGGAGCTTGGAGGACTTTTAAAATCCATGTGAGGGAAGACTGAGACTGCTCAGGTTGCAAGTTCCAGACCTGATGTTTGGCCACCCTGTGAATATGTGGGGAGAGGACATCCAAAACTGGAGTTGGGCTCTATTTTACTTCCCACATGCAGGGTTAAAAAGTCACTTGAGATGTCCTCAGAACCCCAGATGGTCCTCATCTTATCTTCTAGAGGAAAAGTATTTGCTGTGGACTCTATACCATACTTATGAACTCCAGGGGAACATCTCATACCACAGGCACTCCAGTTGCAGCACACAGCATGGACGGGCAACAGAATTGAGTTCCTTGAGTAAATAAGAACACCTGTATTTCAAAGTCTCTCTATGTTCTCCATACATCTGTTTAAGCAGCTGAAAAAAGTACTTATGTTCTACTCCATTTTTAGGGTTCCTTGCCGTCTTTGTCAACTTCCAGTTTATAACCTAAGCCAGGGACTCTCCATCCCTGTGGCAGCCTCAGTAACTTTACATCTTAGCTCCAGAACACATCTGACAAGATTTCTAAGCTGATCAAGGTGGTCATACAGCCTTCCCTTGTCTCTGTTCCCTCCCTAGCTGCTACTGTAGATATCTACTGTGGGATAGCTAGATGTGCTGTCTATCAGTATGTAGTCTCTCAGAGCAAGGACTATGCTGAAGTGACAATGGAATCCCTTATGTCAGGGAACCATCATACAGAAGGCCCTCTAGAAGACCCCCAGGCATCACCAAGCACCATTATCCCTTTCTCATTACACATCCTGAGACACCTCCCAGCCCATGACAGACCATGTGCTGTGTTTCATATCAGAGAAGAAGAAACCCCAGAGATCTTTCTCTGCAAAGGCTGAACTTTCTGCAATGCTAAACCTGAGCTGCTTATGTTTCTATGGTGGAGACAAATCCCAAGTAGGACACCTAACTCACAGGGCTGCATCAGGAGAAAGCTTCTGCTGGAACCCACTGTACAAACTAATTATCTTCCCACCCCTCCTCACTGCCCTCTAGCAAAATAAGCTAATCAACGAAGAAGGCTGTTATCAAAACACATTTACCACACGCCTGTGTCTTATAGCCCACAGTGCCCAGTGCTGTCCCTAAGATGCCTCAGGCAGGCACAGCCACCAAGATAATCAACCTGTGAAGGACACAGCTCTGTCCTGCATTGCTAGGTAGACTGGAGAAGTAAAAGTGCTCCCAAAAGGGGCACAAAAGCATCTAGGTAATAGAAAGACATCAGTGGTGATGGATGCCCAACATGCTGGTATAGCAATGGGTCACCTCTCCAGAACTAGTGATCAGCTGTTCTGCTCAAAGGTACAGGGCTAGTTCAGAGTGGTTTACTCAATGTCATCACCTGTCTGTAGTGAAATGGGATTCCCAGGAGCCTCTGTTTCACTCGAGGTTTTATCGCCATCAATAGGCATGGTCCCTGTCCCAAGAATTTCCTCTTCTCTGGACTAAGAGCCCTGATCTCATTTCAAAAGGCCATTGGAGAGCTGTCACATTTGGGGTTATTTTCCTGTGCTCCACAGGAGAGGCAATGCCTAGGTGTGAAATGATGGGTACTTTAGCTATACCTCAGCAGACAGATTAAAGATTACCTGGGCTCAATGCAGAATGGGCCAATGTCACTCTACAGAGCCCCCCTGCTGCGCACTTCCCTCTGTGAGAAGGCTGAAACACCGTCTCCAGTTTCAATAACTACCTGAGAAGAAGTGGGAATCACTCTGTGCCAAGGCCAATTGTGGGAAGATGACTCTACTTTCCCCTGCTATCAGATGGAAAAGGTTCACAGACCTTGGACAGGGCTGTCTGAGAAACAGCTGTGACCGGGGAGGAGTCAAACCAAGCAGTGTTTGGAGACAAGACAGCTGGTTCACTCCTGCCTCTGCCACAAACAACTGATTGGAGACTTTCAGACCAAATAAAAAGAGTTCAGATTTCATATAATTACTTTCTCTCACAGCATATATGCTTTTCTCCCCATTTTGTGCCAATAGGATCTTTCTGAAAAACTGTTGCAATGAGAAATGCCCCCAGGTACCTCAGATGTACAAGGGTATTGAACATAACAGTTGAAACAGGTCTGAGCTTCATCTCTGAAGAAGTCCGCCTAGTCAGCTGTAAGTTTCCAAGACAAAGCAGGTTTTGAGCAAAAGTTCTTCTTGTGGCTAATTTTCAATCAGGTCAGTCAGGGGCTACCAAGAGAGGTGGTAGATGCCCCATCCTTGGAAAAATTCAAGGTCAGTTTCTTGGGGACTTTCAGCAATCAGATCTAGTTAAAGATGTCCCTGCTCACTGCACAGGGGTTGAACTAAATAACCTTCAAATGTCCTTTCCCACCTAAACTATTCTATTATTGTAAGATTAGGAGAACTGTCATGTACCTTTGACATGTAAAGAGTCTCCCCAGGTGTATGAAGACACCAGGATCTGGCCCATGGCAATATGATGCTGATGGAGGAAAGGACAAGAGAATGTCCCAAACATGATTGCAGAGACATTCATCATTCCAGGTAAACGCAAAACACATGCAAATTGCTTCCTTACAGAAGAGATTGAACCTTGGGACATAACAGCATAGGGAGTACAGAGCAGGGACAGATGAGGCCCTAGTTTCTCATAGTAGAAGCTGAGTTCCCACAGGATTATAAGCCCCTGCATGAATCAGTAAATCCCTCTTTTCTCACTATCCATTTGAGCTCACAGTGGCACAGGACTGGATGGAATATTCCATCCTCCTGTCCTGCTGGGTCTCTGAAACCAGCTCCATAAGTCACAGAATCACAGAACTGCCCAGATTGAAAAAGACCTTCACAATAATCAAGTCCAACCATAAGCCTCTCACCAGTCCTTGACTAAACCATATCCCTAAGCACTCTTAAATACCTCCAGGGAATGTGACTCCACCACCTCGCTGGGCAGCCTGTTCCAATGCCTGATAGTCCTTTCTCTGAAGAAATTTTTCCTAATATCCAACCTTAACTTCCCTTGTTGCAACTTGAGACCATTTCCTCTTGCTCTATCATTTGTAACTTGGTTGAACGGACCTCTCTATAACCTCCTTTGAGGTACTTACAGAGAACAAGAAGGTCTTCCCTGAGCCTCCTTTTTCCACCGAGTAAACAACCCCAGTTCCATCAGCCACTCCCCACAAGATTTGTGCTCAAGAGCCTTCAGCAGCTTCATTGCCCTTCTTTGGACACCCTCCAGAAGCTCAGTGTCCTTCTGGTAGTGAGAGGCCCCAAACTGAACATAGTTTTTAAGGTACAGCCTCACCAGTGCTGAGTGCAGGGGCAGGATCACATCCCTAGCCCTGCTGCTCACACCATTCCTGATACCAGGATGCATCCCCAGGATACAATTCCCTTCCACACATAGCACTTGAGATACCCTTCTCCACTTGTGCAAGTGGGAGGAAAAGATTGGGAAGTAAAGGAACGAAGGTAAAGGGGAAAAGAAACATAAAAACCTCAGCCTGAAAGACAGTCACCGTCTTTCAGACAGCAGAAAGTCAAGCAAGAAAAAGACCCTTCAGAAAAGGTCTTATTGCAGCATCTGTAGGCAGCTTAGGTTACCCGAGACTCTCTAGTGATTCAGAAGACTTTGACCAAGAAAGTTAAAGCCAGGGACGATCAATGAGCCTCTGCAAGCAGCATCGCATCAGGTTACCTGCTGAGAGGAGACAGCAGGAGCTGCACTTTCTAACTTTCTCTATTTTCTCTTTTTTTCCTCTGGCCTGGCAATGAGTCTGAGCATGGATAACAAACCTCCCTCCCCCATCGACACTAATCCCTCACTCCCTAGAAAACTACTTGTTTAAGTGCTTTTTTTTCCCTCCTCCAGATCATGTTAAGAATGGGAATTGTCATGTCTAGGTACACACGTGTTCTGTAACTCTGTGGCAGATGGAAAGAGCTGGAGTACAGAAGGACATGGAGGACAACTTCCTAGATACTGGGCTAGGTGTTTGCTGCCAGAGGACAGCATAAACCCCTTCTGAACAGGGTCATCCTTTTGTGGGGAAACCAAAAAAAGATTACATATGGCTTCTCAAGTGTCTTATAAACACTCTTTCTATTGCTGCAGCTGGCCAGTTAATCCATTCCAGAATCACAGAATTGCTTGAGTTGGAAAGGACCTTGGAGATCACCTAGTTCCCACCCCTCTGCAATGTGCACTACACCAGGTTGCTCAAAGCCTCATCCAGTCTGGTCTTAAACAATTCCTGGGACGAAGCAACCAGAACTTCTCTGGGCAATCCATTCCAGTGTCTCACCACATTATTAGCAAAGAATTTCTTCCTAATGTCTAATCTAAATGTACCCTGCTCTAGTTTTAAAGCATTGCCCCTTGTCCTATTGCTACAGACCCTTCTAAATAGTCCCTCTCCAGCTTTCTTGTAGGCCCCTTTCACGTACTGAAAAGATACTATAAGATCTCCCCAGAGCCTTCTCTTCTCCAGGCTGAACAGAATAATTGTGCATACCAGAGTTCAGCCATCCTTTGCCATATCTAAGAATCTTCTTCATTCATAGGGTAAGGATGTCTACCAGAGGCCACTGTTTCCTATTCTCATAGTTAAGGAGTAGGGAGACTTTTGGCATTTGCTCTGCAAACAAGATGCAACTAGGATACGGAGCCAACAGTGCTGGTTTGGGCTACTGGGTGAGGTTTTTGGGTGCCAGAAGGACACACAAAGGACACGTGCAACTCCCCAAAGATGAGCAGAGGTGTGCAGAGAGCCAAGCCAAGTAGAGTAGATTCACCCTTAGGAATATTAGGACAGTTGTCATGTATCTTTGACATGAAGTTTCTCCCAGGTATATGAAGGCACCAAGAACTGACCCATGGCAAGAAAATGCTAAGGCAAGAAGGATACAGGAGGATATAGAATCACAGGATAAACCAGTTTGGAAGAGACCTCCAAGATCACCAAGTCCAACCAAACACCCAACCCTAACTAATGAACTAGACCATGGCACTAAGTGCCTCATCCAGTCTTCTTAAACACCTCCAAGGACATCGACCCCACCACTTTCCTGGGCAGCCCATTCCAGTGGGCAGTCTCTCTTTCTGTGAAGAATTTCTTTCTAAGAGCAAGCCTAAACTTCTCCCTGCACAGCTTCAGACTGTGGAGATAGCAGAGCCAATTTCTGGCTCTTCTATCTCCATGGTAGAAGAGACTGGTGATGCTTAAACAAACCCTTTTCCTTCTGCAGCAAATGTTAGTTTCTCCAAACCAACAGTGTTTCTTGACAGCCTGCTTTGCACGGTCTCTAGAGCTGGTAAAGTCTTCTGGGGGAGAAAGAAATCATAGATGCCCAAATGTTTAATGGAAAAAAAAAAAAGAAATGAACAAGTATTGCAACTCATGACCTGCTGGCCAAGGAAACCCCATAATATCAAGAGTA
Organism: Indicator indicator; assembly: GCF_027791375.1. NCBI lineage: Eukaryota > Metazoa > Chordata > Aves > Piciformes > Indicatoridae > Indicator > Indicator indicator. The sequence goes on along the minus strand of NC_072012.1, from coordinate 12,811,383 downwards.
CATCCTAAATGCAGGAGTCTGGTGCCTTTTGGGGCTGTATCCTTCCTTAGGGACAGCTTGTGAATGTTCAACTCTATCTCAGAATTAGACAGAGGCTATGTGAGGATGCAATGAGGCAGCACAGCTAAAATCTAGAAGGTCCAGCTAACACAAGAGAGCCCGGGACAGGTTCCTTCTGCACCCAGCAAGGTTAACATATTTCCCCTATAGTGGATGCTATATCTCCCTATAGGGTTGCTGCTGCTTTTCTGCTCTAAATATCCATTCTGCTGGCAGCTGGGGCATTAAACACAACCCAGAGACTCTGCAAAGTGCTGAAAACTTGTGTGGTCACCACATGCACATGGATGGGTTCTTGTCTCTGAAGCTGATGCTAGGGCAGACTGGAATATCGAGGGCTCATTCTACTGCTGAAGGGTTTATCCTCCAACTCAAGGCAAAGAGACTCAGCTATCTCAGCCCCTCTACATGTGAGGGAGGAAAAGAGGTAGAGAAGAGTAAGTGTTTGAGTATGGATGGAGGAAAAAAGGAACTTGCTGGGGGGTGGTCAATTACTGCATGGCATCTTTGAACACTGGTGCATCAGACATAGGCAGAAGGTGCAATTAATTTCAGGCTTGAAGAAAACTTTGCTCTGCTCTCATCCCAATCTGCTGCCCCCAGTTTGGGCTGGTGACATTGCTTCGACCTTGTAACCAGGCACTGAGTTCCTTCATGCCAGCTATTAGCTTTTCAGCCTGGTTCCTCCCCACTGCTCCCACCCCGGCCCTTTTCCCTTCCCTGGAGACCTGTGCTGCAACCCAGCGCCACATTTTCAATTTACACCAACTAAATGATTCATCATTGCCTAAAGAGGCTTGAACAGAGCCCAGGAGAGGAGCAAAGCTAGAGCAGGGGAAGCAGGGGGTGGGACAAGATCAGGGCTAAAGATACAGAGATGAAAAGCTCTGGTGACCTGCTCTGTATCGGCTCTCCTCGAAGCAGAAGCCAATCAATCCTCCCCTCCTCCTTTCTCCTGCAGCCGTCTGTGGGTCTGTCTCTCGTCAGACTCAAGTTTCTCGGTGTAAGGTTAGGACAGCAGAGCCATGGAAATCAATTCCTGAGCCCTGGCAGACTGCCCTCAGTGCAGACAGCCCAGCTCTGCCACGAGACAATGGATGGAGAGCTGTCCCCAGGCGTCCTCAGACCTCTCAGATGGAGGGAGCTGAGGTTGGCTTGGAAATGGGGGTTCTGGGGAAAAGGATTTGTATCAGCCCTTCAAGTGCAAACTCCAAAATCAGACAGACAAAGAGGTACATTCTGTATCCCACTGGTAATTTTCACCTGTCTCCCAGTCTACCACTGTTCCTCTTGATGGTTTATATTGGAGGGGACAGATGGGTGAATGGCATGACTTTGCCTGTAAGTCTTGCACAACCCCACTGCCTCCCCCTTCCTTTCCATAAAACAGCTCCAGCATCAGCATGGCTAGCTGCAGACAGGGAAGCCCCTGGGATTCCTGACTGGGAGGGAAGAAGAAGGGTTATACTCACAAGGGGAAATACTTATGGGACATTTCCCTGGAGATCCTCCTGCAGGAGATGCATCCCACTGGAGGATAAGTCTGCTAATGACTCTTAAGGGGTTCTGATGTGCAAAAGAAGTTCTAATTAGAGGCTTAGTATTATGGCATTTTACCCTGAATACCCTGCACAGCCAAACCTTGTTCATGGGATGTAACAGCATCCCAATCGAGCCAGGCTCGTGACAGGATAAGGGATGATGTTTTTAAACTAAAAGAGTAGGGATTTAAACTAGATAGATGGAAAACATTTTTATGCCAAGGGTGGTGAAACACTGGCCCACTGAAACACAGGTTGTCCAAAGAGGCAGTAAATGTCCCATCCTTGGAATCGTTCAAGGTCAGGTTCTTTGGGGCTCTGAGCAACCTAATATAGTTGAAGATGCCCCTGCTTATTGTAGGGGGATTCAACTAGAAGAACTTTAAAGCCTCTTGCAATGCAAATGATTCTATGATTCTAGAATTATGTGATAATTTGTTCCTCTGCTTTCAGGACTACCTGATGGATGAAGAAAATGAGACTTGGAGAGGAACATCCAAGGCTGCAGTGAAAATCACTTCCAAGCTAGCACCGGAAATCAGATTTCTTGACTGCGATGAAAATTAGGTGGAAGGAATAGACTGGAGTGGGATTTGATAACATTTGTCTTCCAGCTGCCTCCAAAAGGTCCAGAGAATTAACCTCAGAGACCCTGCTGCAAGGTACATAAATAAGAAGTGCCTCATTTTTCCAGATAAGGAAGCAGAGGTTAAGTGACCAGAGGGAGGAAGGCATGGGGATCCTGCCATCAACGGGGTCCAGACTGTGAAGACCAACTTCTTGAAGGAGCAAATCTGTACAAGGGTTTCTTGTTGTGAGTTGATGCTGCCACCCTCACTCATCACCAGCCATAGAATCACAGATGAATATAATGGTTTGGGTTGGATGGGATGTTAAAGATCATCTAATTCCACATCTGTCATGGACAGGGACACCTCCTACTAGACCATGCTTAGCTATCATATTGCTGACAGTCCTCCACAATGAGCAGCTGGCAAATCTTCAGTTGTCTTTGCCCCTTTTCCTCCTTTTGGGGATTGATTGATGAATGCTTTGATTGCTTGTTGCTACTGACCCTGGGCAGCAGAACAATGAGATATCTAGCATTGCTGTGGTGCAATCAACAGCCAAATTCATGCTTCCTGTACCGTTTGCACATAGTCTGCACTGCCTCTCCACTGACAGCAAGACATACAGTGCTCTGTAGAGCAGATGTAGGAAAATATGAGATGGAAACTGAGAGCTACATAACAACTAGAAATATTCTCTGGTCAGCAGGGCCAAAGCTTCATGGGTTCATGCCTACTAGACCATGCAGGTAGGCATGAACCCACAGACTCAGGACTGGTTTGCCTAGAATTCCTTGAACCATTCCAGAGCCTGAGTCAAGTTTTCTGACAAGTTTTGGGATAGATCCCCTAGATCTGATCTGCAACTATGTAGACTGTTGTGGCTTTAAATGAGGGTCCACAAGCTAAAGAGCATCCACAGAAGTTTGGAAGATGGTATGGATTTGTTGCCCATTCTTCTATTCCAGAAAGGACAGGTAGGAAAGAAGATTGCTTCAACTGGAGCATTATCTCCACTGGGAGAATTTACAATGCAATAGGAAGAATTCAGAGGTGAACTCAGCAGGAGAAGACAGACACACTGCAATAGCAGGGTCCATCAGAAAAACCTTCCATTGCTGCCAAGGACACTATGAGGCTTGGAGTGACAGCACCCTGCAGAGCCACACTCAGCTGGAAATGTTTGGTTAGGTATATTCAATGCACTTTCCTGCCACTCTCTCTGCTGAGAGGTTCTTGGCAAATGAGACCATCTTGCCACTCACAGCCAGGAGCTCAGCCAACCTGACACGTCCCTCTCCACAGCTGTGGCAGAGGGGTCTCTGTAGGAAGAGATCACTGGCTGTGAAGGGTGTAGAGCAGAAACTTGAAGATCAATAGCATCATTACAAAACCTACAGAAATTAAAGTCAATTAACTAATGTCCTAGCCCTGATGACACCTGGATCCAGTGCTCCTTCAGAGGCACTGGATAGGCCAGTACTGTAGAATAATGAAATGGTGAAATGAGGTCCCTTCTTGGCCTGTTAGAAGTCCAAGAATGTGGAAACAGACCAATTTGCTTAGCACTCTGGCCAGATAAGCCAACTAAGCAGTTTGGCTCATTTGAGTTGACCAACACAGGACAAACATTCAACCTCAAGGTCAACATTTTGCCACAGTGAACACACAAACTATGAGTTCCCCTTGAAATCTAACATGTAGTCAACTCCAGGACAATTACAGTGACCTGATTCCTCTCTAAGAGCAATGAAGATCATGGTAAGTCGGAAAGAGGAGGGGTTCAGGTCAGCAGTGCAAAGTTGGAGATGCTGTCACAAGTGTCTGAGCTGGGCTGATAGTCAGAGGCAAACTGCCTTCAGCAATGGAAAAAGAAAGTTGTTGTCATCCAAAGAAGAGCAGCTGACATGGTGATAGGTGCTTCCCTGCTGCAGTCAGCAGATTACAGGTCAGATGGTTGAAGAGATTTGACCAGTCTCTACCACCCTTCTTTTCCCTTGTATTCCAAAAAACGCTTCTCAGTTAAACAAAATCTCCACCAGGAAGCCCCACAGACCTTGCTGGAGGTACCTGGGTGACCCATTGGCTCACTTGGCTCAGCCAGGGACTGATACATCTCTGTATGGGTTATCAGAGTCAATGAGAGGAGATGGCTGGGGGAAAGGCAGGGCTGGGATGGCAGCAAACACCAGCGGGTACTTACGTGTTGTGAAGAACACACCATCCACAGTGAGGGTCCCCTGAGCCCAGGCACTCGCTGCAGGTTTCATACTGGCTGCATGACTCCACAGGCACCCGAGTGAGCTGCAGGAGAGAAGGGGATAACCTGTCAGGCTTTTTACAGGGCTCCGCAATGCCCAGAATGACTTGACGGAGGTGCCAACCTCCCTGTCCTCTTCCCCTGGTGCCTGTTATCCCAGAGGGATATCCTTTCAGAGCTTGGAAGGCTTGGGGTAGACAGAGAGATGTGGCTGTAGATTTCTCCAGTGTTCAGCCTGATGCAGACTCTGTTCAGATCATCATTCAACTTGGTGCAACCCCTGTTGAGACCAGCACCTCCTATGTGTCCTTCCCCTCTTCCCCATTGTCCTTCACTTCATTGCCAGATGACCTGACTTGCACAGTTTCACTGCCAGATGACCCTGTTTGCACAGTTTTGGTTTTGGATGACCTCACTTGCACAATTTCACAGGGAAACAGTAAATCAGGCAGGCTGTGTGCAGACTGTGGTGAAGAGGTACTTTGAGATGTGTGATCTTCTGCAGCAAGTTAAACTCACTGGATCTCAACTTTCTCCCACACTGTCTTTGTGGATCCTGTTCCTTTCTGTCTTTCTGTGAGAATTGAGGTCTCATGATATTTTTTGTCTCCCTCCCATTACCACCTGTATCATCACCAGTCCCAGGAGAACCCCATTCCTCATTGCCCATCCATCTTTCTAAACATCAGTTGTTCCATTCCCAGAAAGGTTGCCCCAGAAAGAAAAGGAAAATGGCTACCTGCCTGGATATTGAATAAGCTTGCTGCCATCTTGACTTTACAGCTCAGAAGGCATGAGAAGTGGACCTGAAACACCCATTTACTGCCAAAATACTGCATTTTATTACATTTTTTTCCTTTCTTTTTAATTAAAGTATTTCAGTCAGAGGTTTCAAAGACAGAAAGGACTGCCTAGCCTGACCTCCTGGTTAACAGACCAGACCTTTTTGATTCCTATCCAGTTTTGTGAGCTCCTTACTTCTTTTGAAGCCAAACATACAGTTTGGGTCCAAAGAACTGATAGTCTCTTTTCCATTGAATAAGCTTCAGAGAGCTTCTATAATATACAGCCAATTGCCAGTGCCTTCACCCCAGCTCATGTCAGCAGGGAGAATTTGCTCCTTCAGATGATGTAGTGTGATATTATCCTGAAGAAACACCACTGAGAACTGCCAGCAATAAACTGCAGAAGAGTTACTCATGACAAATGACAAAGAAATACACCTGGATCCCAGCGACAATTTTTTACTTGGTGCAACGTTCAAGAGAGTTTCAGCTGGGAAGTGACATATTCAGATTCATTCTGCCTGCATCTGTAAATGAACCAAGAATGGGGTTTTATATGAAAATATGTATCAGGCAAAATCCAGCTATTTATGTAGACCTTTTCTGTTTGTATCAAAAATTAGCTTCCTATCCCCTATGCAGACACCCCACATGGTAGTTGATAGCCTAGGAGCCAAAGCTGAAAATCTGTATTTTTACTGCTGGCAGGTGGCAATAGCTTCAGAAACTTCAACTAGAAATATGATGGCATTTATTTACCACTGCACCATTGCCTGTGTCAAGTCACTCAAAAAAACCCAACTGCAGCTACTGAAAGCTTTTAATGAAAAGGGAGAACATAAAAAAAAAAAAAATACAACCCAATCCACACCACAAAAATATTTTTCTCGAGTTGAATCTATTGCCTTGAGCACAAGAGCATAATCAGGAAGGACCACAGAACAATGACTATGGTAAGATCAAAGCAGGGAGCGAGTCATTCAAACTTCTATAAGTACTGGGAAGCTTCAAAGGTAAGATGGCTTGGCCATGAATGCAATAGTTCCACCCTCCTTAAGCTTCAGGTCAAGAAGGTATCCACTGTTTATCAAATATAAATGGTATACTTCAGGATATCACCTAATTAGATTTATGTTGAACCCAACAGTCTGGTTTGCATTCAACCTCCAAAAAACCATGCAATTGTTTACAGGAAGACATCACAGGATGAACTAGACTTCATCAATACTTACAAGATCTTTCCAATGCTTATCAATATTTAAAGGTAGGTGTCCAGAGGATGGGGCCAGACTCTTTTCAGTGGCACCCAGTGACAGGACAAAGGGCAATGGACACAAATTGGAACCCAGGAGGTTCCATTTGAAGCGTGAGGAAAAATTTTCTGTGAGGTTACTGGAAGCACTGGAGCAGACTGCCCAGAGAGGTCATGGAGTCTCCTTCTTTGGAGAGATTCCAAAACCTCCTGGACATTGCAATCCTGAGCAATGTGCTCCAGCTAACCCTGCTTTAGCAAGGTGTTTGGACTAGATGAACCTCAGAGGTTCCTTCCAGCCCCCACATTCTGTGATTCTGTGAAGTGGTGGAGAACTTATAATTTCTTATGTCAACCATTCCCACCTACTATTTTCACCTGAGAAAAATATATTGTGAATAACTTTTCCATGATCACATCTATCTCAACCATGTCTACCCTGTGAGCAGAAAAGGAAGATAATTCAGTTTTGAAAGGCTGTAAATCTGCCATTCCTCAGTTCAGATGCAATCAACTGCATCACTTCCACCTTGCAATTAGAAATTTGTGAACACAGTTGGGGTTGGCTATGCAGTTCCTGTCCAAACTACCCTCAGTTTAACATATGGTGCTGCACAGTTTATCCTCATTAGCTGTAGATATTTTTTCTGAAGCTCAGTTTCTGAGCTACTTTACATCTGTCTTCTAGAAGTGAGCCTTGGTTAAGAAGTTTAGATCAGAACATCAGCTTTTTCAGCATCTAATGATGTTGGGTTTGAATGTTCTGAGCCAAAATCCAGTTGTGACTATGATATATGTACAAGAAAGAAGTCCTAGAGGACTAAAATTTGCTATTTCTTTGCAAATTGCTACCAAAAAAAAAAAAAAAAAGTGTAGATAAAAAGCAGTCTCTGAAGGTTTTATTATTATTATTCTTTAATTAGCCATCAAAGTATATCCAAGCTCGTTTCAGAAGCAGGAGGAACCTACTGGGAATCTAGATTTTCATCTTTATAGAAATGCTGTGCTTCTTTTTCAGTGTATTTAGAACCACAGAGTCATTAAGGTTGGAAAAGATCTCTAAGATGATCGAGTCCAACCTTCAGCCCAACATTACCATGTCCATTAAACCATGTCCTGAAGTGCCATGTCTACACATTTTTTTTTAACAGCTTCAAAGGATAGTGCCTCTACCACCCTCCCTGGACAGCCTGTTCCCATGTTTTAATTTAGGGTACTCTGTCTCTATAGGATATAGTAGCACAACTTGATCATATTGCTGTCCCAGAGAGCACAGCTATGGAGTATGAGCACCTCCTCTTAAGCACACCAGACTAGTGGATGTCCTGTGTCACCTTCTACATTACTATGTGTTTTTCCTGCTATATGAAACCTTTTATGAGTTCACCTCAAGTAGTTTTACTGTAAGATTAATTAAAACTGTCCCACACTGATAAATGTCTTGGGCTCTAAGTGTCAAATCTTCTAATTAACGAAGAAAGGAAGTACAAAAAAAAAAAAAGAAAAAAAAAAACAAAAACAAAAAACAAAGGGGCTGTGACTGAAAAGAAAGCCACCTAAGGGTCATCAGCTGAAAAGAAAGAGAACATCAAGCAAATAAGGCACATCAAGAGGTCTCATTTTCCTTTGGAACACAAACTGTAATTAATTCAGCTCAGCTTTCCAAGTTGAAAGTTTTGAGGGCTGACCATGCCCCCTGGGAACAGTCAGCTCTTTCTGCTGCTCCTGAAATATCTCAGAAAGAAAAGTCCATGCAGGCTTTTCGTTAAAGAACCTCTCCATTACTCACTGGGATGAAGGGGCATGACAACACTGAAGGCTGAAATCTCCATTGTAAAATAGACTGTGATTACTCCTTCCACCCTTCTCCATGCTTGGAAAGTTTTACAAACTTTTCAAGGTCATTTCACAAACCTCAGTGAGGTTTTTTTTGTGATGGACAGTTGGCTAAACATGAGCCAGCAATATGCTCAGGTAGCCAAGAAGGCCAACAGCATCTTGGCTTGGATCACACATAGTGTGGCCAGCAGGACTAGGGCTGTGATTGTGCCCCTGTACTCAGCATTGGTGAGGCCACACCTGGAGTGTTTTCAGTTTCAGAGGCCTCACTACAAGGACATTGAGATGTTGGAGCAGGTGCAGAGAAGAGCAGCAAAGCTGATGAATGATCTACTGAAAAGGTCTTGTGAGGACTGACTGAGGGAACAAGGGTTGTTTAGCCTGGAGAAGCTCAGGGGAGACCTTCTTGTTCTCTTCAAAAGAGGGAGGTGAGTCATGGTCTCTTCTCCCTAGTAACAAGTGATAGGACATGTTTTAAACTAAACCAGGGGAGATTTAAATTATATAGAAGAAAGAAAATTTTACAATGAGGGTCATGAGATTGTGTCCCAGGTTGCTCAGAGAGGTGGTAGATGTCCCATTCATGTCCCACATTATGTTGGATGGGGCTTTAAGCATGACCCTGCTGACCGGAGGGGGGTTGGACAAGATGACCTTTAAAGGTCACTTCCAACCCAAAGCATTCTATAGTTGAAAACTAAGTTATTAAGTATAAAATGTCTAGACTTTGTATTCATTGAATTTTTGAAGAAATGAAGGTAAGGTTTCTATAGATCATGTTCACAGTCTTGATGGGTATCTAGAAGCTGTTATGCTTCCAAGGCTCTGACCATAGCAGACCAGAGGGACAGATATCTCTGGTCACCTCTGAGGTAGGCAGCACTACCCAAGCTGCCAGCCCACCACGGTATTTCCAAGATCACTGCTGCTCAGGGAAGGATGTAAAAGACCCAGGAGCCTCACCACAAGTGCCTTGCTTGAACAAGGGAGACCAAAGGGTCAAGACCAATATTCCTCAGGCAGCTTCACCGTCTAGACTGTTGTCTACTCACAGCTACCCAGAGTAAGATACAATCCCAGAGCCAGGCTCAGACAAATGGTAAGTGAATCTGATGTCCTTCTCAAGGGCAGCAAGGAAATGATCAGCAGGTCCAGCTGCCATAGCTGCAGTAGAATTTGAACAGATATTTCACTTCATCAACACATTCATTCACTGGTCCCCAAAGAAATCATTGATGAGTTTCTGGCTCACAAGGACATCCTGAAAAATCTGGCAAAGTCTGCAAACTGTTTAGTTCAGAGCTCACCTTCTACGTACGACTTCAGGGCTTTTCACACAACACCAGGGCTGTCCTCACCTCTGATCTAGCCTGAATTCCACACTGCAGCTTCTGCAGCTCCCATCCTCCCCTTTACCCTCTGTTTCTAGTATGAATGAGCTGCAGAAAGTCATTTAACACAAAATGACTGAGGTTTTTGGATCTGATAGACAGTAACAGCTAATCCTGTTAGAGATTTGGCTCTTGCTTCTGCCATTATATATTCACAAAAGCTCCTGCTATGTGTTCAATCATAATTTTCTGGCTCCCATTTCTGACATTTTTATTTCAATATACATCACTTTTTTTTTTCCCTTTTAACTGCCAACATTCTGGTCAAAACATGAATCACTGCTCAATCTCTGCTGTTATAATTGGATGTTAATACAGAGGTGGGATTTATTCAGTCCGATGGACTAAGTTAATTTAAATGTACAAAAAGGCATCTTCAAGTAGCCAATTTCCTTCCCAACAGTCAAAAGATACATTTCCAAAACACTGAACAGTGACTCTGTCAAGCCATGTGGATTCTGTCAATGCTGCTATGTTTCAAGACTCAGCCAGCCCTGAAAATCTGCAGAAAGATTAAGAGAGGAGCTTATTTGATTTCAGAGCCTTGATAGAGTGTTCATGATAACACAGCTTATTAAATAGGGCAAGGCAAACAACACCTAGGAGACCACTGGTGGAACCAGATTCTGCACCTTCAGCAGAGTCAGTGAGGTTGTTCAGTCACCTGCATGGCATCCCAGGATGCCAGTTTTAATTCGGCCTGAGTTATGGACAAAGGGACCTTGAATTCCTCTGTCATGTTTGAGAACCAGTGCCTCCTCCACCTGACCTACAAACTCAGCCAGAAGCAGGAACATAGTATAGAAAAGCTCAGGAGCCTGAAGCATGTCTTAGATATACTGGTAAGAAACAGGACCTTCACACATGTAAATAGCTGGAAAACTGGTGGGAAAGATGCTCCTGAGGGGATGGAGATAAGGACCTGAGTTTGATTCCAGCCTCACAGTTCGGTGTGATAAATAAACAACGTGCTAGTCCCAGCAGAACAGGCAATGTCATTTTTCATCAGACACCTCCAACTCTTCTTCTTCATTGTAGCCCTCTTCCTAGTAAATCCATGGCTACATACTTGGAAAACCGGATGCTTTAATTAAGGAGAGTTAATTACAAGCAGCAGTAGCTGTCAAGGACAAATGACAAAATAATTAAACTGGGGTCAATATCCTGCTGCATGACAGAGTAAATTGCCTACTTGTTCACAAAGGGCTTCCTACCTACAGTGGTGTGTGTGCTGGTTTCCATCTCCTCATTGCTTCTCTGAGCTTCCTGCTCTACTTTGGTGAGAGATGTCTTTACTTTGGTGTTGCTAGGGCAAATTCCCAGCCACAATCACATGCCACTTACACCAACAGAGACAAAGAAATGAGAGATTGAAGGATTTGAGGCTCACAATAACCCCAGAAGCCTTTGGAATAAGGCTGAGAGATGTCAGTTCCTATCAGATGCTCTCAGAATTAGATTTCAATTGGTGGTTCTACAGCAGCACAATTTTCTTTGCACCTCCCTTGCAGTGCCTCCCTTGGCAGGACCCTGCTTTATAACTGTCTCAGAAAAGTCAAGTTGGGGACTTTGAGGAAGTTTCATTTCTGATCCATCTAATCAGCAAATTACAGAATCACAGAATTATTAAGATTGGAAATGATTCAGTAAGATCACTGAGTCCAACTGTCAACCCATGCCCACTAAACCATGTATCAAAGTGCCACACGTTTTTGAACACCTCCAAGGAGAGTGACTCCAAACATTTCCCTGGGCAGCCTGTTCCAATGCTTGAAAACTCTTTTCAGTAAAGAAACTTTTCCTAATACCTAATCCCCTGGTGCAACTTCAGGCCATTTCCTCTTGTCATACAATCATAACATCATAGAATCAATCTAGAATCATTCTATCACTAGTTACATGGGAAAAGAGACCAACCTCCACCTCACTGCAATCTCCTTTCAGGTACCTGCAGCTTGTGAGGAACATTTCTGGCATGACAAGTGTGCACAGCAAGGGGTTTGCCCTCTCACCAAAGTCTATCTGCAACACCTAAGTCTAAGTCTAAGCTAGAAATTTAGGTACTGCTGAAGGGGAAGGCAGGACAGGATTTCTCTCTTCTCTGTTTCAGATGTCTACCCAGGGATGAGATAAATCACACCCTGGATATCCCTGTGTCCAATGAATATAAAGGAGCCTCAACAGACAGATCAGGTGGAGACATTTACAATACACACATTGAACACTCTGTGAGGTGAATCTCACATCAATGTCACAATTTTATTTTCTTCCTCTAATCTTGCCACTGTTAACAATCCCCAAACATGCTAAAATCTCCCTTGGCCCTAATTGTAGCACCAGAATAACCAATCATAATAAAAATTTCTTGAATCACTGAGACAGTGGTAAAGAAATACACTGTGTTGCATAGCTAGAAAACTGCCCCAGGAACTCAAAAGACTTTGTGTGACGACACGGACAGTGCTTGAACAAGAGCCTTCCATCATCTGCTCTGTAAATCCAGTCCTTGTGCCTTGTTGCATCCAAATTCATTCCTGCTCTTATGTTCTGGTTTGATTTACAAAGGAACAGATACTGAGATAATGAAGTCCTTTTCTTTAAGGCTTGGTGGCTTCCCAGGTTCCCCCTTCACAACTACCCAGTCTAAGCCCTCTGCTGTCCCTTCTTCAGTCAACATCATATTGGCTCTTCTCCCTAAAGCATCACTTCACTTCTGTTTTTTCCTTACCAATAATGCCAAACCCTTCCTCAAACAGTTCCTCAGCAACACTGAAACCCATGAACACATTGATATGGTCTGTGTATGAGGAAGGAAATTTGTTTGGAATCCTCGTCCACTCTAGAAATCACAGTTCACTATCTCAAAAGTGTGGGAGAAGTGTCAAGTGATTTCACTCAAGCCTGATAACCCCAACCACCTTCTTACCCACCCTGCAAACCATCAGCTCTGGCCAACTTTCCCTGCCTGTAGTGTTCAATCTGTGTTCCTATCTGTCATCTAGCTTTAGATCCCACTCTTCCTTGTTTACCACTAAATCTTTATCCCACAGTCAAGTGTTTCATTCTGGGAAGAGTAAAACAAATGAGGTTTGGCTAACTGTTTGTGTTCAAAAGCCTTCAAAATAGAGACCCTCATGTCACAATTAGTGCAGGGCCAGTCCTGGATTAATGAGAGCTGGTGTCTATGTGGTTACTGAAGCATATCTGCCAAGCAAGGGAGAGATCATTACTCAGGCTCTATAAAGACTATATATAGATTTAATTGGGAACTGTAATAGAACTTATGTCACTGCAATGAGCTTCCTCAAAGTTCAGCATCACTTGAAGGCTCCTGGTGGAGGTGTGCACAGTTAAAAAACACAGGGCAAAGTTGTTTCTAATGGTGATAGCTACTTTCCAGGTCACCTTGTTCCACCATATTTCTAAATGTTCTCACCCTGAGCTATCAAGGAGCATCTTCCTGCAGATCCATTCACCCCAGAAACCTTTTCAGATAGCCTTTTCTATCTCCTTGTTGATTTACTCTTATCAGCAATACAAATCCTACCTTTATATCCTCATCATTTCCCTGGGTTAAAATGTCTTCATCCCATGGACTAGAGGATCTTTGCCTCTTCTCTGTCCCTACATGCCTCAACTCCATCCTGGATTTCTAGGATGCCTGATGACCCATGTAGTTCTTGAAGGACTAATCATATTCATTGAAGTCCCTTGTGGAGGATTATATGGCCCCCTACAAGAACTGTCAAGCTACAGAAATTGTGGCAGACAGTTTGACAAATGCCTTTTTCTTCAGTTATGATCAGACTTAAAATTCCCCATAGCAGCACTCAAAACCTGTTGTACTCCACATATCCCAATTCCTTGTCTTCAGCCATGACACTAAGGAAATCATAAGAACAGAGTAAATACATAGATGTCCCCAGGAGCTTCCCAGCCCTTGGCTGTTTTCAGTCAGGGGAACTTCTGAGTCTTATATGTCTCTATTCCATAACCCAGACAGATCTTTCTTTCATTTTCCACTTTGTCCTTAAAATCACATTGAATTTTCACATCCACAGCATGATTTGGCAGGGAGTTTCACAAGTCCAGAGACCACTTCTTGAAGGAATCACCTTTTTGTTTGTTCAGGACTTGATTTTTCAACAGTTTAATTTCATGCCCTGTCATTCTTGTGTTTGCTGAGGTGGTGAAGAGTCAATTGCTATCCATCCCCTTCTGCTGTTCATAATGTCACCAATCTCTACCATACTGTAACACATAGACACCCATTCACATCTTTTCAGGATGTTCCTGATACCCGTTTACTGCCGGGGGGTTGGACTAAACATCCCTTCCAATACAAAACATTCAATGAGTCTATATGATTCTTCAATCATCTCCCACATGGAAGTAATTCCAAAGCTCTGATTATCCTGATTCCCTTTCTATTTTGACCATTTATTTACCTGTAGCCAAATGCTGGGCAAAAAGAAAGGCTGCTTGGTGGCCTATGTCATCTCTTAGAGTCTTCTCCATCTTGTCTCCTCCCTGGACCCTCAGACAGTGACCACATATAAATAAACTGTTAAGCTACTGCTCTGACAAGTGTGCCACCTCTCAGCTTGAGGCACATGGTTTAGGACAAGAGGAAAAGGCCTCAAGTTGTGCCAGGGGAGATTTAGGTTGGCTATTAGGAAATTGTCATTGGAATAGGCTGCTCAGGGAGGTGGTGGACTCACCAACACCCGAAGTGTCCAAAAATGTGTTTACATGGCATCTCGGGACACAGTTTAGTGGGCATGGTAGTGCTGGGTTGATGGTTGGACTTGATGATCTTAGGGATCTTTTTCAACCTTAATCATAGATTCATAGAATTGTTTTGGTTCAAAAAGACCTCTAAGGTCATCATAAAATCACAGAATGAATCTTGTTTGAAGGTATCCTTGAAGGTCATCTTGTCCAACTCCCCTGCAGAAACCAGGACATCTCCAACTCCATCAGGATGCTCAGTCTGAATGACTCCAGGGATGGGGCCTCCACTGCCTCTCTGGGCAACCTGTTTCATTATTTCACTACCCTCATTGTGAAGAACTTCCTCCTAACATCCAAATTAAATCTATCCTGCTCTAGTTTAAAACCACTGCCCCTCATCCTAGCACTACAAGCCTCTCCAAACAGTCCTTCCCCAGCCTTCCTGTAGGTCCCCTTCAGATACTGAAATGCCACAACAAGGTCTCCCCAGAGCTTTCTCTTCTCCAGACTGAACAACCCCAACTCTCTCAGCCTGTCCTCATAGGAAAAGTGTTCCAGCGCTCCGATCATCTTTGTGCCCCTTCTCTGGCCCCACTCTATCAGGTCCATGTCCTTCTTGTGCTGAAGACTCCAGAGCTGGACACAATACTCCAGGTTTGGTCTCAGCAGACCAGAGCAGAGTGGCAGAATTACCTCTCTCGATCTGCTAGTTATGCTTCTTTTGGTGGTTCTTTTGAAGCATCTAGTTGATGCTTTTATGATTCCATGACCATGCTTATCCTTCAGGATTCCTTCCTTCAGAAAACACATCACCAGGATTAAGCCCATTTTATTGTGGGCTCAGCAAACGGCAGGTAGCTCGTAAAGCTGTGAGCGCTCGATTGCTTTTAGCAGTGTGAGCATACACTGGTAGTGAGCTTCACACAGCTCCTTGGAGACCACAACAATGGCATTTGTTTTGTTTCCAAATACTCTCATACGTGTCCCCACTTTGACTTCCCTCCTCTTATGGCTGCCTCCTTTCCTTTTATAAGTTATCCCCCGTGTAATGCCAGCAAATCTCAACTGACAGGAGTTTCACAGCCTGCCACAGGCAGCATCAACTGGAGTGATAGCATCAGCTGAAGAGTTATGAGGTCATGTCGGTTAATCTGCAAATCAAAAACTTCAGATCTGAGGCGGAGAACCATGATAACCTTTGCTTGCAGTAGCTGATCCTGAGCTGAAGCAAACATACACTAACTCAGTAGTTGATCCTGAGCTGAAGCAAACATACACTAACTCAGTAGTTGATCCTGAGCTGAAGCAAACATACACTAACTCAGTAGCTGATCCTGAGCTGAAGCAAACATACACTAACTCAGTAGCTGATCCTGAGCTGAAGCAAACATACACTAACTCAGTAGTTGATCCTGAGCTGAAGCAAACATACACTAACTCAGTAGTTGATCCTGAGCTGAAGCAAACATACACTAACTCAGTAGCTGATCCTGAGCTGAAGCAAACATACACTAACTCAGTAGCTGATCCTGAGCTGAAGCAAACATACACTAACTCAGTAGCTGATCCTGAGCTGAAGCAAACATACACTAACTCAGTAGTTGATCCTGAGCTGAAGCAAACATACACTAACTCAGTAGTTGATCCTGAGCTGAAGCAAACATACACTAACTCAGTAGCTGATCCTGAGCTGAAGCAAACATACACTAACTCAGTAGCTGATCCTGAGCTGAAGCAAACATACACTATCTCAGTAGTTGATCCTGAGCTGAAGCAAACATACACTAACTCAGTAGTTGATCCTGAGCTGAAGCAAACATACACTAACTCAGTAGTTGATCCTGAGCTGAAGCAAACATACACTAACTCAGTAGCTGATCCTGAGCTGAAGCAAACATATACTAACTCAGTAGCTGATCCTGAGCTGAAGCAAACATACACTAACTCAGTAGTTGATCCTGAGCTGAAGCAAACATACACTAACTCAGTAGTTGATCCTGAGCTGAAGCAAACATACACTAACTCAGTAGTTGATCCTGAGCTGAAGCAAACATACACTAACTCAGTAGCTGATCCTGAGCTGAAGCAAACATACACTATCTCAGTAGTTGATTCTGAGCTGAAGCAAACATACACTAACTCAGTAGCTGATCCTGAGCTGAAGCAAACATACACTAACTCAGTAGCTGATCCTGAGCTGAGCAAACACACTACTCAGTAGTTGATCCTGAGCTGAAGCAAACATACACTAACTCAGTAGCTGATCCTGAGCTGAAGCAAACATACACTAACTCAGTAGCTGATCCTGAGCTGAAGCAAACATACACTAACTCAGTAGTTGATCCTGAGCTGAAGCAAACATACACTAACTCAGTAGTTGATCCTGAGCTGAAGCAAACATACACTAACTCAGTAGTTGATCCTGAGCTGAAGCAAACATACACTAACTCAGTAGCTGATCCTGAGCTGAAGCAAACATACACTAACTCAGTAGTTGATCCTGAGCTGAAGCAAACATACACTAACTCAGTAGTTGATCCTGAGCTGAAGCAAACATACACTAACTCAGCAGCTGATCCTGAGCTGAAGCAAACATACAGTAGCTTAACCTTAGGAGACAAAACTGGGACTTCCCAGGGGTTATTACCATATATCTGCCCATACAGAGTGTTTACCACCAACAGCATTACTGAGTGTTTCAGTTCAAGGTTAACCAAGACAAGCAAAAACTTTGAGGATGATGGAGCACCAGGGAAGGCTGCCCAGAGAGGTAGCAGAGTCTCCTTCTCTGGAGTGATTCAAAACCTGCCTGGACATGATCCTGTGCAACCTGATCTAGATGAATCTGCTTTAGCAGTGGGGTTGGACAAGATGATCTCCAGAGGTACTTTCCAACACCTACTATATTCTGTGATTCTGTGAAGATTCAGGGAGAAAACATGAAGCAGGCTCTTCCTGAGCCTTTAAATATGTCTTAGTTTATTAAAGGAGAGAAGAGCAGACAGAACTCACTGCTCAGCTGACGTCTGCGAGAGCTCAGTGTGCTCTTGAGTGGTAATTAGAGCTGCCAAAAAGACAACGACCAAGTAGAGATGCAGGCAACTATTTTGGGGCATATATATTTGCCTTTTGATATCTCTGCTGTTTGTTTCAGATTGAAATAAGTTGACCAGAAGTTCCTAGCAAAGCTCAGCTCCCTCCCTGCAGCACTGTAATTCTTGGAGGGTCTGAAAAGAAGAGTTCCTACTGAGTACAATGAAGGTTGCTCCATCCCAGTCCCCAGTACCCATATTTCAACGGATTAAGTGCATAATGTAATGCTGCAAGCACTACACATGTTTTCCCAGCTTTCTCAGACATTTATCTTGCCATAAAATGAAAGTTCAAGGACATTTAATTCAAGGATCACATAAGTGCATAGCATTTAAGGTCAGATGGGACCGTTACATCATCCTGTACATCACAGACCACTACATTTCTCCCATCTGCCCTTGCACAGAACCAAATAATCTGGTTTTAGCTAAAGCATGTTGCCTAGAAAGACCTCCCATTTTGATGCGTAGATACCAAGGAACAAAGAATCCTCCATTTCACGGGCAGTTTGTTCCAGTGGTCAATCATCACATCATAAAACACTTGTATATGCCTTACTTTTGTGTGAATTCATTGGGCTTTGGCTTCTAACCACTGATGCTTATCCTATTTTCCTTCTCTAAACTGATGAGCCCTTTAAGCCCACGCTTTTCATGCCATGAAGATGCTTAGATATGGAAACTGAGTGATCCCGCAATCTGCCATCTGATACATCAACAGATTGAGATTCCTTCAGTCATACCTTCTCATACCCTAAAAAAAAATTGTGGGTCTTCAGTGCTCCTTTTCCAGTCTCTCAGTGCTCCTTCATAACAGGAGACTCCAGAGCTGACCACAAAACATGATGACTACTACTCCTTCAAGGATGCAGGATGGTTTCTGCATGTTTCTGCTGTGGGCCATACTAGGAGAAATCCTTTGCAAGGATGTAAAGAAATTACCTGACCATACATTTCAGTCACTGCATTCTAAGACATATCTCCCACTTTCCAGTCTGACGTATATTCCTTCTTGGGAAACTGGGAAGCTTGCATTTGTTGCGTTTGAGGGAGCCAAAGTCACCCAACCACCCTATCCTCACCATCATTAATGCTGAGCTAATCATTGCACAATGAATATTTTATCCACAGGATTTAATTCTTGCTCATTCAAGAAAATTTTCAGTATCTTTGGGTCCAATATTGATCCGTGGAGAATACTATTAGGAAAACCCTCAGGCTCTTTGAGAGCTGTCAAGTATTAAGGCATTTCAGAGGTGTCTTCACGCTATTTTTAGCTTTGTCTTAAATGGGAACAGGCTGTGGTGTAGACTCGAGTGTTGTATGGAAGGATAAAGTTAGGGCATCCACACGATAAAATATCATTGTTTTCTTTAAGAATAAATCATCTATTTCCTTAAAGAATGAGAAATAACTTATTTTTCATCAAAATATGCTACCCAGCTGCCATTTGGCTCAGCTCAGGAGTAAGTATCAGGAGCTCCAGACTTATCCAAGGACTTTACTGCTTATTATCACCCATTCCAACCATCAGGAATCACTAAAACAGGTCTCACTGATGCAACTAAAGAAGAGCAGACTGAGAGGGGATCTTTTCAATGCTTATCAATATCTAAAGGGCAGGTGTCAAGAGAACAGGACCAGACTCTTTTCAGTGGTGCCCAGAGACAGGACAAGGGGGAGCAGGCACAAACTGGAACACAGGAACTTCCACCTGGACATAAGGCAGAACTTTTTTTTACGGTGATGGTGATGGAGCGCTGGACCAGAGTGCCCAGAGAGGTTATGGATTCTCCTTCGCTGGAGATTTTCAAAACCTTCTTGCACAATTGCTTTAGGTGAACTTGATTTAGCAATGGGGTTGGACTAGATGATCTCCAGGTGGCTCTCCCAAGCCCTACCATTCTGTAATTCTCTGACCTAGGCACTGCAAATCTGTGGGGCTGTTAAGAGGTGTGGTTCCTGAGTCTGAGACAACCCTCAAAATTGTGATAGCCCTGAGGCTACAGACACCACAAAGGTGCAGCAGCTGCATTGGTACCTCTGGTTTTGATGACACCCAAAATCATACATGGGTCAGCCTTTCTCTTGACACCTGGTAATAGCTCTGAATTCTGGCTTTTGTAGGATTTCTGAAATGCACAGAATCACAGAATGGTTTGGGCTGGAAGCAATCTATAAAGGTCTTCTAGTCCAATCTCCCTTGAAGTGAGCAGGGAATCAGTAAGGGTTGCTCAAAGCCCCATCCAACCTGACCTGGAATGTTTCCAGGGATGAGGCTTCTACCACCTCTCAAGTAACTTGGGCCATCCTGCTTATGCAGAGTGCACAAGGTTCTTCATTTCTCCAATCAGTTTCTCTTTCTCTTATGTTCCTGTGACTTCTTTCACATTTTTCTCCAGCCAAAGAAGAAAGATGAGACTCCCATTGCACCTTTCTTTTTACGGAAAGACAGACAGAATTCTTGGAGAAAAACACCTGGCATGAAGATCTGTAGACAAATAGGACTTTTGTCCCTACAGATAACTGATACAAATCTGATTTATGGTCTTCAACACTCCATGGTCCATCTTTGGTACTGGATGAAACAATGAGATCTAATTTCAGGCACTGAACTCACAAAAGCTGCTGCTGAACAGGAGTGCTGCCCAGGGGGGCACGGACCAGGTCTATCTGGGGTGATGGTGTTGGACGACTGCAAGATGAACACTGCCAGCTGGCCTGTGCACAAAGCACAGAGACACACGAGACCTCACAAAGCCTTTGCCAGCTCCATCCAGGTGGTTCCCAACCTGGCATCTTGAAAGAGAGAAGAATTAACCTAACAAGGCATCTTAAAGGAGCCCTCCACCTTGAAGATCAAAGGCACACTGGCTCCATGTCTCTCATTACACCTCCCTCCCTTGTGGGCTTGCCTTACAAAAGACCAGAATCTGATTTGGGCTGGGTGATTTGCTCAGGTGAGTTTCACAGTGCACAACACTCCATGTCAAAAGAATAAAGAAAAGCAACCACAAAACACCCTTTTGTCCCCAGCCACAAAGAAGAAGAGAGGCTTGTTTGGCACAGAATGCAAGGGGAAAGGCATGAGAGCAAGGATCAGAGAGCCCCTTAGAGAGGCCCATTGAAAAACAAGCCCTGGGTGCAGCTCAAAGGACTCACTCCTCCTGTCCACCTCCAGCAGTTGAGACAGTGAAGCTTCCTCAGTCTCAGGGCAGCTCCATCATCTCTGCAGGACCGGCTCACATGCACACTACCAGCATTGCCAGTGACACTTGTGCCTCCTGGCAGGACCCTACTGACCCTCCTGAAACTTTTATCCAGGTCTCCATCCATGTCTTAAAAGAAGCCTATGGCTTCAAAGAGTTTGGAGTTTTGGGTGCTCCAACAACAGTGTGGACAGCAGTTCAAGGGAGGTTCTCTTCTCCCACTCTCTGCTGTAGTGAGGCCACATCTGGGATATTGGGTCCAGTTCTGCACTCCCCAGTTCAACAGAGACAGGGTACTACTGTAAAGAGTCCAGTGGAGGCTACAAAGATGGTGAGGGGACTGGAGCATCTCTGTGAGGAAAGGCTGAGAGACCTGGGGCTGGTTAGTCTGGAGAAAAGCAAACTGAGAGGGGATCTTCTCAATGATGATTAATTTCCAAAGGGCAGGGGACAAGAGGATGGGGCCAGACTCTTTTCAGTGGTGCCCAGTGACAGAACAACATGCAACAGACACAAACCGGAACCCAGGAGGTTCTATCCGAACATGAGGAAAAATTCTTTTGTGTGAGGATGAGAAAGACCTGGGCCAGGCTGCCCAGAGAGGCTGTAGAGTCTCCTTCTCTGGACAGATTCCAAAACTGCCTGGACATCATGCTGGGCAATCTGCTGTGGGTAACCCTGCTTTGGTTCTGGGGTTGGACTAGATGATTCCCAAAGGTCCCTTCCAACCTCTACCCTCTTGTGATTCTGAGATCCTTCCAGAGCTCAGGGCATCTGATCTTCCTGTCTAGAAGCAGTAGCCATGTCCTCCTCATCAATCCTTTTTACTCTCCTTTTCTCCAGGTAAAGTACAAGTGCACAAAAAGGGCCATCATTCTTTACCTGTGGTCCTCAGAGACTTTCAGGAAGGAGACAGGGAACAAAAAGCATCAGGGGACTAGATGATCTTAAAGATCTTTTCCAACCAAATCTTTTCCATGATTCTATGATTAGAAGGAAGTGATGGCACAGCACTAAAGCAGCTGTCTGAAGGCCAAATATGCTAAATACTACTGTGGCCACAAATACCTTAGCTTAAGAAACCCTCTGACTGGCCAAACTGGAGGAAAGCTGAGGTAGCTGAAATCTCCTCTCCTGAAGCCTTTGCACTGGACCTAGCCCCCTTTCAGCCACCACAGGCTCGTAGCACTGATAGGATCCTCAGAGCAGACCAGAGATATTGACCCCCTGGCATCACGCTCCCCTCTCGCTCATGCAGACGTGTGTGTGCCCACGCTCCCAATCATGCACACACGCAATCCTGGCAGCCAGCTAAGAGCATTTGCACGGCTTGACAGATTTATACTGTGCAGCAAGGGGCTGTGGGGAACGTTTTTTTTATTTACTGGATTCCATTTCACACCAGTGACCCGTAAAATCATAACGACAGCTTTTCCCAGTCTCTTACCGATCTGTGCTATCTGTCTGTCGGTCTCTTACCTACCCGCACGCAGGCAGTGTGGCGGCAATAATGTATGTCCTGAAGGAACAATATCACTTCTGCTTCCTGAGGATTATAGCCTGCCTCTTCCAGAAACAGCAGTCCCTGCCCCTGCTTTATTAACCAAACAGCAGGCGTCAAGAAAAACCCTCACCAGCACCATCAGGAGAGTGGTTTTCTCAGCATTTATGGAGAGCAGGAAATTAGGAACATATAATCAAACCAGAGGACAGCTGAGGATCAGTTTCAAATCTCAACCAAACCATGGGTGAGGAGGTGAGTTTCCTTCTGGTTGTCTGGGATTTTACCTGAGGAGAGCTGTACATCTGCTTGAACTTCATGAGTTTTAGTCTCACCTTTTTTGGCTTGTGTTTTAGGAAGACACAAGAGCTCATGTCCCTGTTTTTTTTATCTTCTCCAAAGGACACACAGATTTTTTTAGGTCTATGTCCCAAAGGGGGTGAAGGATAAGTAGTGTTTTGCACTTATTTTATTTCAGCTATTGCTTCTGAATCAGCTTCTCCAAAAATTGTTGGTTACATAGAAACAGAGAATCACAGAACCACCTTGATTGGGAAAAACATTTAAGATCATCATGTCCAACCACTAACCCATCACTGCCAGGTCACCAGGGAAGTATGTCCCTCAGCAACACATCTACATGCCTTTTAAATACCTACAGGGATAACTCCATCACTTTTCTGGGCAGCCTATTCCAGGGTTTGACAAAACCTTTGGGGAAGAAGTTTTTCCTAATATCCAACATAAACCTCCCTTGGTGAAACTTGACTTTCCTCTTTTCCTGTCACCTGATACCTGGTATTTCTTGAAACCTAGGAGAAGAGACCAACCCCACCCTCACTCCAATCTCCTTTCAGGCAGTTGTAGAGAGTGAGTTTTCCCTTCAGTTTCCTTTTCTCTAGGCTAAACAACCCCAATTTCTTCAGCCACTCCTCACAAGACTTGTGTTCTACATCCTTCGCCATCTTCACTGCCCTTCTTTGGACACCCTACAGCAGTCCAATATCCTTCTTGTGTCAAGGGGTTGAAAACTACAATTTACCTTCAGGTAGCTGTAGAAAGCGATAAGATCTCCTCTGAGCCTCATTTTCTCCTGACTAGTATGTGAAGTAGGGATGCCCAGCCAGGTAGGAGCACAGTTCAAGTTCCTCCCTGGTCAGGGACCCATGTCTGCACAAGTTATTTCATCTCCTATTCACTTCATCTAGCCAAAGGA
Organism: Indicator indicator; assembly: GCF_027791375.1. Classification (NCBI taxonomy): domain Eukaryota; kingdom Metazoa; phylum Chordata; class Aves; order Piciformes; family Indicatoridae; genus Indicator; species Indicator indicator. The sequence goes on along the minus strand of NC_072012.1, from coordinate 12,787,934 downwards.
TCTCTGAAAGAGACATAAACACCATCCAGGACTATTTAGTGCTTATGAAGGGAGCCTATATGGGAGGTGAGAGGAATCTGGAGCATGCCTGTTTTCTGCAGGCACAGCAAGGGTCAGAGCATATCTGCAGCTCTCAAGGATGTTGTGAAGCTCCAGGACCAGAGGGATTGCCTGGTGCTAATGGTGGATGTTTAGGAAGGCATGTACTGAATCCCTGGAAACATTTAGCTCAGATGGTTTGTTTTCCTACAAGATATGCAGGATTGCTGAGCTGGGGCTCAGAGCAAACGCCTCCCTGAGGAGTTCTGTGACCTGAGTTATGCAGATCACATTAGACAATCATGCTGGTCTCTTTTGGCTTTCAATTCTATGAATTTATAAGTAGTTGTCAAATAGTTTCAATGGTAATTGTCAGCCAGTGCTGAAAATAGCTTAGCTAGGCACATAGATCTTAAGTGAAGTGAAAATTTTATCTGTTATTATTATTATATTATTACTACAGATGGGTTTTGTCTTTCTCAATCAGGATACACATTTCAGAAGATCCTGACCCAGCAACCAGACCTATAGTGGGACTGTTCCAGTAATTGCCATATTTTCAAGACAAGTATGAATTAGTACTTCCAGATTAGCCAGACAAACAGTGGAGATGAAGTTTATCACCACCCTAAACATAGTTTGTTTTCTGCTGATGCGTGAATCTGCGGCATTTAGTTTGCTGTGTTACAGTCCCCTTTTCCATGCCTTTTTCCTGAGGTTAACTAACTGAATGGTATTTGATTGGACCAGGTAGTAAGACTTCACAAGAGCTCCTGATCCTCTCCTACTGATTTGCCCAAAGATATTGTCCTGGAAAACAGTGACATTTATAAATAAAAGAAACAAAGAGAGATGTAAGAAGAAACACATCAACAAGGCTTTAAAAGTGGATGGATCTTCCCAAACCACAGGTCTGATCATCATCCACGGAAGAAATCCATACAATCAAAATCAACATCTTCTGTTGCCTGTTCTGCCCCAAGTGCGGTGTGGTAATAAGAAGAGCAACATAAGAAAGATTCTTACCTGTACTTCCAGTTATTACACTAAGAGGTCTGGAAGATAATGAGTCAGAGAGTTCCTGTTCTCTTTGTCATTCTAAATTTTATTTATTTTCTTTTTCTTTCTTTCTTTCTCTCTTTCTTTCTTTCTTTCTTTCTTTCTTTCTTTCTTTCTTTCTTTCTTCTTTCTTTCTTTCTTTCTTTCTTTCTTTCTCTCTTTCTTTCTTTCTTTTTCTTTCTCTCTTTCTTTCAATATTGCCTTTTCTTTCAATTATTGCAAATCTTGCCATTTTCTGTTACTAATTCTTCAACCAAGGAGAATCCTAAGCATTCTTAGACAGGCAAATATAACAGGCATAAACTGGGACACAAGAAGTCCTATCTGAACATAAGGAAAAACTTCTTTCGTGTGAGGGTGCCAGAGACCTGAACCAGGACACCCAGAGAGGTTGCGATGTCTCCTTCTCTGGAGAGATCCCAAACCCACCTGGACTTGATCCTGGCCAACCTGTTCTGTGTAACTGTGTTTTAGCAGAGGGGTTGGACTCGATTTTCAGAGGTCCCTTGCCATCCCCACAATGCTGGGATTCTATGATTCTCGGACTATGGATAAGAGTTCTGTATTTAAACACCCTATAGTAGCATAGAACCATAGAATGATCCTGGGTGTAAAAAAACCTTTAAGACTACCAAGTCCAACAGTTCTCTAACTCTATCAATTCTGGTGCTAAACCATGTCCCTCAGCACTACATCTCTGCATCTTTTCAAAAACTCTAGAGATAGGGATTCAATCACCTCCCTAGCGAGCCTGTTACAGTGTTTGAGAACCCTTTCAGTGAAGAAGCTTCTTCTAATATCCAGCCTAAACCTCCCTTGGTACTTGAGGCCATTTCCTCTTGTCTTGTTGCTTGTTACCAGGGAGAAGAGATCAACACTGACTTGGCTCCAACCTCCTTTCAGGAAGTTAGGGACAGTGAGAAGGTCTTCCTTCAGCCTTCTTTTCTCCTGGATAAACAACCCAGGCTACCACAGCCACCCCCCACAAGACTTGTGCTCTAGGCCCTTCAACAGCTTCATTGCTCTATTTCGGACATGTTCCTGCACCTCAATTTTATTCTTGTGATGAGGAGCCCAAAACTGAACCCAGTATTCAAGACTATCACTAAGAGTTCCTACTACTTGACCTCTTCTGAATTCCTAACTTTAAAGTGAGAGAATCACATTAAAAGTGATGAGATTGTGTCAATAGTGCCCCTAAAAACCATGTCTACTTTCTGCAGAAATCTTCATCCTTTCATAATTTTATCTAAAGAATTACTTTTCCTATGGCAGGCAATAGACCTGATCTCAGTAAAATTCGATTTCAACAGGGTATTTAGTCATAGTTTAGCACTAGCTTCTCCATTTTCCTGCCTTTGTTTGTGATTTTCTTTATCTTTCAGAGAATTTGTCAGCAGTTGATGCATGGCTCTTCTTGAAAAGGATAGCATGGAGACCAATTCGTCAGCCTAGAAGCTGGCAACCTCCTCCTAATATGACTGCATGACTGCCACAAAATGGCAGCTAAATCAAGATCTATCTAGTTTTTTAAAATATTAACCTTTCTGTTGACACTGCCATTTATCAGAGGGTTTATTCTTGGAATGATAAGATTGATACAGCAAAAAGCAGAGCTAAAGGCCACCAGCTACCCCATCATCACACTGATTGGTGACAAATGCCCAGGGGTCCTTTTAAGCATAAAGACTCACTAAGAAACCATATTGGCAAAATAATGGAGAGTAAAGAATGAGTTAGAGGTTCAGTGTATATAAAATGCTTCTTCAATTACTTAAGGATTGAAAGACTTACTAAAACCTAATATCCACCCCTCTCTGCCTCCTATTTTTGTTATTGAGCCAGATGTTCCATAAAAGTTGTGAGATCCTACAAATGGAGGACCTTGTATTAGCTACCTCTCTATTCTCTAATACCTGGAGACTGGTTTTAGGTCCAACAAGGCCCTAAAATACTCCAGGCTTAGGGAAGAGTAGCTGAAAAGCTGCCTGGTGGAAAAGACCTGAGGGTGCTGGTCATCAGTGGCTGAAGATGAGCCAGCATGAGGCCAAGTGGCCAAGAAGGCCAACAGCACCCTGGCTTGGATCAGCTATAGTGTGTGCAGCAGGACCAGGGCAGGGATTGTCCCCCTGTACTGGGCAATGGTAAGGCTGCACCTCAAATACTGGGTTCAGTTTTGGACCCTTCACTCCAAGAAGGCCATTGGGGTCCTGGAACATGTCCAGAGAAGGTCAACCAAGCTGGCGAAGGGTGTAGAGCATAAGTCTTGTGAGGAGCAGCTGAGGGAACTGTTCATCCTTCAGAAAAGAAGGCTCAGAGGAGAGCTTCTTGTTCGCTACAACTCCCTGAGAGGAGGTTGTAGTGAGGTAGTGGGTCTGCCTCTTCTCCCAAGTAATAAGTGAGAGGACAAGAGGAAAAGTCCTCAAGTTGCAGCAGAGGAGGTTTAGTTTGTACATTAAGAACAATTTCTTCCCCAGACGAGTTGTTAAGCCCTAGAACAGGCTGCCATGGCAAGTGGTGAAGTGTCCATCCCTGAAGGGATTTAAAAAACATTTAGATCTGCTGCTGAGGGATATGGTTTAGTGGTGGACTTAGCAGTGCTGTGGTAATGGTTGGACAAAACGATCTTAATGGTCTTTCACAATGTAAAGGATTCTATGATCTGAATAACTGCAATTAAGACTTGTCCTAAACTTCTAGGCTAATTATTTTCTTTGATTAAAAATCACATTAAAGCACTAAGCTCCAAAACATTTCATTTTTTTCCTTTTCTACCTTTGCTTGTAGAAACATCTCCATGGATGCTGTTTAGAATGAATGCTCGAGGGGAAAACTAAACAAACAAATAACAAACACAAAATGTCCTTTTCCTTGTCCTGAGGAAATCCTCTCCTGCAATGAACATACAGAGGCACTTCCACTGCCCACTGCAAGAACTGAACTGCAGGACAGGTTGTGATTGGGGTTGGCTGGGAACACGCCAGCAAAAGAAACTTCCATGGGGAGATTCTGGTTCACTGAATTTAATTCATTGAGTGCTGACAGATTGCAATGAGCAGTTATTAGGCTCAGCACATCAGAGACAGAGTAGTAAACTTCCAATAATTTGCAAGTTTTGCACCTGAACTTAGAAATGATGAGATGGTTTTAGAGTGGAAAAAAAAAATATTTTCCAAATAAACCTTTCTCTATAAAGGAATTAAAGGATGAGGGGTTATGCTCAAAATACCTGTGGTGGCAGTTTAGTTGTGACAGTTGAGGGAGTAGGAGGTGAGCAGGAAAACAGACCCAAAGGACTGAAGTGTCTGAGAGAGAAGAGTCTTCAGTAGATCATCATTTGGATAAGCATACATTGTTGACAAGCATTAACAACCCATTAATGAGCAGAAATCTGGGAGATCTCCCTGCAGCACCACCTATTTTCTTCCTGCTTGGAAAATCATTGCCTCAGACTACTGAAAGCCAAGACAACTTCTCATCTTCAGTGGCAAAAAATGTGGAGTGAGGACAATTAATTTTCACACTTCATCAATTCAGGAGACAAGGAGAAGAAAAGATGAGACTGAAAGATGCTTTTCAAAGTGTCCACCAAAGGGAAGGAAATTAAAACAACATCTACTGGTAGTCAGACAAGGAGTCTCAAGTTTGGTAAACAAATCTGAATTCCCAGAGCATCCTTTAGCTCCTCTGGCTGCCAGCTGTTGATAAGCTCAGGACAAAACCCACAGATAATTTACTGGGAAAGGAATGCGATTGGAGTGCAACTCCACCTTTAACAACCTGGTTTTCTTTTTTATCTGCATTTACTCTTTCTTTGCAAACTCAAATCTCCACAGCAGCACTTGTGTCGCAGCCCTCCTCATCTGTGGGAGCTCAGGCTAAAGGACACGCTAACCACATCCACCCTGTGAGCCGCTCCCCTTGTAAAGCACCACTCTGGCATATCCTGTGTGCTGTAAAGTGAGGGCACTGTCCTCATCCAGGGACAGAGTGCAGCATAAAACATGAAGCTAATAAGGTACAGGTGTCACTGGGGCAAGAGGACTATTGGTTTCCATTAGAAATGCCTGACTGTTTCAGGGAGAAAGTTTAATAGCTCATCTGCAGGAAGGACCTGGGAAGAACAGGACATACATGAAAGGAGTGAGTCTATCAAATGGCACTGTGCAGCCTAATAGCTCTGATTTTATCTACTAACAACTCTGAGAGACTAAAGAAAATCTCTATGCTTACCTCTCCCCAGTTCCCTTGGTATTTCCAAGTGTAGAGAAGCACCAAGAAGAGAATAAAACACTCCCTGCACAGGTGGTTGGTCAAGGGAATAAAGAGACTGGCAAGGAAAATGAAACAAGAGGTGTGTAGGTTATATGAAATGCAAGGAGTCCATCTCTGGTTCCTGAAGCGTTAAGCCACAAGTTACTGGAAATAGCATATCACTGTTTTCTCTCTTCTTCTACATATTCATCACTGACCCTTATTAGAAGATGTTTTCTGGACTGGAAATATAAAATACTAGAATCATGGAATGGTTTGGCTTGAAAGGGACCTTTAAAAGTCATTTTGTCCACCTTCCCCTGCAGTCAGCAGGGTCATCTTCAACTAGAGCAGGTTGCTCAAAGCCCCACATAACCTAACACAGAATGTTTCCAGGGATGGGGCATCTTACCACCTCTTTGGGAAACATGTGCCATTGTCTCCCCATCCTCACTGTAAAATTTCTTCCATATATTCTACATCTTATCTTTTAGTTTAAAACCATCACCCCTTGTCCTGTCACAACAGGCCCTGTTAAAAAGTCTGTCCCCATCTTATTTACAAGGCCCCCTTTAAGTACTGAGAGGCCACAGGAAAGCCTCCCTGAAGCCTTATCTTCAACAGGCTGAACAACCCCAATTCTCTCAGCCTTTACTCACAGGAGAGGTGTTCCAGCCTTCAGATAACTCTGGACCTGGTCCACATCTCAATGCAACCAGTGCAGCTGGGCCAGGCAAGATGTACCCAGCCCATCGTTATGCCACTGAAGAAGAAACAGACCTTCCTGGAGATGTAACTCTCAAGAATGATACAACAAGGGATGGGAGGTGAGGCAAGAGAAGACAGTCTTAGATAGTTTAGAAGTTTTAGAGAAAATTATTACTTTGTCAAGAAACTTTTCATTGTAGAATCATCTTGATGGGAAACATAAAACAGGATTGGAGACCTCCATCAGAGATAGTCCCATCTCAGTGGAAGATCCTCTGGTGGGTAAGGAGAAGTGACTGCATGGAAAAATTTGTCTATGGAAGATGTGTGCCTGGGGACCCGTCAAGGACAGGTTTCTGCCAACAGCACTTGCCTTTTCTCCATACCACTACACATGAGCTTCTCTGTGCCATAGTTAAGGGTCGCCTCACTTTTGGAAGACCATAGTTTTCCTATTTCATACTGCATGTAGCTAGCAAAGACATAAGAAAACTCAAACAAATGAAAAAACAAAACAAACCAAAAAAACCTCCAAACTTAAAACACAAACCCCCCACGATGATAGTCCCAGCTATCTTGAATTTGTTTTTCCAACATGAAGGCTGATTTGAGGAGGTATTGTTTAATCCTTCTTGGTGCTTTAAGCCTAGGCCTCAAGAGGAGGTATTTGCCAGAGAAGCTGTTCTGCTCTTTTCTTTTACTTTTTCTTTTTTTTTTTTTTTTCAGTTAAACTTTAAGGAAAGGCTGAAGATTGCAAATGTGATATTTGGCCAGGAAGGATTCCAGCATGAGGAATCACCACTCTTCCTCTTCGTTGTAAAAGACCAGTCTATTTAAGGTTCAAAAGCATATGTTGGTCTCCACTTAAATCCCATCCCTTTTGTTGCCTGGCTGCAAGCAAGAGGATGCCACTTTTCTTTTTCTGGCTCAAACCCATCATGTTGCTAGATTGTACCTCACGGATTATTCACTAAATCATGGTTATGTGACAATGTGACATCTCAACAGAACTCCCTGCCAGTACCGTGTGAAAATATTCTCAGCTGATTCTGCCGTCAGAGACGGAGTCATTTGCATGTGCAATTGCTGCTGTCTTTGAAAACAAAGGGCAAGCAAATAAACCTTCACCAACATTGATCCTTCCTCTGATGTTGCCTGTTACCTGCTAGCATTCTCTAAATTTGCAGCTATCTTCCCAGGTCAAGTGTATTATCACTGAATTTCACAATAGTGAAGGTTGGAAGGGACTTCTGGACATCATCTACTCCAACCCCTCTGCCAAAGCAGAGTCACCCAGAGCAAGCTGCCCAGGATTGCATTCAGGTGGATTTTGAAGGATGGAGTCTCCTCCAGAGAAGGAGACTCCACACACTCTCTGGGCAGCCTGGCCCAGGGCTGTCACCCTCACATGAAAGGATTTTTTCCTCATGTTCAGATGGAACATCCTGTGTTCTTGTTTGCATCTGTTACCTCTTGTCCTGTCTCTGGGCACCACTGAAAAGAGTCAGCCTGCCCTTTAGATACTGATCCACATTGAGAAGATCCCCATTCAGGCTCCTCTTCTCCAGGCTAAACAGCCCCAGGTCTCTCAGCCTTCTGTCCTCACAGAGATGCTCTGGGCCCATCATCATCACCAATTTCATAGCCTTCACTGGATTCTCTCCAGTAGTTCCCTGTCTCTCTTGAACTGGGAAGTGCAGAACCGGACCCAATACTCCAGATATGGCCTCGCCATAGCAGGGTGAAGGGGGAGGACAACCTCTCTTGAGTTGCCAGCCATGCTCTTCTTAATGCATTCCAGGAAACCATTGGAGCTTCTTGGCTATAAGAGCACATTGCGGCTCATGGTGAACTTGTCCACTACAGCTTCAAGAGCCTTCTCCACAGAGCTGCTTTCCAGGGAGTCAGCCCCTAACCTGTACTAGTACTTAGGATTTCTCCTCCCAAGGTGTAGACCTGTAGTTCAACACGCCGTTGTTGAACTTCATGAGGTTCCCCTCTGCCCACCACTCCAGCCTGTCCAGGTCTCACAGAATGGCAGAACAGCCTTTTGGTGTGCCAGCCACTCGTCCCAGTTTTGCATCATCAGCAAACTTGCTGTGGGTCCACTCCATCCTTTCATCCATGAACACGTTCAACAAAACTGGACTCAGTACTAACCTCTTGGATACTCAGTACTGACCCCTGTCTTGGACCTGCTGAATCTGAAAAAATCCCAGACACTGGTGGCAAGACCCTCACATTCTGAGGTGTGAGGGACCCATTTCTTTGTTCCTTATACTTCCTTACTGACAGTAAGGCCCTCAGCACAAAGTCCCTCATCCTCTGTTCAAGGCTCCCCATACCTTAACTAAATGTCATCTCTCTCTGTGCTCACACTTGTACTAGGAGCAGGACTATTACTGTGAGAAGGACTTGTACTACATTTCATCCCCATTTCTCACCTCTTCCTCACTGAAAATAAAGTTCATCTGACAAATGGACAGTAATGGTAACAAAAGCCTTCCATGACATCCATGGAGGCATGTTGCAGTTACCTGAACTCCACCAGCTTTAGAGGCAACGAGCACAGAACTAAGTGAAGTCTTAAGTAATATCATTTTAGCAGCACTCTGATGACACAAGAGCACTGCAAAAATGTCAAACCTAACACCATTATTCAAAAATAGGAGCAGGTGATTAGACAAGCAATTATACACCGAGTAGCTTAACAGAAATCGTGGGTAAAAATATCAGAAACAATTTTTCAGGATTTAGTGAGAGAGCACCTTGTAAAATATAATTGGATTAGAGGAGACAGCCAGCATGGATTTACAAGCAGGAGGTCTTTTGCTTAACTAACTTGTTGGAGTTCTTTGAAGCTACAGTATTACTGCCCAGGTAGGCAAGGGAAATGTAATAGATGTTATGCACTTAGATTTCCCAAAAGCAATTGGGGAAGGTTGTAGAGCAAGATTATCAGCTAATGGAAGAAGCAATGCTATAGAAACAGGCTGGCTGAGAAAAATGGCTTGGAAGCAGAAAACAGCCAGTGCGTGGGCTGCCTTGCCATGTTCATTCTCAACCTCAAAAGTGAGTTATTTAAGTGCTTGGCCTGGGGAAGGAGGTGGAGGGGCTCAGGCTTGGAGATCTCTTCTGCTAGGATTTCAGAGAGCTCCCAGCCTTTAGCAATGTGCAGTCTCCCACAAGAGCTCAGTTTATTAGCCTTGAGGATGAGAACAGCCCAGGGAGATCATTTCTCCTCCAGAAAGAGATGCAATTCAAAGCAGCCCAGCTGCATGGGCTCTATGATCTGCCATCCTCAAGGCTGCTCACAGAAGAAAAAACAAACTTTGCTTCAACTGACAAGGGAGAAAACTGAGGCACAAGCTGGAACAAGCCACATCTAGTGGATGAAAAGCTGGACATGAGCTGGCAGGGTGTGCTCACAGTCCAGAAGCCAACTGTGTCCTGGGATGCATCCCTAGCAGCGTGGGCAGCAATCGGAGGGAGGGGATTCTGCCTCTCTGCTGTGCTCTGCTGAGACCCCACCTGCAGTGCTGGGGCCAGGTCTGGAGTCCTCAGCATAGGAGAGACATGGATCTGTTGGAGTGGAGCTAAAGGAGGCCACAAAAATGATGAGAGTGATGGAAGCTCTCTGCTGTAAGGACAGGCTGAGAGAGTTGGGGTTGTTCAGTCTGGAGAAGGCTCCAGGGAGATGATCTTGTGTCCTTTCAGTACTTAAAGGAGGTCTACAAGAAAGATGGGGACTGTGTTTTTATAAGGGCCTGTTGTGACAGGACAAGGGGTGATAGTTTGAAAGCAAAAGAAGGGAGAATGAGGCTTTAGAAATTTTTCACACAGAGAATGGTGAAACACTGCCCCAGGTTACCCAGAGAAGTGGTAGCAACCCCATCCCAGGAGTCATTCCAGGTGAGGCTGAACAGGGCTTTGAGCAACCTGATCTAGTCAAAGACGTCTCTGCTGACTGCATGGGGATTGGTTTAGGTGAATTTTAGAGGTCCTTTCCAACCCAAACCTTTTTGTGATTCTATTGGGCATCGGAGTGGGAGGCAAGAAATGATGTTCCATGTCCAGATCTGCCACTCATCTCTCATTATAACCATGTCCCTGGCACACGCTGCAGGGCTGTTGGACTAGATGGCCTTTAAAGGTCCCTTCCAAACCAAACCATTCCATGATTATATGATTCTGTGAAACTACAATTGAACTCATTCATGATCAGAAATAGCACAGATACCCCAAGATCAGGCTTTAGCATCTAGCTCTTGTGACCATGGAGAATTTTGGGTGTGCAGGGTGAGCACAGCCAGCCTCAGCAACTCAACACCTAATTTTCTGCAAGGTGAGGCCACCATCACAGGGTCCATTGAGGAGTGGGCAGTTGGAGTGCTAGCAGTGGGCACAGAGGTATCCATCAGGCAGATGCTGTGTTTTCATCTCCTGATCTGCAGCCAACACTCATTTCTACAGATCTACAACAAAAGCAGGCTAAAGCAAAGACCTGAGCAACAGAATTCATATTGCAGTCTCCAAAGCCCTCCCAAGGGCTCCTGTTTCTTTTCCACACCATGTCTCAGCAGCAAGCAACATTTTCCTTCCAGCTCCAGCTGCTTTTCTTGGCTGCCCTTGGAGCCACCAGGGGCGATAACACTGGTACCCAGGTTCGCTGTGATCATGTTGCTGTCCAACAACAACAGTGACTGGGTGAGGGATCAGCAGCATTCCCCGGCATCATGCAAAGCTTTTGTTGGATATCCTGCAGACCCTGCTCCATCTCACAGACTGCTGGCCACCCATCTCCATAATCTCATCCTGTCTCTCCTCCACCAGCACTGTGGCTGTCACTCACCCAGCCCAATCTTCTTGGCATCTCCATTCCCTTATTCCCCCTTCCCACCCACCCAGAACGTGAACCAAGTTTGTTATGGATCAGTGTATTTACAAAGCTTAAGCTGAAAATCAATTTTAATTACCAAAATCAGATTGCCATGTCAATAAATCACGGGGAACCCCTCAGAGACACAGACAGAAGGTTGCACCTGGAAGTGGAGGAAGGGAGACACAATGACTCATTTTCCCATTGGGCTCCTCCCTGCTTTCCCTGGACAATATTCATCACTGTCGTTATCTTTTGTATTATTGAGAGTATAAAAGGGAGATGAATGGAACTGGATCTGGTTTTAAACAGTGTTGGTTGAAACTTGATTTATCCTTGACCTCTTGACATGAGCTGTTATTTTTTTTTTATATTTAGGAGAGTGGTGAGGAAAGGGGCTGGAAAACCTTTCCCAGTGTCCCTTTTGTCAGAGTAAATGATTGATCAAATGATTGATCAAGTTGCATGCTGGAAAGCCAACTAAAAACTGAAATAAAAGGAGACTACAGAGAGCATCATTCTTCCTATTGATGGTTATGACAGAATCACAGAATCATTTTTGTTGGATAAGACCTTAAAGACTATTGAGACCATTCTCTAAATTTACCAAACCTAGTGCTAAATCATGTCCTCAGTGCCACATCTCTGAGTCTTTTAAACACCTCCAGGGGTGGGTATTTAACTGCATCCATGGGGAGCCTGTTCTGGTGTTTGAGAAGCCTTTCAGTGAAGAATTTTCTTCTAATGTCCAACCTAAACATCCCCTGGTGGGGGATTGAGGCCATTTCTTCTTGTCCTATCACTTGTTACTAGGGAGAAAAGAACAACATTCACCTAGCTTCAACATTCTTTCAGGGAGTTGTAGAGAGCCAGAAGATCTCCCTTCAGCCTCCTTTTCTCCAGGCTGAGCAACCCCAGCTCCCTCAACTGTTCTTCACAAGATCTGTTCTCCAGACACTTCAGCAGCTTTGTCACCCTTCTCTGGACCTACTCCAACACCTTAATGCCCTTCTTGCAGTGAGGTCCCCAAAACTGAACACCGAATTCAAGGGGAAGAATAAAAGGGAAGAACATTTGAAGTGATGATATTTGTCTTTCCAAGACCACATTATGTGTGATGGAGCCTGGCTTTACTGGAGATGGCTGAGCATCTGCAAGTTGATGGGAAGTGGTGAAATAATTCCTTGTTTTGATTTACCTTACCTATTAAACTGTCTTTACTTCTATCCATGAGTTTCCTCCCTTTTACCCTTCCAATTCTCTCCCCCATTCCTGTGAGTGGGGCTGAGTTGCCAGCTGAGGTTAAACCAACAACATCTATAAAGGGACATAGATGGTTGATACCATGATATCAGAGGGAAGAAAACAGGCTACAGCATAACAAACATAATTCCAGAGATTATCTGAGATAGAAACAAACATTACACTCTGCTCACCCCAGCCCCTTTCAGTGGACACTGTTCTACACCACATGGGACATAGGGCTGAGCCTCTTAAGAACTTCTGTGTTACTGCTGAGCCAAACCCTGGGGATTTATGTAGGTTTACTCCTCCTGAGAAAAGTCTAACTCATTTAAGTCTGGGGTTTGTCTCTTTTTTTCTGATGCATAACTGCCAAGGGCTTATGCTAGGGACTCTCCTTCCCTTTATAACTTAGACCAAGTCTTACAAGGCAAAGCATAAGAAACAGGCAGCAAATTGTCTTCAGCAAGCACTCCAAAAGCACTCAGGAACAGACACATGCAGTCTTAGGCACCAAAGTTGTTGTTCATTGCTCTCATTCCTCTCTAGTTAATATGTCAGGCAGGATACCTTTGTGAGTAAATGGTAGCCCCCACCTTTGACTCCCCATCACAGAAAGATCCAGAAGAAAAATACAGAGCAGTTCCAAAAAGAGAGATGAGAGATGATGACTTTAGGGAAAGCATACAGCCAGAGACTTCCTCCATCCACCCTCCTCCATCCTGGACCCAGTAGCTGCATCCAGACCTGAGGAAGTCAGCCAAAATCAGACTCAGATGGAGAAAGCAAAGCACTCTCCATTGCCAGTGAAGAAAAAGAGCTTCCTTGGCAGTTCACAGAGATATTTCCTGCAAAGATACTTCTTTTATCTCCCTGATATATTACGAGCACCCAGATGAACACAAGGAGATGCTGCCAGACACAGGGTCAGCAAGGGAGGAGCCAGACCTTCCCACTGGAGGTGATAACAGCTCCTGACTGGAGCTCTGGCAGTTTCTTCTAGTGTTAAATTCTCAGAAGTTATTAGAGGTGATAACTTCTCCTGCACAGTGCATCTATTCATACTGGTCCTTCCTCTATTCATTCTACATCTATGACACACAGCTGATCTCTTGGTGACTGCAGTTTCCAGAACCTATATCAATTTTTCTGCAGCCTCAGAAGGCCAACTTGGTTCTCTGCTGCTGGAAGACAAAGCAGTTTGACCAGATGTGTCTCCATTTGGAGCAGGAATCTATGCATACACTCCCTGAGTGAATCATGACCCAGAAGGACAGGGAAAGACTCAATCCGGTCTCAACAATCCCTGTACTAGTTTGTGCTAGAACAGAACTAATTCTGGTCAGCAATTTGACTTCTCAGCTCAGGCTCTTCTCAGTTTCTGAAGTTCAGGGCATGTTTGCACAGACAGTGGCTGCTTCTAGCAGTGAGAACACTGATGGAGAGAGACACTGCCAAGGGCTGAGTTGCAGAAAGGCTCTCACTCAGACTTGCTCCTGTGTACACCAAGGGCACTGCTACAGCTTGTGTCCCATGTTGGGGTGCAGTAAATAATATATGGCACTTGTGGGGAGGAGCAGACAGGACAGGTGACCCTAACGTGACCAACAAGGAATTCTATCTCATGGATGTCATCTTCAGGATAAAGCTTAGGGATCACCAGTGTCTATGTCAAACCATTAGGGTAGTATCTGAGCAGAACTATGTCCAGTCTATCTTTGTTCCTGATCCTTGTGTTCCTGAATCGAGTTCCAGAATCTAGCCTGAATCTGGTTCTTGTCCGCAGCTGAGTCCAGGACTTTGTCAATGCCTGTCCACATCATCAGTGGTGACAGTGACATCATTGCCATCAGGGAGACTGGGTTCCATAGTTGTTTTTGTATCTATTCCATTTTATTGTTATTATTTTCACTAAAGATGTTTTAGTTTCCCAACCCATCAGTCTCTCTTCCTTATTCCCTTTCTCTTCCCTTTGGGAAGGGAAAGGGTTTCATAGAGAGGTTCTGTCACTTGTCTGATGGCCAGTCCCGCCCCAAACTTTGATAAGACCCTACTGGAGGCAAACTGAAGACAGGATCAAGGTGCTTTCTCGGTGTCAGGCAATCTCTAGTAGGACTAATCTTTTTCAAATACAACTATTCTGCCCTTCTTCTGTTGTGGGTGAAAGCAGGACTGCCAGCTGTTCGAAGTCTCTGTACTCTACACCCACCCACAGCCCTGCCATGTCCTCTCACAACACTTTGGCTTGATACACAAGAAGGATTTTCCTGAGAATTTGCAGTCTTCAAATGATTGCAAGGGAGGATAATGCTGCTCTTCCACAGATGGTCCCAACTGCCATGGTCTGGTTTCCAGAGAGTAGAGTGGATTTTTGTGCTCAGTGCCCTTCCAAGATGCTAATATTGGCTGGGCAACTTCTTTCCTATATCTACCCTGAAAGTTTTATTGTAGGTCTCTGCAGGAGATAGGTTAAAGGTTTGCTAGATTGTCAAAAAGCACTTTGGACCAGAAATTAGAGCTCTCAAATACTCCTCCCACACAGTCAAGCTTAGGAGTGAGAGCAATTTCCTCTTTCATTTTTCTAATATCCCTAATGTGTAGCATGGGAACAGCAGGCAGGATGATGGGTATTTTTGCTCTGTGTTTGGTGAAAGGAAATGCAGGTGCTCATCTGGGTGGGTAGACTGGGATGTGAAGTCATTTTGCTTGGTTATTTGAATGCCCATCTCTCACTCCACTGAACAAGATGAAGGGAAATAAAATTATCTTTCAGATATTACTCAGGTAACAGATCCCTGGAACAGGCTGCACAGAGAGGTCATGAAGTTTTTTTCTCTGGAGAGATTCCAAACCCACCTAGACATGTTCCTGCACAACCTGCTCTAGATGAACCTGCTTTAGCAGAGAGTATGGACTAGATGATATTCAGATGTTTCTTCCAACCCCCACCATTCTGTGATACTGTGTGATTCTGTGATATGGCCAAGGAAGGCACATCGAACCATTGCTGCACCAAAACCCCCCACCATGTACAGAACCCACTTATGGCTGGAGTGAAGTTGCAGTGGCATTAGTGATACAACAGCAGAAGCAAGACTAGCCCCCACTAGGTGTTCAATAGTACATGTTTATATACAGCCATTCATCAAAGAGATTCCTTTGTGGCAGACACAAGGCCGTGGTTGTGTGCCAAGGAGTTACCTTGAATATCTCCCTCACATTGTGGTCTCAAGGTACCTCCCTGGGATGTAGGACAACTCTGTGCTTCAAATATCCTACTTGTGGCTACATCCACTGACAACAACAGTTGACTTTTACTCTTGGCTGTCAGAGACAAACCTTTTGCTTCACCCAGATGAATAATGAGGCTCATGTGTTAAGTTCCAGGGATAAATGGTGATACTTTTTCCTTGTTTTTAAGTGGAAAACCAGTATTTCCACAAAGACAGAGCATGTGTGTGTGTGGGGGGGGGGTGTTTTGTTTTGTTTCATTTAATGCATCTTTGTTTGATTTTTAATAAGAAAAAAAAATCTAATTCCCTTCTCTCTCTTTTTTTAACAAAATCTGCACAGACACGTATTTTTGCCATACCAGAAAAACAGAGAAAAAGAGTAAAAACTGATATAAAACATTAATCTCACTTACTTTTTGTGCAGAAATTAAATGCTGATAGTAAAAGGAAGATGACTGCATACAGGACGAAGTTTGCGTGATGTAAAAAAAGTACAGTTGTGTCTGTGACCAAAGCCACACACCTTTGTTGGTGCTTCAAAGCAAATGACTTCATAGCCTCCTTTTGTACATGCATGTTGGCTCCTTCACATGCAACTCATCACCCAGTAACTGCCTTCACAGCACATGCATGTGATTTCCTATAGGTGCTTTTTATATGGTTGAATATTTGGCTCCAAGATTCATTATTACAGAATCATAGAATCTTTTTGGTTGGAAAAATTCCCTTAAGATAATCAAATCCAACCATTATCTAACTCTACCAAGTCCAGTGCTAAACTATGTCCCTCAGCACCATATCTCTGAGTCTTTTAAATATCTCCAGGGATGGGATTCAACTACCCCCATGAGGAGTCTGTTCCAGTGTTTGAGAACCCTTTCAGGGAAGAACTTTCTTCTAATGTCCAACCTAAACCTCCCCTGGTGCAACTTGAGCACGTTTCATCTTGTCCTATCACTTGTTCTTTGGGAGAATAGGCCAACACCCACCTGGCTACAGCCTCCCTTTAGGTAGCTGTAGAGAAGGTTTCCCCTCAGCCTCCTTTTCTGAGGATAAACAACCCTAGTTCTCATGACCCTTCACCAGCTTTGTTGCCCTTCTCTGGACCCCCAAGAGTACTTCAATGCTCTTTTTGTAGTGAGAGGCCCAAAATGGCACGGGGGTTGTCTGTTGAGGTTTATTTAATTATAGGGGCGCAGGAGGGGGAAGAAAAGAAAGACAATGGAAAGAAGAGTTTGACTCAGAAGTCAGCTCTTCCATCCTCTGAGTGACATTATCACTATAGCTGCTGCAGGCAGGTCAGAAGAGTTATCTTTCATGAATGGAATCCAGCTAATGAGAGTCCAACTAATTGCTTCTTTCCTTTTTGTTTTTTCCAAAGTTTCAGTAGTGCACTTTCCATTTTGACTTCCTGCTGCATTTGAAGGCTATATATACTGGTTATTTTCCAGGAAAACTTTACTTGTGAATGACATATTTTACCATTTTTAGATTTTTTTTTTTTAATAATTATCAGCTTGAGGACTGTGCTTTACTATCCACAGACCAAACCCATAACTGAACATGTATGGTGACATCCATAAAGGACCCTCTGCAGAAACCTTAAAACTTCCTTAGCATTCCTTGACACAAGACATCACAATTTCTTAAATGTTAACCATCCTCTTCGGGATGCCTTTGAATTCAGAGTTTAAACCTTACTCCAAGAGTTGGCTACCAAGGCACGAACTTTGGTGGCCTTCAGTACTCAGGTAGACTAGCTCAGACTTAATGTGTCACCTTGGTGAAGACACATTTTGCTGTACTAGAAAGATATGAGAGTCTGTTGTGCTCTTCTCTATTTCAAAGAGGAGGTAATTCAGGCAAGGCCTGTGCTGACAGAACAAGGGGCAATTTGTTTATACCAGAGCTGGGTAGTTTTAGATTGGAAATTAGGAAGAAGTTCTTCACTATAAGGGTGGTGAGACACTGGAAGAGGTTGCCCAGAGAAGTGTTTAAGACCAGGCTGGATGAGGCTTTAAAGAAACCTGGTGTAGTAGGCACTGTCCCTTCCCATGGCAGGGGCGTGGAATTAGTTGATCTTTAAGGTCTCTTCCAACTCAAGCCATTCTGTGATGGCCTCCTTATTCTGCCTCTATTGTAGTGACAGGCCAGTTAATTTTTACTTCTGGCCATGATCAAAGGCACGTCTGGGCTACAGATCAGATTTTGCAAAGCAGAGCCTGTCTTCCTAAAAAAAAAAAAAAAAACAATCCCTGAAGCAGTCTGAAAGCCTCATGCACAAGCAAGCTGTCTGACAGCTGATGCTGTTTTTATGCAGCGAGCTATCCTTTCATTCACTAGAAATGTATTACATTAAGATGTATTAAATTACATTTATTAAATTAAGAAATAAACTTTAAGCAAGCTTCCTTCATTTGCATAATGGGAGGCTGTGCAGCAGATGGAGAATGGAGATGGTAGGCAGGCAACATAACAGAGAAGCCTGTGTGTTTTGTAGATGAATGTCCTCCTGAACGTTCTCCCAATTGCCTCTGAATGGAAAATAACCACAATTTCCATGTACTAGGTGGTCACAGTGGAGTCAACAGCAGAGGACAATGAGTAAAACTCCTGGACCCCAGCTGCCTGGTATAAACTTATCTGTTCAGCAGGTTCATCTGGACCCAACTCATATATCCAAACAAACCTTTGGAGGACTCCTGGAAAAGTGTAACAAATAGGAACAAATGTGATTTTCCAAGGCAGCCAAATGCTGCCCAGATATTCACACAATTCTGCATAAATAAGCTGGCAGAGATTTCTGTTCAAATTCAGTTAAGTTAAAGACAACTGCTTGCCAAAGGAAGTCCTAGGTCTTCTTTTAATTAATTGATATGGATTTGTTCTTTTGGATACCTAGACGTTACCCCATTGCCCAGCTGATCCATATCTCATGATTAAATAACAAAGTCTGGAAGACAAATATGGGTCCACTGAGGAAGGACAATGAAATGGAGAGCATCTTACGATTCATAATCCTGATCCTGCTATATTAGTTTCATGCCAGAAAAATCATGGAGGCTTCAGTCCTAGAAGGGATGGATGAAGTCTTGAGCAACCTGGTCTAGTAGGAGGTATCCCTGCCCATGGCAAAGGGGTTGGAACTAGGTGGTATTTAAGGCCCCTTTCAACTCAAACTATTCTGTGATTCTAACACAAACTCAGCAAGAACTCCAAGAGTCCTAGGCATTAGTCAATTTATTACATAATTAAGTGATTCCCTGTTAGCTGCATATCAGTTATTCATCATTGATCTTTTTTAGTAATAAGTAGTTTGCTAATACTGTAATGGGTAAATGCCTGGGTTATAAAGGCAATTGCACTAAATACCAAGCTACAAGCACTCCAGCATTTAGCCAGAAAATACCTCACCTGCTTGAAAAAAAAGAAAACCTAAAGCCACACAGATCAGGAGCAACTAATCCACAGTCAGGCCAGGAAGAAAGAGCTTAACTTAGGGAAACGAGCTCACAAATGAATGGAATTGCTCAAAGCCAGCTGGAGAGAAGGGATGGGCCCTTTGGACATGCTACTTAGAAAAGACATCTGGAAATCAGCTTCTCCTGGATCCATTTCTTTGCAGCTGAACCCATCCCAGAACTCAAGAGTACCAAGCTTAATGGATTGCTCATGATGAGCCGTATGTGGGTTATACAGGGAAAGGGAAGGAGGAAAGAGAGTTAATAGTTCAAGACAGTAATAGCAAGGTCTGAAGACCAGAAAGTGAATGTGGAGGTCACAGGTGGTGAGGTTGAAGAATACACATTAACTACTGACCTGTTTTTTTGCATTTCCACTGAGGCTGCTCACCACCCTGGGAAATTGTGCCATGTCTGTTTCACTGACAGTAGGAGTTTTGTATTTTTGATTTTGTGGTGTATTTTTTTCTGTGCTAAGTAAAGCTGAAGACTTTCTTCTCCCATGGGAGAAAGAGAGTTTTGAACTGTCCTCCATCTATTTCTAATTTCCAGAGCTCACTGATTTTTAATCAGCCCTCCACCCACAAAAAGCTATTCCTTAATGACCACTAGGAGAAACAAATCCGATCTTGCTCATGGGACCCAGTTTCCAATATGACTGATTTGACCTGAACCTAAGCTGACCATAAAGGTAGAATGGAGATCAGATGTGGAGAAGTGCCCAGACCTATATCAGCAAATCATTGGTCAAGTGTAGTCAAGTCCTGAGCTGGAACAACTGCAGATCCACACCATTGACAGGCTGCAAAGAACTTCACCCAAAACTGGTACCTGAACCAGCAGTGTGCTCAGGTGGCTAAGAATGCAAACAGCATCCAGGCTTGGATCAGCAATAGTGTGGCCAGTAGTAGCAGGGAAATGATCATGTATCTATTCTTGGAACTGGTAAGACTGAACCTTGAGCACTGAATTCAGTTTCAGGACCCTTATTACAAGAAGAACATTGAGGTGCTGGAGCAAGTCCAGAGAAGGGCACTCAAGATGGTGAAGGGTCTAGAGAACAAGTCCTATGAGGATCAGTTGAGGGAACTGGGATTGTTTAGTATGAAGAAGAAGAGGCTGAGGGGAGATCTCTTCCTCTCTACAACTACCTGAAAGGAGGTTGTAGTGAGATGAGTGTCAGACTCTTCTCGCCAGCATCAGGTGATAGGAGGAAATGGCAGGGGAGATTAGATTGTATACTAGGAAAAAAAATCTTTAATGAAAGAGTGATCAGGCACCTGAACAGGCTGCTCATCTTTCCTCTAGTTTCCATTTATTCATTCTGCTTAGTAAAGCTATAATAAACCAGCAAAAACAAAGAAAAACTGTGTTCTTCTGGACACTAAATCTCAAAGCTCCATATTCCTTGGTTTGTTCTCTTGCAATATGTTAGAAATGTGAATTTCATCACTAGAATTTACACAATATGGGACAGGACAAAACTTCAGCACTTTAAGTTGTTTGAGTTCAGCACTGTAATGCTTATCCAAAAACACTGATGAGCCCACCTAATGAGTCCAAAGAAGAAGTTAAGTTCTAAGGCTTTGGATTTGTCTACACAAGAGAATTAAATGAACTTGCACTAAACCATTCATGAGATTTTGAAATAAACCATTCAAAGAACCATAGAATCATAGAATTGTTATGCTTGGAAGAGACCTTGAAGGTCATCAAGTCCAACCTTTAATCATATATTCCAACTACCAGGTTGGAAGGGACCTCAAGGATCATCTGGTCCAAATAATTTTGCTTGCTGACCTATTTCAGTTTAAAACTTCCCCTTTTTTTCTTTCCTTTTTTTTTTTTTTTTTTACCTAAAACTTTGGATCATCCAACAGCCGATAAACAGATACAGAAGCTGTGATTAAACAGATGTAACAGCATCCACACAAAATTGTGGAAAGGTCTAAACACATCAGTTTAAACATGTCCCCTGCAATAAATCAGTATGTCTGGGCATGTCTAGATTTTAGTGTGGCACCCAAGAGCAATTTGAATTTACTCTACTAGGAGCAGTTTGAATGTAGTCTACCTTTCACTCTACTTTCTTTTGAGAAAACAATGGAAGACTCAGGTCAACTCTTACCTACTGTGTACAAAAGCCTGTAGTGATAGGACAAGGGGCAACGGTTTCAAACTAAGGAAGAGTAGATTTAGATCGGATGTTAGGAATAAGTTCTTTACCGTGAGGGTAGTGGCACACTGGAAAAGGTTGCCCAGGGAGGTAGTTGAGGCCCCATTCTTGGAGATATTCAAGGTGGCTCTCTACAAGGCTCTGGGTAACCTGATCAAGTTGATGATGTCCCTGCTTACTGCAGAGGGGGTTGGATTGGATGACCTTCAGAGGTCCCTTCCAACCCAGACCATTCTATGGTTCTATGATGCTAGAGCTGCCTGCCACTGGCTCCCTACACAGTCAATGGAAAGAAGGAGCTGGAAGACCAAGTTCACAACTACAGAATATGATTGGACTACTTTCAAATGGATATCAGGCATCAACAAAAGAAGACAATTGACTTATGCTTAAAGTAAGGACTGGGTAATGGGAGAGACAAGCAAACAACATGATTCTTTGGACAAGTCAGGCATTTCTGGACATACTGGAAGCATTGGCATGTGCATGTTGTCCCATACTATTAAAATGAAAACCCAAACTCCCAGCATATTTTAATGCATGACTCACCATTTGCCCTGTGATTTATTTTGATGCATTCCCCTTCAGGCTTATAATCTCCGGTTCTGCATAAAACTACCTCCAAGACAAATTCTTGGGTTTTTTAGGGCCAATTGTTTAAGAAATGGCAAGGAATATGTCATACAACATGAGCTGACATCTGTAAAGCATGGACTTTCCCAGAAAACTAATAATCATAGTATAGAATCAGAGACTGGTTTGGGTTGGAAGGGATCTTTAAAGGCCATCTAGTCCACTCCCCTGCAGTCAGCAGGGACATCTGCAATGAGATCAGGTTGCTCAGAGCCACAAAAAACCTGACTTAGAACATTTCCAAGGATGGGGCATCTACAAACTCTCTGGGAAGCCTGGTACAGTGTCTCACCATCCTCGACATAAAGAATTTCTTCCTTAGATCTAGTTTAAGTCTCCCTTCTTTCAGTTTAAAACCATCAGCCCTTGTCCTGTCACAACAGGCCCTGCTTAAAAGCCTGTCCCCATCTTTCTGACAGGCCCCTCGAAGTACTCAAAGGCCACAAGAAGGTCTCCGCACAGCCTTCTCTTCTCCATGCGGAACAGCCCCAACTCTCTCCACCCAGCAGAGATGTGCCTTCTGCTCATTTTTGTGGTCCTGCGAGAACTAAGCTGATGCTAAGGAAGATCCATTCTCTGCAGAGAGAGGAAAAGAGCCAGCGCATTCCTTACGGCCAGCCTTACGTGCCCATTCTGTATGTGTGCTGTGCTTCTGATGTACATCCATATGTACTGGGCATCTGTTCGTGTGCCTGCCGTTGGAATATGGTATGGATCAGCTTCCTAAGAGCACATGCTGTAGGAGTGCGTGAGACACGCGGTAGGGGCCTCTGACGCACACGTGTGATATGTCTCTCCCAGCACGTAACAAAGCACATGGCACATTATGCACACAAGTTTCACTTTTTATAGCAAGACACATTTCTGCTCAGATGTGTTTGAAGGCAGGATGTTGGTGTGCATCTGTGGGCCATGCATGCAGGTGCTCACACACCCATCACAAGACTTTCTTTCAGGATCCATCTGGATGTGTTCCTGTGTGACCTGTGCTAGATTCTCTGGTCCATTCCAGTGGCACACAGGCTATTTTTTTCTGGTTTGTTGAATTATTATTAACTGCTTTGTATTTTAGCATGTGCTGGTAGGATGGGCTTGTCCAGTGGCTGCAGCATCAACAGAATTAAGACCACTGTAGTGTGGCAGGTTGAGCAGTTTCACTGCCACTCTTTAATTCTGACAAGATCTGGCCAAGGCACATGGAACATATCTTTTCTGCTGATGTCACCATCTACCAAGTCTTCTGTCTCACAGAAAACTGCCATACCTCTTTCTTCAGCCCATCATGGTGGTATTTGAGGTAAAGTCTGTGGAACCATGCAATGGTACCAAGATGAAAACAAATCAGCAATGAAGCAGCCTAGAACATTCTGGCTATAATGTTTGGGGATGATGTGCTTTGGGCTATTATAGTGCTGTGACTCTGAACCTATGGCTCTGAACCTATGCAAGATGACCCACAGCTGTCCCACAACAGTGTATCACCTCTCCAATTGAAAGTCATGCCATGGAGGGCTGGGGGCAACACACTAGAAAATACTGAAGTTCGTTAGCAGATGTCTGGAATATTTAAAAGCTACTGGGCAACAGCAGGGGTCTCTTCTGTAGGTCTCTCACTGTACATCTCTGTGTTCCAGCAGGATTCCCACCAGAGGAGAAAAATAGAGGTAGGTAGAAAATGATGACTGAAAACTGAAAATTGTTTCATATACCTTGTTTGGTAAACAACAACTATGAAGCTGGGGTAGTTGAGTCATGGATATCCCCTGGTATGTCACGGATGGTACTTCATTCACTAGGTATCATCTTATGGTCTTATGGCATCTCATAATCCATGACATAAGTCCATTTTATGGTCTTACATCTTAAGGTATTACATTCACTAAAATAAAATTCTTATGACATGCTCCAGTTCATGACTTAAGCCAGTCTTACGGCCCACAGCATCTCTCCACCATCTTAGATGGTGGTGAAGCAACTACAGGATATCAATCCAACAACTGGTTCCTGGGCTACAGTTGGACACCTAACATCTAGCTCAATGGGAATGATGACTTGTTTAGATGGCTTGCTACCGAAGAATGCCAGACTTGGACTCCTTGTAGAGTGAATGGAGAGAAACAGTCAAAGAATCATAGAACCACAGAACGATAGAATGCACCAGGTTGGATGGGACCTCTAGAGGCCATCTAGTCCAAGACCTCCCTCCCCCCACACACACACCAAGCAGGGACATCCTCAACTAGATCAGGTTGCTCAGAGCCCCATCAAGACTGACCTTGAATGTCTCCTGGGATGAAGCCTTCATCAGCCTCCCTAGGCAACTTCTTACAGTGCTCTACAACCTGTATAGTAAAGAGGTTCTTCCTAATGTTCATGCACTCAACATGTGTATAGTGGATGGTTTGAAGGCCCTTCTTGCATTTCTCTGCTGCTTGTAGAGACAGGCAGGGTCTGGCAGCAGGTTGGATTGTTTACTGCCCCCTTACAGTTATCACAGCTGGTATGTCAAATATGGTTTGGGGCAACAGAGGGATTTGAGAAATTCCTACAGAGTCTGGTCAAGAAAACAGTCTGCCAGCCTTGGCAGGTCTATGCTTCTGTCCAGCATACAGCCGACTGTCCTCTCTGGGACAGCTGTCCTGCAATGACTTGCGGAAGGCAGAGTTTGTTGGAAAGTGACCCAGGACTGCTCAGCTCAGTGTGAAATCTCTGGCGTTACACAACACAAGTAGCACACTCCCTGCTTCTGAAACAGATGGAGTCAATTCCAGGCCAGCGTCTGCTTTGCAAATACTCTCAGGAACAGCCGCCTGAATCAGGAGAGCTGCAGCTCTGCACTGACTCATCACAGCATCCAACCACTCCATGCCATGGCCACGCACAGTGCACAGAGGATGCCCTTGCCCCCCATCTTCACCGAATCATGGCAGCTTCCCTGATTGTCAAAGAGCCAAGGCTGTGTGGTATGTGAGATAAATGCAGCCCTGGACCTGCACTCTGACTGCTTGAGACTAAAAGTGGTTTGGGCCACCATTTCTGGGAAGATAGAGAAATGCTGGATTTGAACGCTCCTAGATTTTGTAACTCTTGGCTATGCTCATCACTTCATGTGCTGCATGAATTCTTCAGCCCTCTGACAATGGAGCATCATTCCTCTAGACAAGATGCAAGACTTCACTGTAGATCAATGACCCAGCCACATACAAGTCCTTCCAACTCTCTCCTTCCACCCTTCCTCTGTGAAGACCCCCTGAACCATGACATGGAATAAGGTATCATGAGAGTCAATGCAGATATGCCCTGGGAAACCCTCCATCACTGAAAGTTATTATTTCTTACCCAAGGACTCCTTCCTCCAGAAATTTAACTATCAATTCCTACCTCAAAATAATAGTTGTAACAATTCGGTGCTGGACCAGGTGTCTGTTCACACATGCCACCACCCAAACATGTGCATGCACACAGACACCCACATTTCTATCACCTCCAGACCTCTTTCTGTGCAACTCTTCTGATCACACACACTTCATCCATCTTCATTTTCATCTTTCCTCATCT
This sequence comes from Indicator indicator, assembly GCF_027791375.1. Classification (NCBI taxonomy): domain Eukaryota; kingdom Metazoa; phylum Chordata; class Aves; order Piciformes; family Indicatoridae; genus Indicator; species Indicator indicator. The sequence continues at coordinate 12,762,692 of NC_072012.1, read as the reverse complement.
ACATCAACCTTTTTCACTATTTCCATGATCATTACAAGATCATTACAGGCTTTTATACCTCCTCACTACCTCTAGTTTCCTCTTCAAAGCCAGTCCTTTCATTTCCAATCCATTGTTGTAGAAGATGTGATGACTTTTGACAGAGAAAAAGGACAAAATTTTATTGCAATTCATCTGATCCCTCTCCAAGATGACCTCTTTTTTCCTCCCTATCCACATGATCTGGCAGAATTGGCAGGACCAGAGCAGTATCTGATAATGCAGGTCAGGACTGAACACTGCCTGCCCTCCAGTTTACCTGAACAGTACATGCAATTAACACAGTTGCCACAGGAAGAACAAAGTACATCACTACATCAAGGGAATACTGCCAAAATTCAGTTCCTGATGGAAAATCTATTTTTCTGGGAAAGGAAGAACTTACAAGAGACTTATTCATCCACATAGATATATTAGGAAACTACTATTCACCCCCAAATAAGACTCTTTGTTGAGTATACGACCACCTGAGATTGCATGGTTGTTTGAAATAATCTTATAAATAAATTCATAACCCTTCACTACAAGAAGGACATTGAGGTGCTGGGTCATGTCCAGAGAAAGATAATCAAGCTGGTGAGGGGTCTAGAGAATAAGCACTATGAGGAGCAGCTGAAGGAACTGGGGTTGCATAGCCTGAAGAAAAGGAGGAGGCTGAGGGGAGACCTTCTCGCTCTCTACAACTACCTGAAAGGAGGCTGCAGCAAAGCAGGGGGTGGTTTCTTCTCCCAAGGAACAAGTGATAGGACAAGACAAAATGGCCTCAGGTTGTACTTGGAGAGGTTTAGGTTGGACATTAGGAACAATTTCTTCCCCAGAAGGGTCGCTAAGCATTGGAACAGGCTGCCCAGGGCAGTGGTGGCAGACTCATTGTTGCTGGAGGGGTTTCAAAGCCATGAAGATATGGTGCTGAGGGACATGATTTAGTGGTGACTTGGCAGTGTTTGGCTAATGGTTAGACTTTATGATCTTAAAGGTTTCTTCCAACCAAAACAATTCTATGGTTCCACGATTCTATAAATATTACACCCCTTTGCTTTCCTATCATTATTCATCCCCTAGTGTCATAAAAGTACATAATAAAAATAACCATAAAAAAAAATCTTAGTGAGAATTTTATTTGGAAGAACATGGATTATTTTAATCCAGGACTGTGCAATCCAAAGTGCAACCAAGAAAAAATGGATCAAAATTACAGAGCCTAAGTGGTCAGTGGGCACAATAAGTAACACCCTAACCACCAAAACCTGGGAGAATGTTGCAGCTCTGCAGGATTTAGGAGAAAATATCATAGTAAACCTTTTTGTTTGTTTTGTTTGTTTGGGTTTTTTTATGCTTGTCTGTCTTCCATAAAGGAATTAATCTATCAACTGAGATTAAAAAAAATAATTAAAAAAAAGAGATCCAATATTTCTGTTTTTTTTTAATCCCTCTCTTACCAAAATGATATTAAATGAGCATGGTTCAAGTGATCTCTAAAGAAAATTACTTCATTTTAGTCTCCTGCAATGAAAGGAAATAAATTAAGAACTATATGTTAGAGAGGAGAAATACAATAATCCCTTTATCCAGCAGTTTGCAGGATGAAATATGAATTTAAGATGCGAGAAAATGTCTTTATAGGGTGTTTGTTCTCCAGCGTAGTTGAAATCTCCCAAAACATATGCTCTTCACTTTCAAGCCAGCTAACAGACTCCTTCAAATCAACTGATTTTGTCTAAGATTTTCTCTTCCCAGGATACAATGAAAATCTTCACTGCTTCCCAGGGAGAGGCAAAAAAAAAAAAGGTAGAGTTTCCATGGAGGAAAAAATCCCTTTTCACCCAAAGACTAGAGCTGGTGATTTGCATGCTGGAAGCAGAATAAGAAAGTATTGCAAATAAGACAGAGTTTCTGCTCTTGATTTAATCCAAGTTAGCTCTTTTTCCTAGTCAGGAGTCCCGAGGGACACGTGTAGCAGCAGCAAAGCAAATGCTGAGCCCACGCAGGCCTGAAATCCATCTAATTAGTCCACCTTTTCAGCTTACTAATGATGCTCTCCAAGCTGAAGCACAAGCTAGCTTTCCCAGCAGCTAGGCTTTCTGAAGAGACTGCTCTCCAGTCTCTCTGTCCTTGGTTGGTACAAAGCCTGATCGGCCCACTTAAAGATGTGACAAACTGCCGCCGGACAGATTTGTCTTGGTTACCTAAGTTGAGTCCAGACAGAGCACAGATCAGATCCCATTTATCTGTTCCTACTGCTTGACAGACCATCATTCCCACTCTCCATAACTAGAGAGTGTTCCCCTATCCACCATATAACCACACCAAATGAGGAGTCATGGGTAGAGTGTACTACATCGAGATAAGGAGAAAGGCAAAAGTCATCAGTTAAAGAATGATGGGGCTTACCCCGGTCAACATGAAGCACCAGCAGCTCTACAGAGAATGCATCCAGCTGTTCCTGCTTCAGAAACACTTTTACAATGACTTAGTTTCATTACCTTGGCGTTGGACACTCAGCAGCAATGTCCACCTGGCCCTTTTCTTCTCTATGCTAAAAGCACACTCTTACAGGCACAGATACAAACATGGACTCATAGAATTCAACTAGATCAAGCTGTTCAGTTCCAAAAAGCTAACTTGGGGCATCTATCACCTCTTTGGTCAACCTCTCACCATGCTCAGTGTAAAACATTCCTCCCTTTTTAAATTTTAAACCATCACACCTTGTCTTCTCACACCAGGCCAAGCTCAAAAGTCTGTCCCCATCTTTCCAACAGGCCTACTGAAGTACTGAATGGCCATAAGAAGGTCTCCCTGGAGCCTTCTCTTCTCCAGAACATCCCCAGTTCTCTCAGCCTGTCCTCACAGCCGAAGGCTTCCAGCCCTCATATTGTTGTTGTGGCTGGAAAAGACCTTGAAGATCATCAAGTCCAACCATTAAACACTACAAAATCTGCTTCTAAACCATGCCCTCAGCAGCACATCTACATGCCTTTTAAGTATCTCTAGGGATGATGGTTCAACCACTGCTTTGGGCAGCCTGTTCCAGGGCTTGACAACCCTTTTGGTGAATAAATTTTTCCTATTATTCACTCTAAACCTCCCCTGCCACAACTTGAGGCCATTTCCTCTCAGCCTGTGATACGCTGCTTAGGAGAACAGACTAACTCCCACCTCAGTACAACCTCCATTCAGAGAGTTTTAGAGAGCGTGAAGGTCTCTCAGCTTCCTTCTTTTGGGGCTAACTAATCCAAATTCCCTTAGCCACTCCTCATAGCACTTGTTCTCTAGACCCTTCACCAGGTTCACTGCCCTTCTCTGGACACAGTCTAACACCTCAATGTTCTTCTTGTAGTGAGGGGCCCAAAACAGAACCCAGTAATCAAGTTGCAGCCTTACCCATGGCAAATACAAGGGGGCAATTACCTCTCTAGTCCTGCCGGACACACATTGCTGATCCAAGCCAGGATGCTGGTGGCCTTCTTGGCCACCCATGCACACATTGGCTCATCATCATCTGGCTGTCAACCAATACCCCCAGGTCCTTTCCCACTGAGCATCTTCCCAGCCACTCTTCCCCAAGCCAGGAGCACTGCATGGGGTTTAAGAAAAGCAGCAAAAACTGTGATTTGCTGATCACTGCCAAAATCCCACATGTGAGTTTTACTTCAGGATTTGAAGGATCACAACTGTTTTAGCTTCATTTCTATTCTACCTTGGAGCCTGGGGATCCAGTTAAAGAGGTGAAGCCATTAGCATTACAGACATTTGAATCCAGTTCTAAGCAATTATATAAGCTCTATCTGCTTGTAGAGAAAGCCTCCTTCTGTCAGAGCTAATATTAATTTTAAATCTCCAACCTTTTCAAATTAATGTGAAACTGCAAGTTTCCACATCCTTTGATTAAACATTCTGGTGTGTAATGACTACTTTATTATTTCCCCCCTCCAAATTACTGATTGTTGTCTTACATTAGAGCTTCATCGGTACTTATTAAATTAACAAGACTGTGAAACACTTAATGAATCAAAACTCATCAAGTGTTTCCAAAGTTAATAACTAATCTAAAGATTTTTTTTTCCTTTTTTTTTTTTTTTTACACTATATCTTCATGTGAAATTTATACATTCCCCACACAATCACTGAAGTTCAGATGGTCCTAATCTCATGAAAGATTTATTACCAGAGAGCTCGGTCATCTATTCAGCATTTGCTGAAGCAACATGTAGGATGTGTGGGGAAAAGAGTCTTTATTTATTATTCAATTTCCAAGGCTTATTCCAAATTCTTAGGACTGTTCCTCATGTGCATCTCTGCAAACTCTCACCAAATAGAAAATCTACATTTGTAAATTGGGAGTGGAAACTGAGGTGCAAAAAGGATGGTATCATGAGCTGCATCAAAAGAAGTGTGACCAGCAGGATGAGGGAGGTGATTCTTTCCCTCTACTGTCCTCTCACGAGGCTTCAATTTGATTACCCTATCCAGTTCTGGGCCCCCAACACAAAAATGATATTGAACTGCCAGAGTGGGTTCAGATGAGGCCCACCAAGGTGACAAGAGGGCTAGAGCACCTCCACTATGGGGCAGGATGAGAGAGTTGTTCAGCCTGTAGAAGAGAAGGCTCTGGGGAGACCTTATAGCAGCCTTCCAGTACCTGAAGGGAGCCTATAAGAGAGGTGGGGAGGGACTTTTTACAAGAGCTTGTAGTGACAGGACGAGAGGGAATGGATTTAAGCTTGAGGATAGTATGTTTAAACTGGATATTAGGAAGAAAAGAATTCTTTACAGTGAGGGTGGTGAGACACTGGAACAGGTTACCCAGGGATGTGGCCTGGTCAAGTGGAAGGTGAGCCTGCCCATGGCAGGATTCTATGTAAATGAATAGAGATAGCTTAGATATAGATATAGATGATTAGAGATAGAGATAGATAGATACAGATGATATAGATAGTTGGGGAGGCTAAGGAAGACCAGCATGTAACCCAGCAAGAACCAGTACAACAACATCCTTAGCTCCAGTAAATCCATCCCTAGAAAGACAGTGCCATGCTCTGCAACAGCCATATCCTAATCCAAAAGGTACCAAGCATCCCTGAAAGCAGCACCATCATGATTTTGGTTATACACAGAGACAAATGCCTTTAGAGGTAGGTGAAGTAGGGCAAGGTGGAGATCTATGCAGGTGCAGGTACACCCTGCCCAGGGGACCCCACGTGCTTTTGACACAAGCACAGTGGAGACTCCCAGGCTTGTGAAATGGAATTACATCCTCCCTACATGAAAGGCTGAGTGCAGGTAAAACTGTGGCCAGTGCTGATGAAGTGAAAGCAGGTTTGCATGTGCACCCACTGCACTGGTGCACGGCATGGAGAGGTTGTCTGAGGAACAGCCAAGGCAGTAAAAGATGATCCCCATGGTCTGGGGTTAAGGAAAACAAGATCACGGCCAAGGTCTCTGCTGAAGCACGCTATTGACACTGCCCATTGTGACATCTTGACAACCAGGAAGTATTTTGCGAGCAGCCCTAGAGCAGAACCTGTTCAAGTTGAATATCTTGGTGAGGAGAAAGCACAGCTTTTTCAGTGGATTCAGAAACTCCAGTAGAGATGTCTCATGGTCAAGCAAAGCAGAGGGAAATGCCCTTCCTGCTCACTTGCACCTTCCTCAACATTGCTCATTGCTGCATGAGCCTGGAACAGGGGCTGGGGCTTTGGTGGGCAGAGGATGGGGGTTACTAAAAGGTGAAAGGGGAGAGGCAATGCAAAAACAGGCAAAAAGAAGAATCAGGGAGCTGGCAGGATGACCACAGCAGCACCATCTCAGGCTCCAGCTTCCAGCATCACAGCAGACTCAGATGCTCAGCTGCCCATTGAGAGCCTTGTACAACTGGAACAGGATTTATGCTCCGTCCATATAAATTGCAACTTTCTGCCAACAGTATGATAAATGCACCCTACAAAGCTCCCTCAGGCCCCACTACCCTTTCTCTCCTGCCCTGCACCATCTCTGTTCTCAGCTACCTCAGGGCAGCTGGATTTGTGATTACCTGCTCCAACACTCCATCAATCTTGGGCTTCCTTTTACACGTGTAGGGAGAAATATCTTTCAGTAATGACACTGCTGTAAAACGTGGAGCCTCGAGTTCAGTCTTGTTCAGAAAGAGCTCACAAGCAGCTAGCAGGGCTGTGATGAGAGACCAATGACCAAGCTGACAGAAGAAATGCGACCCAGCCATCTGGGGCTGGATGACAAAACCCATCAGGCGTAGATGGGAAAGGAAAAAAAATTCACCCACAATTTATGCCGCAGCAGCTGAGACCCAAGAGTGGCCTTTTAACTGGATTTTACACCAATTCTCTATGATGCATTGTGAGGAGAAAGACAGGCACAGAAGGACCTTGGCTCAGCCCTGGGGGCAATTGTGGAGGAAAATGCAATTACATCCTGCTGCTGAACTTGCCCTTGCCTTCCCCGGCTGTATTGGCTGTGCTCTCGCCTGGGAAAACTTGTATGCAAAAGAAAGGGATTGGAATAAACAGTGCTGCCACTGCCATCAGTGACTCCATGCCCCTGCTCCCCAGTCCCTGGAAATATTTTCACGCCATTCCAAGCACGGTGTGATTGCAGTCACGGGAGACGGACCATGGCCCAACCCTCATTGCCCACTGTAGCTTTCTTTATAGAACCATAGAATCATTAAGGTTGGAAAAGACCTTTCAGATCATCAAGTCCCACCACAAACCAAACGCCACCATGCCATGTTCCATGTCTACACATTTTTGAACACCTCCAGGGATGGTGACTCCACAGGCCTGGGCAGCCTGTTCCAATGCCTGACCACTCCATCGGTAAAGAAATATTTTCTGATATTCAATCCAAACCTCCCCTGGCACAACTTGAGGCCATTTGCTCTTGTCCTGTCCCTTGATACGAGGGAGAATAGACTGACCGTCACTTCACACCAACCCCCACTTCAATCCAACCTTCTTTCAGGGAGTTATAGAGAGCAATGAGATCTCCTCTCAGCTTCCTCTTCTCCACAATAAACAATGTCAGATCTCTCAGCCATTCTTCATAAGCATTAACTCACAGGAGACTCTTGTCTCTTTGGTGGACACCAGGGACATTCAAAACTGATTTTGCCTTAGACTGTAGCTCAGAGACATTCCAGACCAGTTTCTCCATAGACCACACTGGATTTCCACTCCCCACTTCTCCTCCACCACCTGTCTGTTCTCTGTTGCAATGTGTTGTCCAGTTCAAAAAGGATCTGCAGGAAATGATGTTCATCAAGGTGTGGGAGGATGAGCATCACCTGGCCAAGGTGTCATAAGAGCCCTCAGTGATGCAGGACAACAAAAAACACGGGGAAGATGAATCCCTGATGACAATTCACCCAGCAAAGCTTCTTCCCGTAAGAGGATTTACCTTAGGTCATGAATAAGACTAAGCTCATCCCAAAGAGCTCACCAAATTTGCAGCACACACTCACTTTAAGTGGCCATGAAAAATTCCTCTGCCTCTCTTACCTCTTCATCACAACAGTAATTGTTACTCAACTCATTGTGGGGATGAGCTAATTAATTTATGTCACATGAATTAATATTGTCACCTTCCCTAGGTCAGTTACACCTCTAGATTCAGAGCATTCACTTGTCTTGAAACACCAAGATCTGTACAGAAACAGGGACATAGTGGAGCTGAGTTACATCTTAATCAATTAATTTCTATTTGCTTACAGATTTCTAAACAAGAGCAAAGCTTTCATGTGTCTGGTGCTGCATCATTTTATCAACCATGCCATTTGGTGATTTTCTTATGGTCATAAATGAAATGTCTTCTCTGCCTTTCTGACACACTGGCTCACTCCTAGTGGGATAGAAAACCAGATGTCCAGACCCCACGGTCGTATCTGACCCCAGAGATTAGAGCCCTTCAAGCTTAAAGCTATTGTACTGAGGGATGAGGAGGAATTTGGACATAGAGCTCACCAAAGACACAATTTTGAGGCAGAGACCACACAGAGCCCTTCAAAATACCCCAACCTGCCAGCAGTGTCAAGTAGTCCATAAATTATCCCCAAAGCCACCTGGTTTGAATCAGTCCCACTCCCTGATTACTCTTAGAACGTGACTCCAGGTCCCAACATGGAGTATTTATCTTGCATTAATTAGATTAGAAAAGCTGGGGCACTCGATACCCTGGCTAATCAAGTCAAGGGATCAATATGGCATGTGGGAGAGCCTTACACTGCCCTCACTCTGCAAGATGACAAGTAATGAATTAGTTCTGGAAAGTGCCCAAAACAACACTTTGTGACCTAACAGAGGGGAAATATGAACCTTCATAAGATTCTCCACTACAGAAGAAAGAGAAGGTGCCAGCACATATACACCATTGCTGCAAGGCAGGACTGGTAAGGCTGAGTAGTAAAACACAACTTTTAAATTCTTTACTATTAGGTGAAACTCCTAGGTTAACTCTCAAGATCTTTAATTAATTTCTATACTATGAGGGTGACAGAAGACAGGGAGGTGGTGAGGCCCCACCCTTGGTGACATTCAAGGTCAGGCTTGATAGGGCTCTGAGCAACCTGATCTAGTTGTGGATGTCCCCTACTTACTGCCAAGAGAATGGACTAGACGACCTCCAAAGGTCCCTTCCAACCCAGTGCATTTTATGATTCTATCTCCAAGTCACTGGCTACTCTGGAAGGGTATACTGCACTTCAAGAGCATTAATTACAGCAAACCGAGGTGTGAAGTCATTGCACCCTGCTGAATCTGCTCCTGTCATTTCAGCTGGGCTCTGTGTCCTTCACCTGACTGTCCCACACATGTTTCTGCTGTGAACAAGCCTGCTTGGAGGTGACAGCATATTGTCCTTTCTGCAGTCGTCATTGCATGCACTGTGGTCACACTTTGGCAAAGGGCACAAGGTCAGTTTGGGTGGCTTATAAACACCATCTTCAGACAGTTACCTAAACACAAGTCTAGGTCTTGCCAGTTGGGATTTCCTATGGTTTAGTGAGGTCATGGGGCCATGACATTAGTGTGTTATTTTCTGAATAGGGAAAAAAACCAAAACAAAACAACCAAGGACAAAAAAAGAAAAACAAACTTTAGCAGCATCCATCAGTAGATGATGAAAGTGCAGACTGCTCTGTTACAGACCTACTGGTCATGTTGAGTCATTGTTTATTATAATACAGGATTGAGTGCAGAGGGGGAAGGGAGGGAAATCCTGGCCTGAAAGATAGAAACACAGAGAAAGGTGACCCTGACTTCACATCAGCATTAAGCTGGGGATGAGAGTCTGTCTGGTGAAGCCCTTTGCATTGCTCTTTCCAACCACAAGCTATCCTTTGACCAGGAAGAGGAGAGAGAGAAGCTCCTGAGTTACAAACACAGCTCTGCTGTGAAGGACTGTCCAAGCAACCTTTTAATCTCCTCCCCTTCAGAGCTTTTCTCATGGTTAGAAAACAAGTTGTTACAAAGGCAAATAATGTTGCTAAAGACATAGCTGCCTTCTTGCCTCTGATAATCTACATCATATTAAACTGTCCTGTTGGGTTGAGGGGTCTTCCTTCCTTATTTAGAGCAACAATGAACTGAGGATGGAGATCTGATGCTGTCTTGACTTTTTCCACGTGCTCTCCACTGGCAGGTTTCACCAGCTCTTACTAATCCAACATGACCTCCCAGTCCAAACCACTCCTTTTACCAACCAAGCCAATGCCCCTAACCTAACCCAGAGGGTGAAAACACTGCAACCTACCTTGAGAGTGGTGCTGAGGGACATGGTTTAGTGGTGACTTGGCAGTGCTCAGTTAATCATTGGATTTGATGATCCTAAAAGTCTCTTTTAGCCAAAACAATTCTATGGTTCTATGACAGATTTTGTTCGTTACACCAGCAATGCTACTCTCAGTGTCTGGAATGATGTGTAATTTCTGGGTAATTAGGGTCTTCACAAAAGAATCTATTTTGATCTTCTTCTTCTAAGCATGACATGAACCCTGAAAAAGTGGGCTCCATTAAAGAAAGGCACAAGAGCAAGACAATCAATATGACAGTCTTTTCAGCAGCTGTCTCCTTCATCCTCCCAGACTGGAGATCCATCTCAAGACCTGCAGCAATGTTCTGCAGAGAAGCGCTCCCTTCTCCTGCTCTTCTGTCGCAGACAGAAGGTGTGAACTGCTTCTGCAAGATCAGGATCCCGCTCCAGTTAATTTTCTCTCTCACTGTGCAGCCTGAAGCACTTGGAGCCTGCACTGAGATGTAATGATCTCCTGATTTTTTTCTTGTGAGTCAGCCTCTGCTCAGCACAAATCTCTGAGCTAATCCCAGCATGAACAGCTGTTTCTGGCAAAATGAGGGACAACAGGCAGACAAAGATGCTCTGGGTGTTTGTTTCCTTCTTGTTTGGGAACTAAATCTTCCCAGTTAAAGTTTTTGAGGATGTCTATTAAGTTTATTGAGATTGCAGGAGGTCTCAACTACAGCTCACTGTTTCGTGCTCAGCTGTTTAGATCACCAGAGCAAACATTTAACAGTTTAACAACCTGGTGGGAAGGGAGAGGCAAGGAATGTGATTGCAATTAGCAGTTACCATTAAACAGTAAATGCTCTGAAACTGGAAACACGGTGAATGTCAGACAAGCAATTGCAAGAGGCACAGTCATTACAGGCTGTGTCCCTGACTGTCTTTAAGAGGGGCAGGAGGAGGTAGTATGTGCAAATATTGCAACCCCAGGAGCTGGTTTCCCATTTGAGGTCTAGGTAAAGTGTGAAGTTCAGATCCAGCTTGACTACTACCTCTTCTGTACTTGGGAGATGAGATGCTCTTCATTCCCAAGTAACTGGCAATAGGATAAGAGGACATGGTTTAAGTTGTGCCAGGAATGTTTAGATTGGACATTAGGAAAATCTTCTTTACTGAGAGAGTGGTGAGGTGTTGGAACAGGCTGCCCAGGGAGGCGGTGGAGTCACCATCTCTGGAAGTATTCAAGAAGTGTGTAGACGCAGCACTTCAGCACATGGTTTGGTGGTCCTGGTAGTCAGGTTATGGTTGGATCTGATGATCTTAAAGGTCTTTTCCAGCCTTAGTGATTCTATGATTCTATAATCTATGATTCGATGATCACATTGAATGCTCTTCACTGAAGCCCTAGATCCCACATCTGACCTGGGCAAGGCTAGACATGAGCCTCAACCTCTGATAGCAATGCTGCCAAGCATGGTTTCCTTGCTAAACAAGGACATGAGACTGCTTCCATTGGCTTCTGTGAGGACAAAATAGAAAAAATCCCAAAGTTGGATTAACATGCTTTGGTGTGCCCAGGGACTTACAGGCATTGAGGAAGAAGGAGCTTTTACTGGACCATTTACAAACACTATTTCCCTTTACTAACTGTGTGGATCGTATTAGTATACCAGGGCTACAGAGGAGAGACAAAAACCCCACAGACTGCATGTTTAAAGTCTACCTAATGAAAGACTTTTGTGAGTCCATTCTCAACCTACAGTCTTGGGAAGAGATGATGAAGAGGTGGAGTGATGTGCCCAAAGGTCACCAGTATGTGCATGCCTAAGGCAGAAACCTCTAGCACTTTGGTCTCTTCTGCTCTCTACTCTATCCTGTCAAATCCCCCAAAAAGCAGGAATTGTGATGAAAGGGATGATGAGAAACTTGCCAGGGTCGTTTTATGGTGTAGCCTTCTAACTCACTCTGCTGTTACTTCATCTCTCCTTCCTGGGAGCAGCTGATTTATCTTTATTATCCCTTTCTGTTGTCACTGTCATTAAATTTTGTTGAGCCAAGAGACTCCACTGTGTGCTTTAGTAATTCGATCAGAAAGGCGGAGAAGCAGAGCTGAGGTAATAGGCAGCGTGAAGGAGGTCAGGAGAAGCAGCCGTGGCACATTAAGGGAAATACAGATCCAGGCTCACTTGGAAATGGAAATCATACAGAACGTGCCTGAGCAACTGGCAGCAACAATCTAGAGCAGCAGCGACCTGGAGCCCTGTTTGTTCCCCACTTTTTGTTTCCCTTGGTTCTCACTCCTTAAGACCTGATCTTGCAGGGATGTTACATGCCAGGCTCCTTTTTCAGGTTTTAGTCTGTCTTTACCAGTGCAAATCCACTGCTGGAATTAGCAAGGGAAAAGCTCAGGCATTTCTCTTCCCAACTCCTTTTTTTACACACGACTCAGCATGAATTTGTGGGTTATTTTCTTTCATTTAAGCATCATCCATTGAACAAGCCCAGTGGCAAAGTAATCATTTATCTCTACTATTTTATTTATATGGCAAGAATCCCCTGCTGAGGAAAGAATCCTACTGTGTTGTACCCTGCTGCAAACAAGTAGTAAAAGACATTTTGGGCAAAGTCTAAATGGACAAGAGTGGCAAAAAAAAGACACAGGGAGAAAGGAGTTTCAAGGCATTGGAGATGAAATTCATTGGTCTCCTAGAGATCAGAATAACAAAGAGGAAAAAACAGCCATTATTTACCTTGGGGGTCAGAAGCAAAACCTTTTCTTAAAGCCTAGGCCAACACCCTGGTTGCTAATGCAACAACAAACTGCATCTGCTCTCTCTCTCTTGCCCCTGTGCCTAATTCAAGTATCGGTTCAAGTCGTCCTACCGAGGACTGTGGGATAATTGCCATGACCAAGTACCAACATCAGGTAGAAACTTCACCAGGATGCAAACACTGACTGTGCAACAGCCTTATCAGCATTGATGTGGGCACAGCTTCACAGAATCTTAGAATCATTTTGGTTGGAAAAGGTCTTTAAGATAGAGTCCAACCATTCTCTAACTCAACCAAGTCTGGTTCTAAACAATATCCCTCAGCACGACTTCTCTGTGTCTTTTAAACATCTTCAGGGATGGGGATTCAACCACCTCCACAGAGAGTCTGTTGAGTGCTTGAGAACTCTTTCAATGCAGAAATTACTTCTAATATCCAACCTAAACGTCCCCTGGTGCAACTTGAGGCCATTTCCCAAGAGCAAAAAGTCTCTTTTAGCTATGGCCACATGGATCCAAGCCTTACAGCTTAAGTCATGGAACACAGAGCAAGATGTCAGCACACTGGTCACCCCAAATCCTCAGCAAGCTGGGAAGGTGACCTTGAATGTCACTTTTTTGATATTCATAAGATATACCCTCAAGGAAGATACACAGATTCATTCTTGTTTACTACTTCTGATTTTGACCAAATGCTTTATCACACTGTGTAATATACAGCCAGTTGTGCTAGTTTGGGCTGGGGTAGAGTTGATTTTCTTCCCAGTAGCTGGGATGAGACTGTTTTGGATTTGTGCTGAAAACAGTGCTGATAACACAGCAGAGGTCAGGGGAGACCTTTTTACTCTCAACAACTACCTGAAGGGAGGTTGCAGTAAATTGGGGGTCAGTGTCTTCTTCCTAGTATGACATAATGAGAGGAAATGGTCTCAAGTTGCACCAGGGGAGGTTTAGTCTGGATATCAGAAGAAACTTCTTCCCTGAAAGGGTTCTCAAACACTAGAATGGGCTTCCCAGAGAGGTGATTGAAAGACAGAGATGTGGTGCTGAGGGACATGATTTAGCACCAGACTTGGTAGAGCTTGATAATGTTTGGACTCTATGATCTTAAAGGTCTTTTCCAACCAAAATGATTCTATAATTCTGTGATATTCCAGGCCATAAAGCTAAGGGAAGAAGATGGAAGTGGGCGACACTGAGTCTGATGGCGTTTGTCTTCCCAAGACACTGTTAAGCATGACGGAGTCTGGCTTTCCTGGAAACAGCTGAACACCTGCTCATGGGAAGTGGTGATTGAATTCCTTGTTTTGCTTTGTTTACTTGTGGCTTTTGCTTTACTTATTTAACTGTTTTTATCTCAGCCCATCCAACTGGGGGGCTGTGTGGTGCTTAGTTGCCAGCAGAGGTTAAACCACAATGCCAGTAGAGTCATGTGTCTTCTGGTTAGACACATGTATATAGACATGCAGCATCCCCTACCCTGTGTGTTCACAGTAAGAAGAGCTGTAATGTGCGAGTTATAAAAGCACTGAAAACCAGGCCGTTATGCTCAGCTACCTAAAAACCACATATCTTTACACTATATGCAGATGTATAGACAAAGAAGACGCAGCTCATGTAGAGTATTTTAAATGCCTCCTTAGGATGAAAAGCAAAGCACCCCAGAAACTCTGCCAAACACCGATGACCAGTCTTATTCTCAAGAAAGGTCATAGAATCATGGAACGCACTGGGTTGGAAGGCACCTTTAAAAATCACCTAGTCCAAGGCCATCTTGTCCAGCCCTCCTGTGGTAAGCAGGGACATCCTCAACTAGAACAGGTTGCTCAGAGCCCCATAAAGCCTTATTTTGAATCTCTCTTGGGATGAGGCCTCCATCACCTCCCTGGGAAACCTGTTCAAGTGTTCCACTACCCTCATAACAAAGAACTTCTTCCTAATGTCCAATGTAAATCAACCCTTCTCTAAAGTAAAACCGTTGCTTGACCTTGGATGCATCATGAATCCATCATCTGTGTTGTGTTATAAAGGGATTCTGGACATCTAAACCAGAGGGTGAAGTCTTTCTTACACACAGGCAGAAAGCATGTAGAGATAGTAAAAAAAAAAAAAAATCCTATTTCCTTTATCCTCCTTCTTGCCCTCACGTACGTGTGCTCTCACATGTGTGCACATACACATGCCCTCACATGTATGGACACACTGAACTTCATGGATTCCCTCAACAAAATATAGGAATAACAAGAAACTACGCAGAGAAGATGTCCATCATCCCACATGCTGACTGGGCTAGCTAAAGTCCATCATGCAGCATAGTAAACAACAATTTCAAATAAATTATTTATTCATTTTTGAGGTGGGGGGGGGGGGGTATTTTTTTTCCTTGAAGCTCATAAAGGCAACAATGAAAAATTACTCCAGAATTTATTCATTCTGCATGCTGGGAGGAACATTGTGCGTCTGCGTAGATTTGGGGCTATAAAGCAGACCACGCTGTGATCTCATATTTTTACGAACAGACTGCACGTTTATGTGCACCACAGAAACAAGCAGAAAACCATAAAAATTAAAGGAGCAGTACAGAAAACCAGGATCTTTGTGGGCACATAAAAAGACAGAGGTATCATTTGCTTTAGATGTGATAGATGGCTGCTCGCTTTCCAGTTAACTGGGCTGCAGCTGAGCTTTGCCAGATGATCGTGTACATACCTTCAGGCACTGAGACACCACATGAGACATGGGCCACTGCCCTAGACTGCCCCCATAAATGCAGATGTGTTGTGATGCATTGTGCTGCCATTCAGCAAGACCTGGCCAGGCTGGAGAAGTGGGCAGAGATGAATCTCATGAAGTTCATCAAGGGCAAGTGTAGAGTCCAGCATCTGGGAAGGAATAAGCCCCTGTGCCAGTACAGATGAAGGGCTGATGTGCTGGAAAGCAGCCTTTGTACAGAAGGACCTGGGAGTGCTGGTGGACAACGATTTGACCATGGGGCAGTGATGTGCCCTTATGGTCAAGAAGTGAAATGGTCTCCAGGGGTACATTGAGAAGAGTGTATCCAGCAGGTTAAGGGAGGTTCTCCTCTTCCTCTACTCTGCCCTGGTGAGACCACACTTGGAGCATTGTGTCCAATTCTGGGCTCCTCAGTTCAAGAGAGAAAGGGAATTACTGAAGAGTCCAATGGAAGGCTACAAAGAAGAACAGACTATCTCCCTTATGAGGAGAGGCTGAGAGACTTAGGGCTCTTCAGCCTGGAGAAAACTGAGAGGGGATTTTATCAATGTATATATATAAATACCTAAAGCGTGGAGATTGTGAAGATGTGGATGGGCTCTTTTCAATGGCGGCCAGTGATAGGACAAGGAGCAACAGGCAAAGCAAGAATACAGGAAGTTTTACTTGAACTTAAGGAAAATCTTTCTTATTTTGAGGGTGACAGAGAACTGGGACAGGCTACTCAGAGAGGTTGTGGAGTTTCCTTCTCTGGAAACTTTCAAAACCCACCTGGACATGTTTTTGTGCACCCTGAACAAGGCATACCTGCGTTAGCAGGGGGCTTGGATCAGATGATTTCCAGAGTTCCCTTCCAACCCTTGCAATTCTATGATTCTACAATTAGGGCAGCCCTAAAACTTCTCCATGCACTCAGCTTCAGTGAAGATCTCTAGTTGCTCTTAATTTTTGACTACAGTTTCCTATCTGGCCATATTCCTAATACTGTCCGAGGGCTCCCAGTGTTCCCATGATGTAGCAACATCAGACTGGATAAGCCAAAATCTTCAGTTTTAAAGCTATTTTTCATTTTTTTTTTACTGCCCCCTTGCAGTTCTTCATTATTCCATTCACAGTCTATGCCTAGCCTTTCTATTGTACCTCTACCAAGGGTTGATGGCACCTTTGAGGTTTCAGCTGATAATCAAACTCAAAGTCCATCTCCCACTGTTTCTAAACCTTTAGCACTTCATCTGGGGCTCTATATTACATTTATCTTCATGCTACAGAGAAGAACAACTTTCTACACTGAAGTATGTCTCCAAGGTTCCACAGATCATCTTCCAACACCTAATGATCTGTGGATGTTCTCCTGTAGTAGAGTCAGTTCTTTGCAAACCCTTTCCTAATATCAGACATTTTTCTGGCTGTCCTGAAATTCAGCACAAAAGTAGTCACTAGGCTTTTAGATAGATCATACTATGAGTCTTCTATCATGATAACAAAGACATATCTACGGTGGAGAGCACAGACCTATTCCAGATGAAAAACAGCTGCTGAATTATATGCAGTCACACTGCCCTGAAGAAGAGAATGTAAATAGCCCAGGAGATGAATGAAAACTTTTGGAAGCGTGTCCTAATCTCTTCTGCAACTCATCCACAAGAACCAAACCAAGGAGCTTTCTCCTCTCAGCTCATCCAGAAGACATTTCCATAAACTAATTGTATCTCTATGTGCTTGATGCATTCTGAGAAACAGCCCCACAAATGTCCTTGAAGCACTTTACTATGGATCACCGGTTTTTCTAATTCCTTTGGAGTTCTCTGTCAGCATTTCTGCCTCTGGGATCCCCAGTTACATTTTCCACAGCAGTGATGTGGGTTTGGTTTTTTTTGGAGACTCTGAAGTGAAGGTTGAAATGCTGTAGCTAGATGTAATTACTGGAGGATTAGCAGTGCTCATCGTGACAGTCCTTGATGTCTGAGCCATGCAACTAACTTCCAGATGGGTCATCTCAGAGTCTGGAACATGTGTTCAACTCCTTTACTAAGCGGCTGAGAGCTCTTGCATTGTCACGATAGAATAGTGTGACAGAATCTCAGTGGGTTGATTCTAGGCATTTCACAGACTGATATGCATACAACACACAGAGACTCGTTGGATGAGTTGGAATCTAGTGGCCTCTGTTCTGCTGAGTGAGGGCAAGAACCACCATGACATGGTTTGCAGAAGACTGTGCAAGAAACCTTCAGTAGTCAGTACCGCAGTCCATGAACTATGGGATGTTTGGTGATGTTTCTTATTGCAAGAGGCTAGTTCAGCCCACCTTTCACATCACGGGAGCCAAGACAGGCAGAGGTAACGGTTTACCCAACTTGTCTTAGAATCTGAGTGACTTAGCAGGTCCTCAGACTAAGAGCGGATGCCCCCAATTTCGTCCTTCTTGTAAGGTTTGGATGGTGACAGCTTTAGGCAGAGGTTGAAAATGCTGCCTGCTGCCCTTTTGAGAGGGAATTCAGTTATTCTGTTGTGCTCCCCTTTCACTGATAAAAGTTATTCCTTCTCAGAGATTTCCTCAGACAGCTGAGTGCTTGAGGGATGCCCTTGGTGTGTTTGCAGCTTTGCCCCAGTAATTTGATGGCTATTGCTCCAACTTTCTCAAAGGAAGCCAGTATAGAATCAAAGAATCATAAAATCATAGAATCATTTTGGTTTAAAGAGGTCTTTAACATCATCAAGTCCAACTGTTAACCCAGCACATTCAGGTCATCACTAAACCATGTGCCTCAACACATCCACGTCTTTTAAGTACCTCCAGGGATAATGGTTCAACCAGTTGCCTGAGCATCATGTTCCAGGCCTTGACAACACTCTTGGGGAAGAACTTGTCTCCTAATATCTAACCTATACCTCCCCTGGAACAATCTGAGGTCATTCTCTCTTGCCCTATCACTCAGGAGAAGAGATCAACCCCCACCTCACTATAACCTACTTTCAGATAGTCGTAGAGAGTGAGAAGGTCTCCTTTCAGCCTTCTTTCCTCTAGACTAAATAATCCCAGTTCCCTTAGCTGTTCGTCATGAGACTTGTGCTCTAGACTCTTCTCCAGCTTGATTGCCTTTTTTTGGACATGCTCTAGCACCTCAATGTCCCTCTTGGCCACCTGGGCATACACTGGCTCATGTTCAGCTGGCTGTCAACCAACACTCCCAGATCCTTTTCCACCAGGCAGTTTGCAGCTACTTTGCCCCCCTGAAGTGTTCATAGGGGTCACTGTGACCCAAGTGCAGGACCCAGCACTTGGCCTTGTTGAACCTGAGCATTGAAATAGCTTTCTGTACTCCTGGGGCACCTTCCATCGTCCTTTGGCAGCAGTCATCCCTACTCTTCCTCTCAGTGATGTTACCAGCTTCCAGCACAGGATCCCACCAATCCCAGCTCACTGATGCACTTAATTAAAGCAGAATCACTCAACAGTTCTGGTGTGCTTTCCTGGGCATCTGGTCACTCACCTCTCACGTACACAGGCAATTAATTTTTAGGTTGTCAGTACAAAGGAATCGAAAGAAGAATGTTAATTCCAGATCAGCAGGAGGGAAGAAAGAGGTTTTGCTGGTCTGTGAGTCCACCTGCAGGGTTCTACCCCCATACATCAAGTGCTTGTGATGCCTAAAGGCATCCCAGAGTGTTGAAAGTTGGAAGGGAGTGAAGGTTTTTGAGATAAAACAGTTCCCCACTCCTGCACAATTTCATTAATATTGTAGATAAATTAATAACCATGTTTCTGCCTGGAAACCTCATCAAAATCAGTGGCCTAGGGTGCTACATCAAAATAAATGCCAGACCCTGCTGCAAGGAGCTATTCATGGCCCTTGGTGCTTTCTGCAGAATCACACAGAGACTATGTAAAAAATCTCAACACCAAAACTCCTAATTGATGGGTTAAAGCATTTTCATTATTTTTTCCCCTTCCTCTCAACCTTTAAGAAAACAGAAAGAAAAGGAAAAAAAAGGGGGGCAGTATAGAAGCATCATTTTCCCCTGGCATTTATTGAAACATCATTTGAATGAGACCAAACAATGCTTCATGTTTCTCTGGGTAACTAATAGGGACAAAAGTCCATAAGAACAGGAAAACTGCAACTCTGATCAAATGAATGGATATCAGAGGCATAAAATGCTTTCAAATGCACACAATTATTTTTATCTGCTAATTGAGAAGGTGAAAGCTTCATTCTAGGAAATATGGTAATATATATTGATCAGAAAAAAAATGAAGCTTCTATTCCAAACCCTGAGCACGACACAGGGTTAAGGGATTTTAATTAATGAAAAAGCTTTTTTATGAAATGATGCCACCACTCAAAGAAAATATACACTATGACCTCCAGTTAAGTGGAAACACCTCTTAAACATGACACAGCTCGTACAAGCATCACTCACCCTCTTTCTCTGCCAGATAAACATTGATCAGACCTGCTGCCAGACCAGGCTGTTCTATTCTGCCCTGTTTGGGTGGTGAGTATTCATTGCTGAGGTGACCACCACAGAAAAATTTCAGTCCCAGACATGGATGTCTTTTGGGCACGCCACAGATCTGTGAAGGCATCAACCAGGAGTTTAAGCACCCGAATGGGCAAGACTTGGGGAGTGAAGATACACAAGGAATCCACAAGATCCAAAGAGCACATCTCAAACAGCTCATATCAAGTGTCTGGCATCACTAGACTAAGAACAGAAGATGAGGAATGTAAAATCACATGAAGATAGCCAAATAGAAAGGTGGAACAGAAGAAGATCTATGGATACAAAGAAGCTGGGGATCCAGTGTGCACACTTGATTATGTTCCCAATGCACATATTGCATACATTCAGAGCAGCTATTTCAAGCCATACCCAAGCTTTCTTCCCTGGACTGAACATTCATTAGCATTTTGCCCAGGGAGGTGTTCAAAAAATGTGTAGATGTGGCACTTCAGGGCATGGTTCAGTGGTCATGGTAGCATTGGGTGGATGATCTTAGAGGACTTTTACAACCTTAATGATTTTATACTGACTGTGGTTATGAATCATATCTACTGCTTTAATCAATAGGATGAGAGGAAATGGGTTTAAATTGTGCCAGGGGAGGTTTAGTTTGAACACTAGGGAAAACCTTTTTTATTGAGAGAGTGGTGAGGCATTAGAACAGGCTGCCCAGAGAGCTGCTGGAGGTGTTCAAGAAGAGCATAGTTGCAGTGCTTCAGCATATAGCTTAGTGGTCATGGTAGTTGGGTTATGGTTGAACTCGACGATCTTAAAGGTCTTTTCCAACCTTAATGATTCTGTGATTCTAAGAAGAGTTTGGGTCATATAGCCTGAGCCATGGTGAGGTGAAAAGACAAAACAGTAAATGAGGACAGCTGGGAGATTTGTTAAAGAACTTCACTCCTGATCTGAATTAATTTAAAACAGGAATGCTGAGGTCACAAGTCCCACAGGTCCTGTGCCTTTTAGCCCTGAAAACAATTCCTTCATGTCCAGGCTCCTACAGTTATCAGACACCCAAGCTGCCACTGAAATTAAAGGCACCTCTTCTTGTGCGCCTGGATGTATTTTCTACTTCCTACAAGCACAAACAGAAATATAAATGAGGTCTTTCTATCACTCACTTTGAAATCTGCCTGGCCTGCCTTGGAAATGCAAACATAATTAATTCCAAACTCAATTAGAAACAAGTGCTTTAATTGCTGAGCATATTACTGCTACATTGTTTACAGGATTATTCTTCTTTAGGAGGCACAGTCAATTTATATTGAGTCCCAAATTGATGGTAAACTGGCAAAAACTAACATGCAGCCATGTTTTTTCCCTATCTGAGAGGTAATGCATTTATTTTCACCCCATTGTGATTCTTATGCATCTCAGACCTATACAGGACATATGCTAAATTGCCCAAACTTGTAGAATTATCATGCCACAGGGGAAGAACAGAGTCTTTAGTAAAGGATTTAACTGGTTAGTTTGAGTATAGCAAGGCACCTACATGTGTGTCATCTTTTAACAATATACAGCTACAATCCTACCTGAAATCTAACCTGGAGCTTCTTTATCTAGCAGTACAGACCAGACCCACTCACGTCAGCTTGTGATGGAGCGACAAGATTGTCCTGCCATAATCTCCAGTGGGAATAAGAACAACACTTGTCATGCTGACTTGGTGATATGTTTGCATTTATTGTGACATTTCTGCTGCATTTGTCAGTAGTGGTACCTGAGCACCTAAGTTTAGACTGAATGTGTTCCACAGCAGAGTCATGGAAAGCCAAATGGAAAAGAATTCCTTTATGCTATTCAGTAGTTCAGGGATTAGTTTTACTAGGAATTAAGGAATTTGATGAGGAATAGGATCCTTTCTGAAGAATCTTTACAACTCTTGCCCTCTACAGCTACCTGAAGGGAGATTGTAGCCAGGCAGGGGTCAGCCTCTTCTTCCTAGTGACAAGTGACAGGATGTGAGGAAATAGCCTCAAGTTGCACCAGAGGAGGATATTAGAAGAAATTTCTTTACTGAAAGGGTTCTCAAACACTGAAATAGACTCCCCAGGGAGAAAATGAATCCCCATCCCTGGATGCAGAGATGTGGTGTTGATGGACATGGTTTAGCACCATTCTCCAAGTCTATCAAGTCTGGTTAGACTTGATGACCTTAAAGGTCTATTCCAACTGAAATAATTCCATGATTCTAGGAATCAATGAGTTCTGTGTCTGGAATAAGGCCAGGCTGGATGAGGCTTTCAGCAATCTGGTCTAGTAGAAGGTGCACCTGCCCATGGCAATGGGGTTGCAACTAAATGATTTTTAAGGTCCTTTTGAACCCAAACCATTCAATGATTCTATCGTCCTATGCTGAAAAAGTGATTGCATTCAAGTTCAGATATGGGCTCAGATGTGCTGCTGAGTTGAAAAGGGTGCACCCAGCAGAAAGTCTCACTAAAGCAGGGAGAAGCAGACACTTAACAACCCTTCAAAGGGAGCATTGCCTTCTAATCTCAAGTTTTTATCTTGCTTCTGATACTGTGCAATGAGTTTGGGAGAGGCCAGCAGAGTCCAATGGAAATTCAGAGAAAAGCAACATTATCCACTGAAACGTCAAGACAAATATTGACTTCTCCGCAAAAGGCTTACTCAGATGCCCTCAGAGAGTCAATATTTGGTGGGGAGCATTAAAATTTCACAGGCCCTTGGCCAAGGTGACTTTCTAGAAGTAGGACTGATCTCTTTCAGAGTAAACCTGCCCACCAAGCCTGCTATGTAGGCAGAGGTGGTCCAGCTTTCAGCAACCCCTGGTCTACTCCTGAATGACAGCAAAGCAACATTCATCTGCCTTTTGCTCTGCTAGAGATGAAAATCCTCATGCTTGGGAGAGTCATCTAACTAACAAGTCCAAAGTCCCCATAAATCCATAGCAAAGGTGTAAAAACAAGGTCAAGTCCAGATGCCACGATGATGGGCACTTCATAAATAGAGCTGACAGGTTGGAGAGAATGGGAAGGAGATTTTTGCCACTTTATCCCATGGTCACAGTGAAAGGGAGATTTCATGCTCCATGGGAATTCTTAGTCCCCAAAAGCTTTCAGAAGCTTGTGACTGCTTTTCCTGTGCATTATATCCCATTATGCAGATGCCTTAAAGTAAATGTAAATCATATCAAGACTAATTGTAAAGGGCTTTTGGTTGTGAGAACAAAAGTGCTTTCAGATGACTTCTGACAGTTCAGTGGCCACATATCTTTGCCCTCTTCCCCTCTCACTCCTAACCCTGCCTTCACTCATCCACACATCATGATGTCTTGAGCTCTCATAGACAAGGCCAGCAGGGCTCACTGAGTTAATTAAATCAGTGTCATTTGCTGTCTGGAGCTCAAGTGACAAATGCATTGCCAACCTTGTCCCTTTTGAGGAAAAGGTGGTTTGTGAAGCATGGCAGTGGTTCAGGACTCCTGGAGGCTGTACTCACATGTCTCATCCCAGTGAAGGCATCACAGCCCAGTAATTTTGTTTCCCCTTTTTGTTCACTGGGACAGAAAACACCAGTGCTTAGGTCAAAAATCAGATTTTCACTCCACTCTCAGGTTCCCCCTTTCCTGCTTCGCTTCCTGGGCTGTCATGAGTGAATAAGATGTCAGGAGACACTTGGGAAGACTGAAAGGGACAGTTCCCCTCCTCTCCACTCAGGCTGTGAATGCAAGGCTAATTTTATTAGCCCAGCCACTCCATTACCCAAATAGCCCCTCACCAGCCTCCCAGTGCATTTGCAGATGCATTAGTGTAATGGTACCACATGCTGCCAAACACATGCTGCCTTCCATCCCAGATGTACTCCACAGGCAGAGAAGGGGATTCTTAGGGGTTTGTGTGCACATATAGAACTATATGTATATACATATATATATATACACACACACATATATACATATATATAAATGTATAAAAGTATATATACATCTGAAGATGTCAGCAACCCCAGAAGATTCAGAAGAAATAAGGACACTGAACTCTTGGAGTAGGTCCAGAGAGCCATGACGATCGTAAGAGCACTGGGGCACAGAGGACAGGGTGTAAGAGTTGGAACTGTTCAGACTGGAGAAGAGAAGGCTCAGGGGAGACCTTAGATAAGACTTCCAGTACCTGAAGGGGGCCTACAAGGGACTTTTTACAAGGACTTGTAGTGACAGGATGAGGGGCAATGGTTTTAAACTAGAGAAAGGTAGATTTAGGTTGGACACAAGGAAGAAGCTAATTATTGTAAGGGTAATGAAATACCAAAACAGTTTGGCCAGAGAGGTAGTAGAGGCCCCATCCCAGGGGACATTCAAGGTCAAATTACAGAACAAGGCTCATGTTCTTTAACACTTCTTGAGGTCCTACAAAAGCATGGGTATATATTTACACAATGATGCTTGTTGGTTCATCGTATATGCATCATCTGGACAGTTAGACCACAAGCTTTCTCATTTGTGAATGTTTACAG
This sequence comes from Indicator indicator, assembly GCF_027791375.1. NCBI lineage: Eukaryota > Metazoa > Chordata > Aves > Piciformes > Indicatoridae > Indicator > Indicator indicator. The sequence goes on along the minus strand of NC_072012.1, from coordinate 12,738,402 downwards.
ACTGGTTCCTCCCTTCTATACTTTGAGGTTTGCAGATATCTATCTAGCCCATGCAGGTGGTGACTTTCTTACATTAGCACAATGCTGATTTAAGGTGGAAGAGAGGGGTGTGACTTGGAGGAGCGCCAGATAACATCTGTATGACACAGCTTTCCACTTGCCCTATGACCTGACATTATCATTACAGCAGATCCACATTGCCATGGTTTGAACTAGAGCAGAACTAACTCTGGTCAGCAATTTGAATTCTCAGCTCAGGTTCTTCTCAGTTTCTAAAGTTCAATTTTAGTTTAAAAGCATCACTCTTTGTCCTGCCACAGCAGGCCCAGCTATAAAGTCTGTTCCAAACTTTCTTAGAGCCCCCTTTAAATACTGAAAGACCATAAGAAGGTCTCCCTGAAGCCTTCTCTTCTCCAGACTGACCAACCCCAGCTCTCTCAGCATGTCCTCACCGCAGAGGGCTGCCAGCTCTCTCCGCATTTTTGTGGCCTCCTCTGGCCCTGCACCAACAGCGCCACATCTCTGCTTTGTTGAGGACTCCAGAGCTGGACCCAGCACTGCAGGTGGGGTCTCTGCAGAGTGGAGCAGAGGAGCACAATCCCCTTTCTCAACCTGCTGCCCACACTGCTTAGGATGCAGGCCAGAAGGGTGTTGGTCATTTGGGTTATGAGCACACATTGCTGAGTCATGTTCAACCAACATTATTAGTAGGTGTATTGATTGTTAGTTCAAAAGGAACATCTAGAAAGAGAAAAGGGGACTGTTTGGTTTGTGTGGGAGCAGAGAGAGCCTACAATATTTGCCTCAAGCATTTTTGTCTGTTTAGGTATGAAAATTAAGAAAAATAAATGATCAAACGGCAATAAATGTATCTGCAGCTTCCCCCACGAAGGATTGCTGGTACACTGTTTACACATCTAATGTTTGTTTTGAGACTCTGCAATCTCCTCAGGATGCTTCAGTGCATATGGTGTTGTCACTCTATTTCTTTTTGCCTTTTAATTTATTGATCCAGGATATAAAAGTGTTGCTGAAGCCTGCGATTGGTTTGTGGAGGTTGCCTTTGCTGGGAGGAGGTGGTACACCTCAAGCAAACCAGTCCTGAAGAAATTTTGATGCACAGAGGTGGGTGAGCTTCTGGTACCTAAAAAAGCAGCAGGAGGCACCAGTGAAGCCCAGGGACCTCCCATTGACGTATTCCTTTCCACTGCATTAGTAAATGGAGAGTCATCATGCTGTCATAACTGTAACAGGTTGTTAGCCTCTGAGGCTGCATCCAATAAAACAGGTCAAGGACCTTTCTAGAGCCTTGCTGGCAAAAACAGTGTCTACATCCTGACATTTTCTTATTTTCCCTTTTTCCTTGAAGATGTGGTGGAGGTGCTTCAAGGACCAAGCTTAGCTCAGGAAATAATGACATGGAAATGAACAAAGGGTAGTCTCCTCCTGTGTCCTCATGTTTGGGCAGCACCACTGACAGGTCATGAGAACATCACAGCTAACATTTCCAGCTCCTCCGAGATCTCTTACCACAGAGTCTTGTCTTTCATTATGTAATATGGTCTGTGGTCTAACAGTTGTGTAATGGGAGATGTTGGGCTGTGGTTGGACTTGATGACCTTAAGATCTTTCCCAACCAGGCAATTGTGTGATTCTATGAAATACAGAAGATCCTTATGCTCAGGCATGTGCTGAAGGTGGTCGACAAGCAGAAGACAGACAGAAATGTGTAGGGATGCCCAGGTATCCATAGACAGCCTTAAACAGAGGATGCTTAACAGCTCAATGACCCCACTGCACAGAGCAGATCTGCTCCAGTGGCCTGTGTGGACTTTCCCCAAACACACATCCACTCTTCCCCTCTGCTGTCCCTTTTTGTAAGAGAGACACCAGCTCTTGATCAATGTCTCCAACTTTTAATTAGGAGTACAAGCTAAAGCCACTAAACACTTGACTTGATGCTTTTCAGTGGAATCACAGAATTACAAAATCATTTTGGTTGGAAGACATTTTAAGGTCATCAAGTCCAACTGTTAACCTAGCACTGTCAAGTCACCATTAAACCACGTCCCTCAGTATCGCTTTTAAATAACATCATGGATGGTGGACTCCAACACTTGCCTGGACAACCTGTTCCAGGGCTTGACAACTCTTTTGATGAAGACAGTTTTTCTAACGTCCAACTTAAACCTCCCTTGGAACAACTTGGAGGCTTTTGCTCTTGTCCTATCACTTATTGATTTGGAGAAGAGACTGATCTCACCCCTACAACCTCTTTTCAGGTAGTTGTAGAGAGCAAGAAGGTCTCCCCTGGCAGTTCCTTTTTCCAGGTTAAACAACCCCAGTTCCCTCAGTTGCTCCTCATACCACTTGTGCTCTAGACCCCAATAGCTCCTGTTCTGAAGAGTAACATGGAGACTTACTACATATCTACACAAATCACATAAAACTGTGTCCGTGCTACTCTCTAAATTGTATATGCACTGGTAAATTTAATGTGTCCTGCATGATTCTCTGGTCCTAAGGCCAGTGAGCACACAGGATGACAGATGTACACATCATTAAACTCTCTCAACCCGCAAATGGAGCAGCTGCAACCAAACTGCCTCTCAGAAATAGTCACTGGCCATGGTCATCTCTGAACCATGTCCAAGACTGTCGGGGATACAGCTCACTGACCCCATTATGAGGATGTGCTAGGTGTCATCACACCAATTTAATGGATGAGACAATCCACCTCCAGTGAGTGGTCGTGCTCCCTAGTACTGGTGCAGATGTAGCTGAAAATCCACATGGCTCCCAGTCGACAGGAGTGAGGAAAGGCGTGATTAAAAAACAAACAACAGCAAATACAAGTGGTCCCTCCTCCACTCCCAGGCCATTCCTGGTCTCATGTCACAAACTACCATCCTCCAAGATGTCTATACCTGAGATGCTGCCACCAACCAAGTCAGTAAACTGGCCAGCTTTAAGCACAAACCAAAACAATAAATTAATTTAAATGTCTTTTTTTTTTTTCCCCAAATGTCATCAGTCTAGAAGCACAAATGCAAGACTTAGGATGGAATATCACAGACCTATATTGACACAGAAGATAAGATATTATCAACCCTTGACCTGAAAAAAGATCATGTTCTCCCCAAAAGGGCCCCCAATTTGCCTCCTTGGTGGGGCACAAACTGATGGATTTTTGAATGAAGGTCACAGAAAGTGGTTTTCTCTTTGCAAGTACATGGCTAAGATGGACTGTGCAGAGGTTGGGTGGATTTTCCCAAAGGTGTGAGCTCAATCTTGGGAAAGTGCTGAGTATAGGATTAAGTAATTAGTGATGGATAGCATGTTCACCAAGTCCATTAGCTGGAAAGAAAAGCAAACCTGCAGCATTCTCAGCTGGAAAGGAAAGCAAATGCACAACGTGCTTCAAATTCCTTCCTTGCATTTTCCTGCCTCCTGACAGCATCCCAATGACCTCCTGAGAAGTCCATGCTGCTGCCTGTCAGGGAGCTTCCCTCAGCACAGCTTTCTGTCTCATTGGGGACTGGCATTTCCAACCAATTAGACATGTCACTGCTGAATTTCTCTGCTAATTACTGGAGTTTATTATGTCTAAAGCCAAGTTAAACGCTGAATTCCTGGGGTCAAATGGGGTCACACAGACAATCAGTTCCACATTTTTCATAGCTAGAAGAGACCCCCATAATCAGTCACTGCCAAATGGTTTGTAATGACCAACCTGTTAGTTAATGGCCTGAGGTGGAAGTCTCAGGGATAGATAATGCTCTTGGAGAGAGGAGGGGAGGAAAAAAGTGAAGCAGTTAAGAAAAAAGTCCCTTTGAAGGAGATTATAGCACAGACACATGAAGTCACAACCCTGTCTTGGTGTTTTAGTGTGGAAGGAGAACTATAGAATCACACAGGTTTGCAAAGAAGTTCAAGATCACTGAGTCCAAACATTAACCTTACTCTACCAAGCCCACCATTAAGCCATATCTCCAGGCCACATGGCTTTTAAACACGTCTATAGATGGTGACTCAACCACCTCCTTGGGCAGCCCATTCCAATGTCTGACAACCCTTTCAGTAAAAATGTTTCCTTTACACATCTAGTAGCTCACAGAGAGCAAGAAGAGTCTTTCTTTGCACTAGCGTCTGGGTCTGTCCTATTTGCCAAATATCCTGTGGTTTCAGTGGCATCCTCTGAGGCCACAATGAAAGTGAAGGTGCTCAGGGGTAGGAGCTGATGGGCCATAACGCATGAGTTGCTCAAAAGTGTGCCAAGAGCTCTGCTACCTGAGTAACCTGACACAGAATGAGAGGAAATGGCCTCAAATTGTACCAGGGGAGGGTTAGATTGGACATTAGGAAAAATTCCTCTACTGAAAGGATGATTGGGCATTGGAAAAGGCTGCCCAGAAAGGTGGTGGAGTCACCACCCCTGGAGGTGTTCAAAAACTGTGTGGACATGGCACTTCGGTACATGGTTTAATGGCCATGGTCGTGTTAGGTTGATGGTTGGACTCGATGATCTTAGGGGACTTTTCCAGTCAAAATAATTCTGTGATTCTATGTTCCTGTTCACTGCAGGGGCATTGGGCTAGATGACCTTTAAAGGTCCCTTCCACCCAAACCATTCTATGATTCTATGGTTCTATGATTTTACATGCCCTCCTTGTCTAACAACAGGTGTTGTAAGAGTGTTGAAAGTCAAGGAGAGATCAAGAGGGCTGTTCTGGAAAAACAGAGCACACAGCTCCCATCAGAAGGGAAAGAAAAACATCTCTTCACCTGTTTTGGAGGGAAAAGGGTTTTCCAATCTGTCCTGGATCATTCCAGCACTGCATCCTAATGGGTGAAAGATGTCCTGTCCCTTACCAGCATTTCACTCAGAGATGGCTGTAGCAGAGCATGAAGAACTTCATCCCAGAAGAAGAACATGGATAGGCACAAAGTCCTTAGTGTTTGCTGTAGCAGCTGCCTGAAGAGCCTCTCTTAAATGTCACCACTAATTTCAGAAACAATTCTAGGGAATGCATAAATAGGGATCAGGGAGTTATGCATGTCTTCTTCATCCCATGGCTGACAGATAAGTTTGTATCACAAGAAAGCCAAAAGAGGATCCCTCTAATTGCTGTTCCTGAAAACACTGTATAAAAGATAAAACTACATAGATTTCCCTTCCCAAGGTTAAAGGCTTCAGGATGACCAGTGATATGGAGGAAAAAGAGACTCTATGGATCCTCCTGCCACTGGAGAGATGATGGCAGAGCCCTGCCAGCCCACCCTGTCAAATTCTTCATGGGCTCTTGCATGGGTTTCGCTGTTGAAATTGCAGTCTCTCAAACAATGTCCAGGAATGGTTTGGATTTATTACCTACACAGTCTGGATGGAGTTATCCTGTTTCAGGAGAGTGAAAGAGCTGAGGCCTACAGGCATATGCCACACTGGAGCATTTGGTCTGAGTGCCGGAGGCTGTTCCCTGCTTTATTGCATTTATTCACATAGCTACTGAGCTAAAATAAAGGATACTTTTTCCTGACGGAGGCTAGGTCAGCGCAAAGGTCTGCCTGTCTCCTTTGTACCAGTGCTCTGTGAATCCAACATGAATTAATAATCCTGGAGTTAATATTCCATCAAAATACATTCCTGTTGCGATGCTTGGAGGAAACACATGGGTTACCTTTGCTCTTCAGGGCAGAAACTACTGACACGTGAACTTCAAAAGTGCTTGGAAGGTTCCTTCCAGGAAAGCTTCTCTAATGATGTCATGGGAGCAGGGATCTTGTACAAACACCATCTTTCATCCTTAAGAAATCCTAAGGGCTTTACAAGTTCATAAATACATCACAAAAGTATCCATGGGTGTAAATTCTCAAAGGAGGGACACAAGAGCAGGTATTTTTTGTAGGAGTTCAGGACTGGAGGAATAGAAGAGAATTGATCAGGTGAATTAAAGAGAAGGATTTCTAGGGATGTGTAATGTGCCAGGATTGGGATGAGGCAGGGTTTAAGGTCCATTATTTCAAAAATTTCAAACCTTGACCTGACTCAGGCAATGACACATGAGGCATTTGGCAGAGAATTTGTCCTGTCAATGTACAACATCCACAGACTAGGCATCCGCTCGCTGATCTATCCACACAATTTTCTGCATTGACTAGGCTGTCCCCTAAAATCTTCACAACCACCCAAAAACCTTGGTCTTGATACATTTCTCATACAAGCACCATCACAAGTGTCGTGCCTAGACTGTAGAGAATATCATCACAGCTCTAGGTGTCCCCTTGGACTGCACTGCCTAACCGCACAAGTTTTTATGCAGGTCAAGCCTACAAACAAAAATACAGATATACCCTATTCAACAGAGTAAATGCTCAATTTGCTGGTTCAAAATATCTTTCTAAAGACAAAAAAAAAAAAAAAAAAAAAAAAGGCAAGACAAATGGGTTCACCAGTTCAAGAGAAACAGGTAACTACTAGAGAGAGTTCAGTGGAGGTTACAAAGGCTTTGAGGGGCCTGGAGCATCTCTCTGCTGATGAAAGGCTGAGAGACCTGGGACTGTTGACTCTGGAGAAGAGCAGCCTGAGAGGGGAACTGATCAATGCTGATCAATGTCTAAAGTGGGTGGGAGGTCAAGAGGATGCAGACAGACTTTTTGCAGTGGTGCCTGGTGTTGGGACAAGCAGCAACTAGCACAAACTGGAACACAAGATGTTCCATCTGACATGAGGAAAAACTTCTTTCCTGTGAAGGTTCCAGAGCCCTAGTGCAGGCTGCCCAAAGAGGTTGTGGAGTCTTCTTCTCTGGAGACTTTGGAAACCTGCCTGGATGTGATCCTGTGCAACCAGCTATGCATGACCCTGCCTTATCAGGTGGGTTGGACTAGATGATTCCCCAGAGGCCCCTTCCAACTCCTACCATACTGAGATTCTGTGATTCTCTAAATCAAATTTCAAAGAATCCCATTGCTTCTTCATCCAGCCAAGAAATAAAACAAGAAAATAATTTTCAGAGTAGTTGAGTACACTTGTCTTCAATCACATACTGGAAAATCATAAAATCTGGGGGAAAAAATACAAACCAAACAGACCCTGAAAAAATGAGGAAAAAAAACCCTAACCAAACAAAACAACTTAACTTTACAGTATGGCTTTAAAGTTGTTTGTTTTTTTTTTTTTAAATAGGAAAAAAAGCAAACCAAACAAAACAAAAAACCAAACAAAACAAAAAAACCCAAACCAAACAAAAAACCAAACCAAAAAAACCAAGCCATAAAAGCCAGTTTGCTTTTCAAAGGCAGGTTCTGGAATGGATTTCATTTTCCTGTTCCTACTACACACATCTATGATGGTAATGACTCTATCAAGTAATATAAAGTGATGAAAGATATTTAGCAGGGACCTAAGGCAGGAAAGACTCAAAGTCATGAGTGTAGAAGACACAGCAAAACCCGGGACACTTCAAAACAGCTTCCCCCAAATCTGACAAGGAAATACATTTTAATCGCCACTAGCAAGGAGCGTACTTAAGAGTTCAGAGGTATCACATGAAAAACAGAAAAGACATTAGAAAATGATAAGTCTGTGCACTGATGGTGTAAGGAAAAACCCCAAAATGGCAAATACTTGCTTTAAAGAAAGTAACAAGATATATGAGCCTGCAATGAAAACAACTTTTGAAGCATATTTAAAGTACAATAATTAAGAGAAAGTTCTCTGACAGCCACCGGGCAATGATCCGGGAAAGCACTCAAGTATGTGTTAGATTTAAAAGCTTAAACTCAAGAGGTATGGAAGTGCCTATACTTCTTAACCAGGGTCTCTGTCTTGCCCAAATTCCCCCTTCCTGGGAGCGCTGGTGCCCAGGCTGGGCTGGAGTGGAATACCAAAGCAGGGGGATGATTAACAACCGGTGCTTTCAAGTGAGCTGCAAATGTAAGATGTGTGAGGCAGCAGAGAGGAGACCTGGCTGTCAGTGAGATTGGAGGAGACAGATGTTTAATGGGGTCCAGGATTACAGCTCTGCCAGGCTTCACATGTAATCACCAGCTTCTTAAGTTTCTTCTTTCTTCTCCCCTTCTTCTGGGTCTATTACAGGGTCAAGGGTTGGGGGAGGGGAGGATGGAGATTTTCACATTTCCAGCTAAATTCCTTGAGCTGCCCTTAATACTCTGACCTACTCCCATCTTAAAACCACAACCTACCAGTCTGGCAGGACACAGAGAGACCAGAGTGGATTTTTTGTTTAAAACAGGAGGAATGATATATTTAATTCCATGGATCCAACACCTTTTTTCTCCAAACATGGTAACTCTATGAGCAGTCTGTGTTTGACTCAGAGAGGCCACATCAGAGAGGAACATCACCATGACCAATAGTGCCAGATGACCTGCACACCGTGTGCCGGGCAGCACTGTGCCCCAGGGGGCATGTCTCCATGGCTTCCCACCCGTCACCCTCTCCTGAGGATCAATAGTCCCTGCTGCTCCTCACCCAGGAAATGACTCTACAAATGCTTTTTGCGTTCATGGACATTGCTTGCCCTTTCCTCCTGTCTCACTTGGGTTTTGTCCTCTGTACAAGGCAGGGGATAGCTATGGCTTTGTGAAAGCAGAGTCTCATGAATTAGAAGGACTGATGTTCCCACTCAAAAAGACATGGGGTGGGAGGAAGGAGATCTGGTTTGACTGAATGACCCATCTCAGAGAAGGGGTTCTCCCTCTGAGAAGAGGAGGCTGAGGAGAGACTACATCCCCCAGGTGGAGATCAGTCTCTTCTTCCAGGTAACAAGCAACAGGATGAGAGGAAACAGCCTCAAGTTGTGCCAGGGGACTTTTAAATTGGATATTAGGAAAAATTTCTTCACTAGATGAGTCGTCAGGGTCACCCAAATGGTGGAGTCACCATCCCTGGAAGCATTCAAAAAACATGTAAATGTGGCATTTAGGAACATTGCTTTTGTGGTAGACCTCATAATGTTAGGTTATCAGTTGGACTCAATGATCGTGGAGGTCTTTTCCAGCCTTAATGATTCTATGATCTCATTCCTCATCTCATTACTTCAGACAGCCTCCTACAACTATGTCCACCACGTGAATGCCTTAAGGCAAGGAGTCCTATAGATGAATAAAACCATCCTCTACAAGAACACAGCATCTTCAAAAGCCTCTGCACATCCTTCATCTCTTGCGCTGCTTCTTTGAGCAGTCCATGAAGGAAGTATCCTGGCACAGGGGTGACTCTTTGGCAAGCTGAGAGATGAATGCTGACATTAGGCATTGCTGAAGTTCAAGCCAAATGAAGGTACACAGATGGTGATAGCTGTAGTTCTACCCTCAGACACTGAAAACGTAGAAGAGGACAGAACTATGGATTTCAGGCACCAGTATGCCACTAATGTATCTGAACACAGGTCTTTTAATGAGAAAGAATCTATCAGGCACTACAACGTCTTAATCTATCTGAACCCAAATGCTGGCCCAGGGGTGATTGGGAGAGTGAGCTCTTAAGCACTACTCTGTCACAGGCATGTGACATGACCAAGGACATGTCATTCAGCCCTCTCTGCTCATCAGCTGTAAAATTTCACCAGCAGTTCTCTGACCCAGAGCACAGTTACATGAATTAATGTCTTGCCAGCAAGCAGGGCCTATTGTCACAGGACAAGGAGTGATGGTTTTAAGCTAAAAGAGGGAGATTTAGACTAGGTAGAAGGAAGAAATCTTTTTAGCTGAAGATGGTGGAACACTGGCCCAGGTTGCCAACAGAGGTGGTAGGTGCCCCATCCCTGGAACCATTACAGTCAGGTTGTCTGGAGCTCTGAGCAACTTGATCTAGATGAAGATGTCCCTGCTGACTGCAGAGAGTTTGGACTAGATGACTTTTAAGGGTCCCTTCCAACCAAAAACATTCTATGATTCTCTGGTTTTATGACTTTATGACAATACATGGATTCAAACTACTCAAGAAGTTGTACTGATAGTCCTCCCCAGCTGGATCCCACTGACTGATGCAATGTGCCTGCAGAGAAGTCATTTCTCTGGGATGGGGAAGGTCTGGAAGTGACAGCATAGATTCAGGCATGGGGATAAGCCAAGCATGAAGCCAAGGGATACTGACTTGCGTTTTGTATTAAATCTTTTCTCCAATGAAAGACTGTCAAACTGCTCCTAGCTAGCCTCCTCCACACAACTTAAAATCATAGAATCACGATGTTTTGAGCTGGAAGGAGTCTAACCTCCCTGCAGTGAGCAGGGACATCTCCAACTGTATCAGGTAGCTCAGAGTACCGTCCAACTCCACCTTGAATGTTTCCAGGGATGAGGCACCTACTACCTCTCTGGGCAACCTGTTCCAGACTTGGAATTTGTTATGGCCTGGGTTTGTCTAGCTTGGGGATGGGATTAAGAAACCTGTAATTTAGTGTCATCTATAGAACAGCTACAAAAAGGAGGACAACCACTCTCTCCCTGCCCAATACATACAGCAGAGCTCAGATGGTAGCATAGCAAAAGTTCTGCTGAACTTTGGGATCCAGCAAAGGTTTCCAGAGTTCCTCATGGTATGCACACCACCTTCAGGTGTCAGGAGGAGGCCTGAGTTTGCCATAGCCAAAAAAAGTCCTGATCTTGGAAATACCTTCTATACCTTCAGGCCACACAAAGTTAAAATGTATGAGGGCTCTATGAGCGTGGTAGGGTATGAGTCTAGGTCTCCGAAATCCTAGACTGTCTCTCAACCACAAACCTTTTCTCCTTTCCAGTGCACTTGGCATAGTATTTGTTTCAGGGCAAAGTGGGACATTTGAATACAGGATCAAACTGGCTTCCAAAAACATATCCAAAGCATAAAAAGAGCTTAATTCAAGTATGAAAAGCCCAAGGCTGAGGGACAGTGGGAGACCAAGTTCCAGATGCCTGTGCATCTCATGGGATGGAGACAGCCCCTGGCAGAGTTTCTTCCTTTGCCATAAACGGTTCATCTGGGACACCTCCAAGACCTTGAATTGGTTCCTCACCTGCTCACCCTAGGTTTCAGAGGTATTTACATCCCCACTGGAACACACAACCAGCCCAGCAGGAGGTTCAGGGCCTCCCTTCTCTCTTAATTATCCCACAACTGCTTACTCCTAGGATACCCATGTGCTAGCAGCATTTTAGCCTGAGTTAAGATCAAGTGAATTTATGACTTTTTGCAATAATATGCCTTTTGCTGATGAAGAATTATTTCCAAAGAGTCAGCAGCACAATGTGCTGCAGTTTTGCCAGTGGGCCAAATTGCTTTTATCATCCTTGGCTGAGAAACACAGGCACTCACACTGTCTATTCCATCCTTAGCAGAGCATCCATGCAGGGTTTGCCATCTATGCAGTCATTTCTCAGAGGGCATCTGACCTTATTTAACAGGCCCTTAATTAGGTGAAAGCAAATGCAAGGGAGAGCTGAGTTCAGCCTCAGATATTGCTGAGGGTAATGAGTGGTATTTTAGGGGCAGGACAGAATAGCTGAAGAGAACAAAAGTTATGTCTGCTGCCAACTGGGATTACACACATTGTTTGACAGAGGTTGACTGAACTCTAGGAGCTCTATCTGTTTCATGCAGGACTGTGCAAGAGAAAAGTAGCTGGACAGTGAAAGAGGCAGCTTGGAGTTCACTTTTTTTGAGGATTTAGGAAGAACATAATATGAGACATCTTCGCAAAGAGAGTGTGCTTTTCATGTTTTGACTTTGACCCCTTAGAAGCTCTGATGAGCCTAATCTTACCTAGGATGTCAGTCTGGTCTAGGAGCAGCCAGTTACCCCAAGGAAGAGCATACTGTTAACACTTCTGTCCTGGCTTTCAAAATTTGAACAGACCTGACCATGAACAAAGAGCAGATGTGCACAGAGTGGTCATCTTTCACACTACACACAGTTGCCCCTTCTACAAGTTAGAATCATAGAACAGATTCACAGAATTGTTTTGGTTGAAAAGACCTTTAAGATCGTTGAGTCCAACCATTCTCTAACTCTATGAAGTCTGGTGCCAAACCATGTGACTCAGCACCACATCTCTGTGTCATTTAAACACCTCCAGGGCCAGGGATTCAAACATCACCTTGGAACAGAGGAACCTCTTAGAGTGTTTGAAAACCTTTCAAGGAAGAAGTTTCTTCTATTATCTAATCTAAACCTCCCCTGGTGCAATTTAAGGCCATTTCCTCTTCTCCTATCACTAGTTACTTAGGAGAAAAGACTGACCTCCACATCTCTCCAACCTCCTTTAAGGGACTTGTAGAGAGTGAGAAGCTCTCCCCTCAGCCTCCTTTCCTCTAGGCTAAACAAACCTAGTTCCCTCACCTGCTCCTCACAAGACCTGTTCTCCAGACCCTTCCCCAGAATTGTTGCACTTCTCTGGACTCGCTGCAGGACTTCAATGTCCTTGTAGTGAGGGCTTGTTAACAGTCAATAATCCAAGAACCTACAAGCCAGCAGAGCTGATAATAGATATCTGCAACAGCAGTGGCAAAATTTACAGTTTGTGGGTGTCTCTGATGCTTTTAAATCCCCAGGTCAAAAAGTCACACTTATTAGACCATCTCAGCTTTCCATTTCTCGAGCAAGATCATTTCTGTCTTTTCTCTTCCTTGACCAATGACAAAAAACATGGTCCACACAGAACCTGCTAGGCTCACAAACAAACAAATGCAAATTAAATGGCAAAGAAATAATAAATCTTATGTTATTTTTAATACTTGTGATCTTGAGCCAGTGTTTCTGGGGACAGCTTCAAACTGACAATCTCCTGGAAACAGCCACTCTAAACCTAGGATTTGATGTTAATTGAAATCTGGTGCAAAGACCACATTTCAACAAATTAAACTTTAATTAAGTAAAGTTATTAATGAGTGCTTTAACTAATTGATATGATAACATAAGCAACAGATGAGATTTTAACCGGTGGTCATAAAACCAGGAGTAAACCATCCAGTCGCCACCTCTACTCTTGCTGCTAATTTGCACACAATAATTCTGCTGCAGATAGTGACTGAGCAGCAAAGGGAAGGAGAATAAATCTCAGGAGACAAATAGGTATAAGCCTTCCCCATTTTAATGAGAAACAGACACAGAAAGGCCAAAAATACCCTGTCAACATGATTTGCAATGCTGTTGCTTAATTTTTACCAAATGTGGTTTCTGCCATGCTTTAGCTGAAGTACATATTTACTTGATATTTCATTGGCAAACTATAAAAGAGCCCCCAAAATACCTTTCTCCTTCTGCTACGCATGACCCTGCCAGTCTCGCTGTTGACATACTGTAATGGTTTTAGGGAAGGCTAGCACTGCACAGATGTGATTTATACTCAGATCGTGGATGACTTTCTGCTTGTTTACAGGGAAGAAGCACAGCTTTCTGCTGGGGCACAAACCTGCCCACACAGAGAGGGACAGCACATCTCCTTCCTTCCTTGAGTCAAAGGTAGGGCTACCCATCAAGAGAGTCTTCCCTAGCCATTAGTAAACCAAAGGTAAGAGACAGCTCAAAGCTTTGGGAGCCTCTTGCTGCTTGCCTTCTAGTTTCTGAGCTTTGAAGTTAATTTCTGCTAGCTCCTGTCTTTGATCCCTCTATACCAAAGAGAAGATCTGAGATTCTTGTGTTGTGGGGTTGCTTCCAGGTGCTGCATCAGCTTTGCAAAATACACCTAGCACTGGGAGGGACCCAGAAATCTAACATGCTGAAAGGGAGATATTTAGGGGGTGATGGAGGTGACCTTTCAAATAATACTTCAAAGCCACAAGACAAATGTGGGGATCCTGCACCTCCTGTCATGCAGAGTTGGGCCGCTCATGCATGTCAACAATTAAGCATCCAGAAGGCAAGAAGGGCTGGTCAGCCAGCAGCATGGTAGCAGCTAGAAAAAAAAGAGAGGAAAAGAACAGGGGTGCCAGGACTGGAGGAGTGACAGAAAAGCAAGTAGAGGGGAGGAGGACAGGGCCATAAAGGGGATGGGATAGGATAGAGAAGCAGGGATAGTGAGGAAAGGGTGAAAGCAGCATCTTAACCCTTGCAGACAATTTCAGGTTTGTAGGTTCAGGTTTCTCTTTTGAGAGGGGAAAGAGATTCAGAGAGAGGGTCAGAGGAGGCAGAGGGACCTAAGGAGGCATGTTCCTGTGTGAGGGAGAGCAGAGGAGATACAGACACACTGCAGGCCTCCTTCCCCTGCTCCTCAAGCAGGATTTCCCATCTGCTCCTCATCCCCTTAGATCAGTGAGGGAGGCAGAGGGCTCCACAGTGTCTGCACACCAGAAACAAAGAAAGAAAAAGAAATAGTCCAAGCCTCCAATGTCCTGGTATCCCCATGATCCCCTGGAACATCCCAATACAGGAACAAGTGCTATTCAGACAAAAAAGTGAGGAAATGACACCCTGGACTATCCCTCCCCCTGCCTCCACCACACAAGCCCCCTGTTCAGTGGGAAATAAAATTTGGCTTGCACCTCCCTCAAGAGCCTTTGTGAAGGCTGAGGCTAAATGGTAGATCTCCTGATACATCATGGCAGATCTCAAGCATGCACCAACCCTTTCCTGGTCTGTCAACTGGGACTTGAAACTGATGTTCACATTTGAAAAAGGCATAGGCCTGCAAGTGTAAAATTGTAGAATCGTTTGGGTTGGAAGGGAACTTTAAAAGTAATCTAGTCCAACCCCCTGCAGGGACACCTGCAGCTAGATCATATTGCTCAGACCCCCATCCAACCTCACCTTGACTGTTTCCAGGGACAGGGCTTCTACCCATTTCTCTAGGCAAGCTAAGCCAATGTTTCACCACATTCAGCATAATAAATTCTGCCTTAGATCTAGTCTAAACTCTTTTAGTTTAAAACTATCACCACTTGTCCTGTCACAACAGGCCTGCAAAAATTACTGTTCCTATCTTCCCTGAAGGCCCCCTTTAAATACTGAAAGGCCACAAGAATGTCTCTCTGGAGCCTTGTCTTCTCCAGGCTGAACAACCCCAACTCTCTCAGTCAGTCCTAACAGCAGGGGGCTTTCGGCCCTCTCATCATTTTTATTTTCCTCCTCTGGACCCACTCCAAAATGATGGGACCTTTGTCCTACTGTGTCTCTGGGTTTCAGTGACAAATCTTCCCACTCCCCTTATTCAATCAGTGTCACTATAAAATATGTATTTATGTATAATGGAGCCCCTCTGATGGTGAAAAACTGTGGCATCCTGCTCCCCAGATCACCACATGTCTGATAGCTCTGATAAGTGTTGCTTGCCACCCCTCCAGCACTCAGAGGAGCTGCAAGGGAGGACCTGTTTCAGCCACAGAATGCAGGGCTAAGCTGAATTCCTCATTCCCCTTGAAGCCTGCAGTGTTCAACTACAGACGAAAACCCCCATGTGCAACCCATGGATCCTTCAGTACACTGAAATGCTCCCATGCAGCTGTTGACCTTAGAAGGGCTGGGGGATGTATTTTTTTGACAGCACAAGAAAGCCTCTTCATGTAGCCAGATTTATAGTGACAGCTCTTCGAAGGTGCTTCAAATCAAAGGGTGCCTTGCTGAGCTGAGTCCAAACGTCTCACTGCAGAAAACATTGGGGCATGGCAAGATCAATATTTGCTGGGACTGCCAGAGGCATGAAAGGAATGGGACAAGCTGGAGAAATTGGCTTTAACAGTGAGGCCTTCAGTGACAAAGCCAATTCCTGGGCATTGTAATAGTTTACCCAGGGAGGTGGCAGAGTCATTATTCTTGGAGGTGTTCAAATAATGTGTAGGCATGGCACTTCAGGACGTTGTTTAATGGGCATGGTGATGTTAGGTCAATGGTTGGCATCAAGGATCTTAGAGGTCTTTCCCAACCAAAACAATTCTATGATTCTATGACTCCTGTTAATGACTGGTGAGCAATGGAGCCAAACCTGGCAAAATTACAGTGATAGACTAAACACCCAACAGAATCACCCAGCTACACACCCGACAGAAGCACTCTTATCTTCAGGACACAGCCAGGGTTGAGCTCAGTGGACAGAGAGAGGAGAAACCTCTACCTCCCCCAGGGATAGAACCAGTCCTGGTTCTTGCTTGTCTTTCAAAAGGTCAGGTCAAGCCATCACCTTTCTGTCCCTTGTCTTCACAGACCTCACAATACCAGGGGATTTACATGGGTAGTGAAAACCTCTGATAAGTCAGATCTTTATCCACTTATGAAAAGAACTGCATGACATGGATTTCACAGTGGATGTGACACATGCTCCCCAAGGGTAGCCTGCACTCCTCCACGCTGTCCAGCAACGGCAAACCCCTGCTCCCACTCTCAGCCACTAAGGTCCTCCAAATGTCAATTCATTCAAGCACTTGAAGTGCGTTATATCAGCAGCACACAGATAGGGACTGTAATAGCATGGCAGCAATGTTGTCATGGACATTACTTGCTACATCACAGATAGAATCAGAGATGGGCAAAGGCTTCTGTAGTGTTGAGTGTTTCACAGAATTGGATCAGATTTTAAATAGCAACACTCCATGCCCTTTTCACTAAGCTCTCTCACACAGACACCCTTGAGTTTTAAAGATAGGTGGGAGGAGATGACAGAATATATCACAGGGGACTTGGGGCTCCTGAGTTCCCTGTGGGGCTCCATCCACAACTTGGTGTCCTTAAAAACCCTTCAGAACATCCAACCACAGAATGACTCTGCTTATGTTATAATGGTCAGGGAAGTGTGGATAGCCAACATACCAGCAAGAATATATTCTTGGAAGTTTCTGGGGGAAAAGCAAATTGCTTTTGTTCCAGATTTCTTTTTTTTATGGATGGGAGTGAATGAACAATGCTGCCTCATCTCCCCTTCTTAGAGAGAATCAAGACATCTCCTAGGTGTAATGAAACCAACCAGCTCAAGGAAGCTAAACATCTTGTCCCTGTAATGCTGAAGAACTGTACAAAGCCAGAGGATACTCTGATCTGAAATCAGTGGATTGATTATTGATGTACTGTTGCTCTCAGGGGCTTTGGCCATGGAAGGACCACTGTTCTACTCAAAGGAAAAAAATGATCCACAGAGTAGAAGGATGAGAAGTAACAGTGTCTCAGCCAAAGTCTTGCAGAAGCTCACAAGCATCACCTCCCTACAGCTTCTCACTCCATCCCAACAGACTGAGACTGTTTTCACTTCAGCATGGGAAGTATCATGCCATCCTTGCCCAGCATGGAGCAGATGAGAAAGAAGTCCCATCTCTGTCACCATATTCTTTTTCTTGAGTTATTGTCATCTAGCAGCTTCTTTAATAAAGATGAAGGTACATAGTTCCTCCCCTCCTCACTCTGAATTTTAGGTATAAATAGCTTAGGGAGAGGGCTGGAGACATCACAGAGGCACAAAACATTTAAAGAGAAATGGTTCAAGCAGAAGAAATGGCAGTCACACAATAGAAACTATAATCGCCTCTATTTTGCATGGGGAGATGCACAGCCAGCCTGCCACACCTGAACTCCTGGACCACAGCAACCCTGCTAAACACTTCCCTCCAAAACCCACATGTACCCCTGCCCTATGGGCCAGGAGAAACCTCCTCTTAGCTTAGGAAAAGTCTCATGGGTTTGATGTTAACCACAGCCTGGAAAACAGCCGCATGAAGTGGATTTAAGGAGGGTCTATAAAATCATGGCAGGCAAAGAGGAAACAATTATTCATTGTTGCATTTTTTAAGGCAGGAATTTGTGACTGGTAAAACTGACAGGAGCATGGATAAGAGGAAGGGACACTGTGGCCAATCTCCATCCTTGCAACTGCTGACTGTTGACTACTGCAGTGCAGTGCTGTCATATGGAGTAGGAGCATACCATATGACATCTAGGGGGGCTCTTTCTCTTAAGGAACTGGAACATACTGGGAGGAAATCACACTGCTCTGAAAGTGCTACTAATTCATGTAGGCAGCCTCCAGGCAACCCATGAAGGCCATAAGCAGCATATCAGGTGAGTGTTTTATGTTTGGTGCCACTTACATGATGCAAGGTCAGATGGGCAACACTTACAATGAATCATTGAACAATAAGGTATAGATGAACATGTCACACTCGGACTGGTGGCGTCCACAGGTGTCCAGCGTAGGGCACCTGCCACCAACCTACCACAACCCCTTGCTGCTTCCTAAAGCTCCTCATCAGCATGCATGAATGAACCAGTTATGATAATTCAAGTAATCCTACAAGTCCACAAGACTATATACAATGGAATTCCTCATGTATAAATGGTTCCTCCTCCTCCCATCCCAAGCAGCAAACTTCCTAAGACCAAGCACTCTGCTGAAATCAGCCAGACTTCCACTTTGAACACCCAGATTGGTCCTTCCTGGAATCTGCCTACTGGTATTTTCAATAATAATACAACAGGAATGTCACACCAAACTTGGCCTGAATCTTGGCAGGCAGAATCCTCCACTCTTGATCACTGTGTCTCCAAGAGGCTCCAGCTTCTCCAAATTCTCCAGCTGGAGACAAATGATTTCAGCATCACACATATCTGTGGCAGATGTAGCCACAGTTTGAATGGGGGTGGAGAGCAACATGGTACACAGCAGATGCAGTAGCAACTCCTTCTTGACATGAAGCCAGCAGGACATGTACTGCATAAAGCAATGCTGGGTGTGTGTGTGTGTGTGTTTCCTCCCCCTTAGTTCTCTGCCCCTGGACCCCCAAAATATTTCATCAGTGTATAAATGCAACAGTTTATAAGCATGAAAAATCGCAAGATCAGCAACCACACACTACCAGAACTTCATGTGCAATTCTGAAGTCCATACCTTGATCAGGTTAAAACATGGAATTCTGAGGTCCATAGAATGATGAAGCTATAAATGTGTAATTCTGAGATCCATAGCATGATCAAGTTAAAAACGTGCAGTTCTGAGATCCATAGCATGGTCAAGTTAAAAATGTGCAATTCTGAGGTCCATAGGATGATTAAGGTATAAGTTTTCAGAGCACCATGAACTGTTGATGTTTCTTACCTGCTTCTCAGACATGATGTAGAGGTGTTCATGATCCACTGAAAAGGCCATATCTCGTAATATGGGGCCGGTATCCACCACCTGCACGATCTCATACTCCAGTGTGTTCTTGGTGGTGCCATCCACACGGATCTGCAGAGCAAAAACAAAAGCAGAGAGAGAACATGAGTATTTTTCCTGCTTCCATGGAAACTGTAGAATAATCATTGCAAGAATGTATTGTGATCTCAGTCTTTTGGACAACAAACACTTTCACGAAGAAATGAATGTTTCTCTTGCCTCTTCTCTTAAAGGATAAAGCAGCTTCAACTTCTTCTGCTGGTCCCATCAACACAAGAAAACTGAGAAAAACAATCCAGACTTTGCTTGCTTTCATTTGCCACTTATCACTGTGTGACTGGACAAATGTACTGAGCTGAAAATGATGGCAGGAAGGGCAGAATTTGTGGTGATGATGAGAAAAAGATAAAAACCTGCACAAGATTCTGCAGAGCTGACTGACTCAGATGCTAGACTGACAATATTCTTGTTCTTATTGCTAACATTCCATGGGGCAATATATTATTGCAGATTGCACAATACAATACAGACTATTTCTCTTGTTATTACATATATCAGGTGTTGAAATCAGTCCTGCACAAATATGGTACCTTGTGATTCCAGACACATCACATAATTCTTAGGAACATCAATAACTGGAATTACGAGAAGGAACCAGACACACAGTCCCAGTCAATCTACAAGAGTGACCCAGCCATACAGAAGGAAATGTATGGGGTGCATTCGAAAGAGTGTGGCCAGCAGGTCAAGGGAGCTTCCTCTCCTCCTCTACTGTGCCCTGGTGAGACCACATCTGAAGCCTGATGTCCAATTTTGGGCTCCTCAGTTTAATACTGAGAGGGGATCTTATTAATGTTTATAAGTATCTGAAGGGACAGGTGTCAAAGAAGGGGGCCAGTCTCTTTTCAACGGTGTCCTGGGATAGAACAAGGGGCAACAGATACACACTGGAACACAGGAAGTTCCATCTCAACATCAGGTCGAGTCAGCTGAACAAAAAGCAGCCTTCCCACCCAAAGAAAATAACAAGCTGTGGAGAACTTATGGTATCAAGACCCATTCCCACTGTTCCCTGGCACAGACCATGAGCTTGTTCCTTCTGTATCAACCTTTCAGCCAAAATCCACCCTGAATCATCTTCTGTATTAGAAAAGCAAAGAGAAAGAACGGGAGAGAATGACAAAGGATTTGAGAAGCCTCTGTGAGCGACATATCTTTGTCCTTCCTTAACCTCCCCACCTGCTGTATGACAACAAAGAGATCTTGTTCCCCTAGGAAATATAAGGGAAATGAGGCAGAGAGGAGTTAGAGAGGCTCCTTGTGACAGCAAAGGGTGTGGAGGGCACTCAGGGATGCTCAGATGCTGTGTGCTCTCCATCATCCACCACAGAAGAGGGTGCACATGTAGGCAGTGGCTGTTGGGCTGGTCAAATGACAGCAGAAGATTTGCAGTTAGTTTGTCATCTTGATGGATCTGGCGCTGACAGCAACACGCATTGCAACATCAACACACAAAGAGGTCAGGGCTTGAAATTTAACCCCAAGCATCCTGCATCCCACTGGCTCTGACTGCCTAGGAGAAAAGGGCTTGCTTTTGTCCATGGTCCCTAATGGGTGAATTTAGCTCCTCAGAGTCTTTCTTCTTGAAAGTGGACCCTGATGTGATTCACCCATGAGGTCAAGGGCAAAGAATCCAGCAGGTTCAGGGTGAGTCAGTCCCCTTAGGACAGGCAGGAGAAAGGAAGGAGACACAGAAAAGGCTGCCAGTCCAGAAATGCAAGTGTGTCCTTGTTGGGGCTCTACCCGAGGCAGATCAAATACCCCCACAGCAGGAGCCTTTCCTCTTCCCCATGGAGACTTTCTTACACCACGTCCACACTCTCAGGAAGCTGTGGCTGAGCTGTCTCCTGTTTCAGCTCTCTTTCTCCTCCCCATACCTGCTAGAGGGCTGCAGAAGATTCTTTCTCTGTTGATCATGGTGCTAAATAAACCTTCTGTCTTTGCTGCTTTGACCTTTAATTTTCAGCATCATCAGGGTGTCAGGATCCAATGCTGGGTAATTTGGCAGAAATTAAAGTCCCTTGCTTTTCGGCTTGTGCTCTGATATCAGAGGGGCTGGGTGCGGCTGAGCTTAACTCCTGAGTGAGGCCCAATTGGATCTTTAGAATAACTAACGGAACATTCTCAGGAATCAGAATTAAGACTCAACCGGAGCCAGGTGCTAAAGCAGTTTAATGACAGGCAACAGGTGCCAACGCGGCTGAGGTCCGGTCGGTAGGGAGCGTGCGCTGAGGGGGCGCCGAGCGGGGCCGGGCAGGACAACAGCTGTCTGCCACGCGGCGGCTCTCCGCGGCGTCGCCAGCTTTGCTCTGTCTGGGCTGGGGACGGCTGGCAGAAAGTTCTCCTAGCAGCTTCTCGGAAACCCCCTCCAAGCAGTCCTAGCAGCCTGTGGCAGAAACAGTTCTCGACAGATCGTAACGGGAGGTTCCCCCGGCAGTTTCTCTAGCAGGGTTCTTCTGGCCGATTCTCGGTAGCCGATGCCCCTTGTAAGCGGTTCTCGAGCAGCTGACACAGCATAAGCAATTTTTCCCTGGCAGCTGATACACCCTCCAACTTGCTGTGATCTCTTTTATAGTTTCACATTGCTGCTAAAACTAGCCACCCGCCCAAATTCGGCAGTGGAATGCATGTCCAGTGCAGGCTCCAGGGCTCTAAAGTCTCTATGTCTACTCTGTCCTCAGGGAACCTCCCGGGTCCCAAAGTCCCTCGGGCAACCTCAGAGGGCCAAGGCCAGGCTCCCTGTGTCTCAAATGATTCTCCCAACAAGGTTGAGTCACATCTATAATAATTTCCAGTCCCTTACACAGGGTCAGATCTGGAGGCCACTAGATATGTTAGCAGCCAATTACTACCCCAGGGCTCAGTCACTGTCCTCAGCCTTTGCCAGGCCCCATTAGAGGAGAAGGAGCTCAGAGATGGAAGCGGCAGGCTGGAGAAATAGCTGTCTGGAGTTAACAAACCATGCAGACAAGAAGGCACATCCCCCAGGGATCTCCCCTGTACATTTGGTGCAGGTAAAAGATTACAGAGGTTTCACACCAGGAGAACAGAGATCCTCGGAAGGGATTTAACAGCTATTGCTCGCCTAATTGCCTGCAAAATCATTCTTTTGCAGAGGAGGAGGGAGGAACAGGGCTCATTCCACCATCCATGTGCAAACACACACACATGCACTGATGCACACACAGCCCAAGTGCAATGATGTCACCATCACCCCTGATGATGTGGGCAGGCAGTGGGGAAGTCCCAGACTGGACTCATCAGCTGGGAACCAGATTCAGGAAGTGGATTCTGGAACTGGATTCAGGACTACAGGGACAGGGACTGAACGCAGAACAGAAAGAGGCCAGCCACTGAAGAAGAGACTTGATGCAGATGATCCTTCAGCTTGATCCTGAATATGCTGTAGGATATGCTGTGAGATCCCTTAATGGTCAGTTTAGGGTCACCTGTCCTGCCCACCACTCCCTGCAGCCCAATGTGGGACACAAGATTTAGCAGTGACCTTGGTCTGCACAGCAGCAATTCTTAAGCAAGAGCCTTTCTGCAGCCCAGCCCTGGGCAGTAACTCTCCCCATCAGTGTTCTCACTGCTAGAAGCAGCCACTGTCTGTGCAAACCTGTCCTGAACTTTGGAAACTGGCAAGAACCTGAGCTGAGAATTCAAATCACTGAACAGAATTAGTTCTGCTCTAGCTCAAACCAGGAGACCTGCTCCCACTGCCTACACAACTGTCCTGGACAGGCACACACTCCTTGGATCACAAGATGCTCTACTTAGCACCTCAAGCTCCCCTGGCCTCCTTTAACCCAACACACATATGCAGAGCTCCCAAGGACCAACAAGATCTGACTGCACATTAATCCTGCTTCCCGGAAGGCTCACTTCATTGGGCTTCCTTCTGCAAAGCTGGCTGCTATTAAAACATCAGCATGATGCTTCCCGAAGGTCAACTGCCAGGGGACTTATTCTGGCAGCTGTTTGTTTGTTTCTCTGAACATTATCTAGGTCTGGCTGTTTATTTACATCCGTTGAAGTATCAGGCAATAAATATCCTCTCCCAGTAGCAAACAGATGCTTGCACTTGAATGTTCTGGCTAACGCTGACTTCAAAACGATCTCCTTAATGAGCAAACAATGCTATTAATCTTTAAAGACACAGGCTTTGGCCCTCCCTGAGCTCCTACCCTGGCCATGGCTAACCCTACAGGCATCCTGGCAAGCAGCCTGTGGATCTGGAAGAAGGTAAAAGACACCTTCCATCACTCGACTGGTGCTTTTTAGCTTTATCTGGGTCTCCCCAGCTGCTGTGGGGTCCACAGAAGGGTGAAGTTTGAGTACAGTCTCCCAGGGAAACTGGCAGCAGATGCCTCAATCACAGTTTTAAGAGGTAGATGGGTTTTTAGAGGTTGGAATAATACAGTTATCTAAGAAACAGACACAACGAATCCCTGCAAATCACGAGTATGGACTCAAAAGGGTCAAAGAAGCAGTAGGATTGGAAGACAAAAACAGAATTGGTGCTAGTCCCATTGCTTAGTCCCATTTCTGGAAGATAAACCACAATCATGGCAAAAAGCAAGTATCTTTAAGGTCACCAGAGCTCCAGTCTGCCTTCCAAACTGGAGCATCATTCCTGTCCCATGGTCTGAGAGGACCACGTCCCTCAGTTAGCATGTTAATGCTCTGCTAAGGTGTTTGGGCATGGTCTCTTTTGGAGACCCTCATTGTGCAGATGAGGAGTCTAGGTAGGAAAGAGGTAGAGTGACCAAGCATGCCAGCAGCAGAGCTGGGAAACCCTCTCCTACTAAAGTGTGTGTCTACATTAGCAAATAGCATAGCATAGCATCAAAGGAGTTTACAGTTTCTGCTAAAATCCATCAGACACACTCGATGTGCTCCAGAAGCTTTACTTCAGACCCACCAAAGCCTGATCTCATAGACTGTATCACTGTTTGGAGCACATTAACATCATCCAGTTTTGTTTTATCCAAGAAAAAGTCAGTGTATACACTTTAAGACTGTATGAATCACAGCAAATTAAGCAGGGACAGCTAATTGTCTGCAAAACTGTCTCTGGATGCACTTCAGAGCACATTCTTGAATGAGGACTCCTGTTTCCACCTTACTTCTATTTTATTCTTCCTGCAGCTTGTATTGGACACTGGCAGCCAAAGAATGGATCATTTCAACTGTGCCAGTGGAGCTCAGCTGTTTCCTATTCTTTTAAAACCATCACCTCCTCCCCTGAGCATCATTTCTGGTCCATCAGAGTCAAGATGAGACCCTCTCCATTAAATCCTTTGTACAAAACATTTGAAATCCATTCAGGAGTCCTGAGAGTGTGGTGAGGAGCAGGATCATGATAGCTGACCAGGCATACAGCAGGAGCAGACATTGCTTGGATGATAGTCATTACAAATAATTAAATGAATAACTAAGTGGAAGAGGAACTGGTGAACCATGGCTCACTCAGTCAACCCACATCCCTCCCTAGAACTCTGCTTTTGTGCAGCGCCAGCAGCCCCTGGGCTGATGAAGTTAATGGGAATCCATCATTACTGTACCCAAAGCTTCCAGCCAGTGCTCCAGCAGCTCTGCTCAAGTCATGCTGGTGGTTTATTTTGGCCACAAAATTATCCTTGTTCCCAGGAGAGGTGATTAAGCGGCTGCCAGGAAGATCACAAGAGTGGATTTCAAAGGCAATGTCCCACAGGTCTCAGAATCATAGATTCACGGAATGGTTTGGGTTGGAAGGGACCTCTAAAGGTCATCTAGTCCAGCCCCCCTGCAAGCAGGCAGAGACATCTTCAACTAGATCAGGTTGCTCGGAGCCCTGCCCAACCTGACATTGAATATTTTCCAGGGATGGGTCATCTACCACCTCTATGGACAACCCATTCCTGTGTTTCACTACCCTCATCCATCCCTGCTGCCTCCTCCTAGGTCCACAAGGGAGCAAACAAAGCTGTGGCACTACCTCTGAATGGAAGAGAAGTATTTTTGCTTAGGGACAATCTCTATCCTCCTCATATCCTGGAGCATCCCTGCTTTGTCCTCCTTGCTTCTTCTCTCCCAGGCCTTCTCATTGAAATCACCACCATTATACCTTGCTATTAGATTAAGGATTTGCAATCTTCATTTCTAGGAGATCCAAGCAGCCCTGGTGCCCAGCACATCAATTGAGGTTGCTCTGAGCCGTGCCCAGCCACAGCTTTACGACTGCACAGGGGCCTCTGTTACTTCATTGCTTTTCCAATATCAGTTCCTCCCTGTTTTATGAACCTAATGGTCCCCAGTGGAGGCTGGGATTGCTGGCTGCTGTTCTTGGCATGGTGAGGTGGCAAAGGCACAGCAGACAGCCTATGATCTAATATCAGGCCATCAAGATCATCATCTGTTTCTGGGTTTACATTGATTCAGGCTATGGGATGTAGCTCCATTGATCTCAGTAAAGGCAGAGAAGGAGCTGGTGACACTCCACACTCCTCCTATTTGCCTCCATTTTGGCATATGTTTTCCATCTGAATAATCCATTCTAATTTACCTAAAGCCTATTAACAGGAGATAAATTTTTAATAAAGCGTGGCATTTCAACAGCCCCATCTATCTACTGATCCAAAAAGGCTTTAGAAATACTAATTGAAAAAGCAAGTGGTGAGGTATCTCTTTCTTGTATCTAATAGCCAGCAGCCCTCTCTCTTCTGTTGTACAGATGTTTTAAGGTGCTGCTTGGCATGGACGATGCCAGCCCACCCAAACACAGATCTCAGAGCACCTGCTGCCATATGGAGAGTAGGCTTCTGGAAAGCCAGGTGTTTAATCGTCTCAGTACTCATGCTTTCACTGTTATTCAGACACCAATGTGTTGTGATAGCAGCCACTGTCACCAGAGGTGATGTTAGCTGATCTGGAGAGAAGAGTCAGCCCCAGCTTTTTGCTTCCAAGAGAGACTCACACCCTAAACTTATCATAGAATCACAGGATGGGTCAGAAGGGACCTTTAAAGGTCATTTAGACCAACCCTTCTGCAGTCAGAAGGGACACCTTTAACTAGAGCAGGCTGCTCAGAGCCCCAGCAACCTCACTTGGAATGGTTCCAGTGATGGAGCATCCACCACTTATCTGGGCAACCTGGACCAGTGTTTCACCACACTTAGCATAATAAAACATTTTTTTCCTTAGATCTAGTCTAAATCTCCCTCTTTTAGTTTCAAACCATCATGCCCTGTCCTGTCACAACAGGCCCTGCACAAAGTCTTTCCCCATCTTTCTTACTGACAACTTTAAGTACTGGAAGACCCATCAGAAAGTCTCCCTGGAACTTTTTTTGTCTCCAGGATGAACAACCCTAATTCTGTTAACCTGGCCTCACAGCAGAGGGGTTCCATCAGATCATTTCTGGTCTAAATCTTGTGATTAGCAAGCAACCAAGCCTTATTTGCTACAGCACTGCAACAGCCAAGGAGAATGGTTCTTCTCCCCTTCTCCATCCACACAGTTCCCAGAACATTTTTCCAAGTGGTAAACAGAGTTTTCAAGAAAACAGCTTCCCTAGAATGCCACTGGCTAATCCTTATAATCTGCAGGCATTGAGCTGTAATTCTCCCTCCACACACCCTCAGCTGGGCTCTGGCAGGAAGCACAGGTGGCTACACTGGGCAGGAGAATGAGGTCTAATCCCTGCAGAGGAGTCACCCACTGACCTCTCGTGTAATCCAGCCAGGCTGCAAAATCAGGTCAAATAGAGAAGTGCCTGAATGCTGGATAGGAGATCTCCTTTGCAGGGCAAGCATGGCACACTGGGGCAGAGGAGGATTCCTCTTACTTCAGGGTCAGGAGAAATATGAGGCAAGGTGTTGATGGCCATTTGGTTTTGTTTCATGGCAGAGGTGCTTCAATTTCATGGTGGCTCAGTGTATCAAGTGGAATAATCTCAGATCATCATAGAATGCATTGTGCTGGAAGGGGCCTTTAACAGTCATCTAGCCCAATCCCCTGGCAGTAAGCAGAGGCATATTCAACTAGATCAGGTTGCTCATAAAATCATTGAATTTTTTTGATTGGAAAAGACCTTTGGGATCATCAAATATGTTACAGCGAACCTTCTGCTTTGGGCCAAAGGGTCATAGAATCATTTTGGCTGGAAAAGATCTTCAAGATAATCAAGTCCAACTATTACCTAACTACCAAGTCGGGTGCTAAACCACATCCTTCAGCACCACATCTATGCATCTTGTACCCTGCAAGCCAGGAGATAAACTGCAAGCTGACAGAAATCCCCTTATTTTCATAGTCTACAGAATGTAGACTGTGACATGCTGCTGTGGTTCCCCACCGACAATTATAGCAAGAAATCCTCCTTTCTGCAATGGATTTGTGATCTAAATTGGACATAAATAAAAGACTAACCTTTCATTCTAGGCCTGGGCATCACCTTACACAATGGCATTATAGCTGATAATCAAAGCACCATAAAAATTAGGGCTTGAACTGTGGCCAATCAAGCTGTACCTGGACTGCAGGGCTCATCTCAAAGTGAAACAGCTACAGACCTGGAAACAGAAGGAGATGACCTAGTCCTTCTTCTCCCTCACCAGGGAGAGCATGTCAGGTGTGTGCAGCTTTCACATTCAGGAGCCAGTTGACAGATGACATCATTTTTTGAAAGCATGGTTTACACAGGCTCCCCTGGCGCTCCCTGATTGATAAATTAGACACTCACGAGCCATGTGCTAATCAATGCAAATCATTAGTTTGTAGCAACACAAGTCAAGCTCGGCAGAGCTCATTTTTCAAGGTAATGGCCTGCCAAACGATCAGTGTTCAGCAGCAAGCCCTGCCAGGAGATCTATTAACAGGCTGCTGGCACTCACCTATGGCACAGGTCTTTGCTGTCCATTCCCACCAAGCATGGGGCTGTGCAAGAGCCAGATGCAAGATGCAGAGTCCTAAACCTGCTATGCCTTCTGCCTCCATCCTCTCCATGAGGCATCATAGCTCCTGACCCTTGACCAGGCTCTGCTGACAGTGACCACCTTGGTCCCCAGACAGTTGGAGTGGATATACTCACACTATGCATGAACACTTGTTCTCCACTTAGCACAACCCCTCAACCTAAAATAAAAGCCATTTGAGACAAAAAACCTGTGCTTTGCCCACTATCAGTGGAAAATGAAGGTGGGCACTCAAAACATTGACCTGCAGATATGTCCTAGAAACTTGATGCTGACAGCAGTTGCATCTCTAAGACCTGATGTCTGCATCAGGCCATTTGTACACTCTATATCCAGATTTTACATCCAGAGTTTTAGCTTCAGGTTCTTAAAAGTGCTGCCCACAGGGAGTAAGAAATTGCACCAGGGAAAGACCTGTCACTATTGACCTTTCTGCCAGAGCAAGGGGAGAGCAGGAGCATGGGATGCCTTTGCTCCTTCCCCAAAGGAGCCTGTAGAGCCTCTGTGTCTATTTCCTAAACTCCACAGGATTTCAATCCTGCTGAAAACACAACAAAGTCTCTTCATCTGCTTTATCAGGCATACATCTTACCATAGGTGTTCTATAGAGCATCTCTAGGTCCTCTGTGGAGAATGAGGGTTCCCTGTTTGACATCCTCAGAAGTAAAGCTCAGTGCTCATAGAGATGGTCCTATTGCTGGACATTCATATTTATAACCACAGTGGATAATCTCAAAGGTCATCCTATTGTCTCTTCACTTGTGCAGCACACTGATGGCTACTCTACAGCAATAAAGCCATCTCCTGCTCCTCACTGCACCCTATTGCGTGAGTTGAAAGGGAATCACCTGGATCTATTAGCTCTGTAAGTCTTTTGATACATAGCAGAGTTCTTCTAATCTTACCAAGGTTCAAGAGTTCAGGTGTACATAAAACCACAGACTGTGGCAGGATCTCCAAACACTTTCATTTCTCCCAAACCGGTGGATTTTCATTCACATGGTTGACATTTTGGGGAAGGGACAGATAGCTTTAAAATGTTTACCTTGTAACGGCCACCAGTCCTGGTTCTTCTTAGAAAGAATGTAAACAGGTGATTTTTAGTCAGTGTGGCTTCTGACTGGGGTTAAGGGAACAACAATGCAAAAAAGGAATATGAAAATGAAACTTTTTCCTACAAGACCATGGGTGGCAGCTTGTGAGGTGCACAACCCAAAACACTTCTCTAACTCTGGCTAGCTTTAAGCAAGGAACCAATCTTTAGATTCAGACAAGGAGCAGTTTCAGAAAGGCTCAAAGCCCTGCATCCTTTTTGTTGAGAATGATAGAATCAGGGAAACATAGACTGTATGAAGTTGGAAGGAATCCTCAAAGGTCATCCTGTCCAGCCCCCCTGCAGTAAGCAGGGATATCTTTAACTGGATCAGGTTGCTCAGGAACCCATCAAGTTTGACTTTGAATGTCTTTAGGGATAGGGCCACTACCACTTTTCACCTATTCCAGTATTTCCCTACCATTGTGAAGAATTTCCTCCTAATGTCCATAATGTCCTCCTAATGTCCAATACACAGAAGCATAGCATGTGTGTGAACGGAAAGATCAGAGGCAAAGATCTCAACATAGTTGACCTGGAGCAGAAATCCATCCTCAAAATGACCTCAGGTTGCACCAGGGAAGATTTAGATTGAATAGTAGAAGAATATCCTTCTTCACTGCAAGGGTTCTTAGATCCTGTGACAGGCTGCCCAGGGAGGTGGTTGTATCACCATCCCTGGAGATGGTAAAAAGACACAGAGATGTGGTGCTGAGGAACCTGGTTTAGAACCAGACTTGGCAGAGTTGATGATCTTAAAGATCTTTTCCAACTGAAATTATTCTAAATCCTTACATGGGATTGCTCAGAAATTGAAGCAGATATTAATAATGGAGAGTATGAGGACAGATGGATCACAACATGGGCTGGATCATGAATATGAGTCCTTTATAAGTGTCTGTTCATGGGGCTGAAGAACCAGATTCCTCCTAGGGATGAGCTCATCCTGCCATGCCGGGAACACGGTGACCCGGGGGCTGGGAGCTCTGTGGCTGGGGGTGCAGAGCGACACTACAAAGGGCCCTTTGACAGCCACCAGACGGGGTGAGCTTTGAGACACCCACGGATCCTCACAACACTGCCACTTGAGAGGATGCCAGCTGCCCTTTGGCAACGGGAGGCGTGTGCACGTCTGGAGAGCCGGGCACCCGCATGGACACACAGGCAGGAGAGCAGGCAGCAGAGTACACACCAACACAGCAGCATACTGCAAGAGGGTGGAGATATCCAAGGAGGTAAAAGCATGCAGAGATACAGATGCCCCAGCCACACATGCACTCAAGTGTGCACACACCCTGCTCTGGACTGTGGGTGCTCTCACAAATGTGTCAGGGGGTCTCAGGCACAAGCAAGGGGCTGAGTGGTGATGTAAAGATGATGACATGTATGCACCAAGTGTAGGGAATCATAGAATTAGAGAATGCAAATTTACTCAAATCCCCTTATCGAGATCATTGATAAAGATATTACTGAGAACAGGTTGCAGTACTGAGCCCTGAGGAACACTGCCCATGGCTATATTCACACCAGGAGAATCTGAGGTGGGAGCATACATGGGGAGCAGAGGCATCGCTGCAGAAGTACCTGCTCCTGTGGCAGACAACAGAGGGAATCTGATCTGAATACAGGCATTTACACACACCTCAGATGGCACAGTGCCCTGTGCAGCTCCAGCCATCAGTGAGGGCAACAAGCTCAATCACAGCCTGTCATATTCAATCGCAGAGATACAGACACATCTGCAATTTCCCTTTAGAGCATATCAGAGGCAGACCACAGATCTTGCTTTGCTGAGGAGCTGGGTATCTTTGCCACTTTTTCTTAAAAAACAAACAAACAAAACCCACCACACAAAAAAACCCAACAACAACAAAACAAACAAGCAAGAAATCAAAGATTGTATTGCAGAGATTATATCGTTGGTCAAGTAAGATTGTTCCTGCACTGATATTTTTTTCAGCTGCTGGTGCTCAGTGACTACAGAGAGTGATGGACTGTGAGTCCATAACTGAAAACAGAAATCTCAAGGGCTGTGTGGACTTGGGAGGGTGGAGAGAGTGGTATCACAGAGACACAGAATAGCAGGGGTTGGAAGGGACCTTCCAGACATCATAGAATGCACCGCCACTGCTAAAACTGGTTTGCCTAGAACAGGTTGCACAGGAACATGTCCAGAGAGGTTTTGAAAGTCTCTTGAGAAGGAGGCTCCACGACCTCTCTGGGCAGCCTGCTCCAGGGCTCCAGCACCCTCACAGCAAAGAATTTTTTTTCCTTATGTTCAAGGGAAACCCCCTGTTCTAGTTTGTGCCCATCACCCCTTGTCCTGTCACCACTGAAAAGAGTCTGGCCCCATTCTCTCGCTCTCCACCCTTCAGCTATTGCTGAGCACTAAGAAGATCCCCTCTCAGTCTGGTCTTCTCAAAGCTAAACAGCCCCAGGTCCCTCAGCCTTTCCTCATCAAAGAGAGGCTCCAGTTCCCTCAACATCTTCGTGGCACTCAGCTGCACTTTCTTCAGTGGTTCCCTGCCTCTCTTGAACTGGCATCTTAAGAACAATTCCTGTCAGCAATGGGAGGACAGATTATTTCCGAGGCCAGAAGAAAGGAGAACCTGAAACAGAAGCCCTCCAATGAAATCAGCCAGCCCAGACTCTCTGTACAGTCTTTTTTGTCAGTCGATATCCCTGGGGCTAAGGTTGAGATAATGAGGTCCCACATATCACTGGGTCCCAGCCCCACTGACAGTGCTGTGCTCTGCAAAGGTTATGGTGATTCAATTTGTGACCCTTTCAGCTCCTGGGCTTCTCAATGCCAAGGTGACCTATTAAGAACTTAATATCAGATAAAAAACATCCCTTGAAGCCTTTCTAACCTTCATAATCTATGTTTATACACAGGAAAATAATGGAAATCCAGGAGTGAATCCTTATCTTGCAGTATTGCCTCAGATAAAAGTGAAGTATCATCTGGGGACAAAGCTCCACATTTGCCCTTTCTGCCCTTTTATGCAAGTAGCCAACAAACTGATCCAGCACTGAAACAATGGACAAGGTCTCTTCCATTCACCTCCTGTAGATTGATCCTCCACTGAATGCTGCTCTCATCTGCTTATCCACCAACAACCTCTGCTTTTGTCTCTGATGTCTAACCAAGGGATATGTTTGCCTGCAGCCCAGCCTCAGCATAGACCACCTTTCTCATCAGCCAGTCCCAAATCAGGAGCAGTGGTCATCTCCTTCATCAGCCAACCTCCATCAAGACCAAATGCTTCAGTAGCCACCACTGTTCACCGGTGTCTTACTGAAGCCTTCATCTTCCCAAGGATTCCTATCATCACCTGTCAGCTGGTCCCTCACTAGTGACTCACAAGTCATCTCCTGCTTTTTTTAGTTCCAAGGCCTACCCAGCTTGTCTAGATTCACCTGTGGTCTCCAGCACTGAGCTACAAGACATTCCTAGTCACCATCGAAAGGAGAGACAACTACCTCTCCAAGCTCCTGTAGAAAAAAAACAAACCAAACACAACCCTGCTCACAGTTCTTCCCTCTCCATTTCCTCAGTACTTCCTGAAAGGACCACCACCAATTTCTGCTTGTAGCAGCTCCTATGGACTCTATGCAGCCACTTGGTTTAATAAAGTCTGTCCCATTAAGACCCCCAAACCAACCAGCCACCTGTGCTGAGAGCTACTGCTGTGCCCTCACAGGAATACAGCCATGCTACATGAGCAAACAGGAATGGTGGGTGGAAAGCATTAGCAGCCATGGTCCTTACTCCACCTCAGCTAAGAGTGGCCTTGTGCCCAGCAAGTCAAAGTAGGTGATTCTGTGCCTTTATTCTGCTCTGGTGTGACCTCAACTGGAATACCACATCCAGCTCTGGAGACCTCAGCACAAGAATAACATTATCCTGTTGAAGTAGGTCCAGGGAAAGGCCATGAAAATAATCTAAAGGCTGGAGTATCTCTGCTGTGAGGACAGGCTGAGAGAGTTGGGGTTGTTAAGCCTGGAGAAGAGAAGGCTCCAGGGTGACCTTCTGGTGGCCTTTCAGTACTTCAAAGGGCCTATAAAAAAGGGACAATCAGTTTAGCACATCCTCTCATGACAGGACAAGGGATGATGGTTTTAAACTAAAAGGGGGGAGATTTAGACTAGGCTTAAGGAAGAATTTTTTTACAGTGAGCTTGATTAAACACAGTTCCCACATTGCTCAGAAAAGTGAAACATTCCAGGTCAGATTGGACAGGGCACTGAGCAGCTTGATCTAGTTAAAGAAGTCCCTGCTCAATGCAGAAGGGTTGGACTAGATGGATTTTAAAAGTCCTTTCCAACCCAAAACATGCTAAGAGAGTAAAGACAGGGAGGCATAGGATCTCTCAGCTCTGGACAGGAGCATGATGAGCACTAATATATAGAGGGGACATGCAATGAGGGAGAATAAAAATGGTCCCGAGCCCTGCTCCCACATGGTGAAAATATAGTCAAAACAAGGGCCAAAGTCCAGCATAATGATTTACATTGCAGATCACTGGTTATGAAGCAGTGGAGTAGTCCTCCAACCAAGCACCCCCTTTGCACAGCCTATGCTGGTCACAACGAATGCTCTATGTCCTCCTTCATCCTCTTATTTGGCTCCAGGGTTAGAGCACAGGACTCAGAAAAATCAGTCTTGAATCTTAGCTGAGCTATAAACTAGCCACATCACTTCAGAGATGTCACCTACTCTGTCAGAGCTTCAGTTTCCACATTTTTCATTGAAACAGTTGTGGATTGGGTCAGTTTTTTAGGGGATAGCTTTTGTGGCTGCAGGAAACTTTAAATGGAGGCTCCTGAGATATGAAGCATAAACTCAAAAATACTCCCAAAATAGCATGTATCATCATGAATCCCTCAGCTCAGAGAGTGACAGAGGGAAAAAACAGTGCAATGTATGATCACACACCAGTGGCTTCCAGATTGTTTTTAGGGGCACTGCCAGTGAGGGCTGGGGAGAGTAAAAATTGATCAGTGTTGGAAAGCTTGAAATGAAAACTATCCTTAACTCCACTAGCATAAGAATAGCACGTATCTCCAGACCCTTAATCACAGGGGTAACTTGTACATCAATCAGAATTAGCCAAATGTGCATTCAAAGCCCTTGACTGAATTACCTAAAAGTAATTCAAATTAATTTGAAAATAACCCTGTAGTGGGCACATTTTTAATGCTGGTAAATCACCAGCCAGGACCATCAGTGTACAAGCAGACAAAAGGTGGAAACACAGCAGCTGAGGATGAAAAGGGTTGATTTCCTCTCAGCCAAGCACACCCTGAAGTCTGCAGTGCATCAACTTAGATCTATAGAAGCAAAGCTGACCACCCCATGGAGGAAACGGAGCCCTTCGCATGCACTTAAAAGGATTAGGAAGTCTGCTGGGAACTGTTCTCGGGAGCTGTAAGGCTCAGAGGGCAAGGCGCAAGGCATGATCAGGAGAGAATTAAGAGAGCCAGAGGGATTTAGCAGGCGAGTGCTCGACACATTATTTCACTTAGGCAGATGCAGGGGACTTCTGGGAGGAGAGAAAGACTGCCTGACTCATTCGGATTGAGGCTCAGATGCTGAACTGAGAATCAGTTCCTAAATCAAGCAGCTGAGAAGTTTAAGATTCCCCACCCAAGGAGTTAGAACAACTTACATCAGTCTAGCACTATTCTGTAGCATTGAAGCAGCCCAAACCCCATGTCTGATGGAAAGGCAGGTGCAGTATGAAATCAGGGATGTTTAGAAAGTAGAGATCCTGGAAAAGCTGACCATAAAGCTGGTTCTGATGGACCCCATCTAGAGATGCTTTAGCTGAGCCAAGTCATGAACAAGAACTGAAGCACAGCAGAGATAATAAGAGGTACTATCCTTCCAACAGGATCAACTTGCAGGTCTGCAACTAACTTGGTGCCTCATATCTTCCCCCCAGACACTGTATTTACTGTTGTAAGCACCAGGGCAATGTCCTGTCTGACAGCTAATTACTTTTCTTCTAATGTAAGATGTTGAGATGTCTGAGCATTAAAAGTAGCAGCCCATAAGTTGTTGAATTCTATCCTCTAAAGGTCTGTCTTGCTATTTACCTGCACAGCTTGGTGCCTACATGCAGCTCAACCTGGCCACACGTCAATGGAGACCAAAACCAGGTCCTGCCTGAAAACTTCTGAGGACAAAGTTCAAACATTTCAGGGCTTGGCTTAGTCGGCATGGTGGTGTTGGGTTGATGGCTGGACTTCATCATCTTAGAGCTCTTTTCCAACCACAATTCTATGATTCCTGAGGTTGTCACCAGAAGAGTAGAAACCATACCCCAGACACTACTGCTGCTGCTGCATGCTTGGATAGCAGAATTTCAGGAAAAAACGAGGACTGCTTCCTAGACATGCTCATGGCACTGCTGTGTTTCAAGTTCTGGGGTGTTCAAACAGGATCTTTCTCCACTATCTTAAACGTGTCAAGCAAGCAGGGAGCACAGAGCAATCCTAGGTGAAGCTGATGGGAAGGTGGTGGAAAAATAGCCCTCACCTATTTCCCATGGGTCAGGGAGAGACAGCAAGTGTGTCACTCACAGGAGACAAGGGATCACTTTCCTCTGGGACCTCAGGGTAACCCGGGCAATGAAACTCAACCCAAAGCCATTTTGACATAAGGTCATGGTGTGAGACAAAGCAAGGTCAGCAGTTCAGTGCCAATACAACAAGTGCCAGCCATGACACAAAAGACTTGGGGATCAGATATACCTGCCAAGCACTGCTTGGGAGGGAGGGCATTGAGATGCATAATTACTCCTCCTTTCATCTGTGCTGCCTTCCTCCTCAGTTCACACGGCTCCTCTGGCTTTGTTCCTGCACAGGTTGTGTCTGACCAGGGTCCTGGCCAAGGCACCCATCCATAGCCACACAGGCCAGGTGAATGATGGAGGATAGAAGAGCTTAACACCCCTTTTCACTGAAGCAATGGCTCAGGCTTCAGTAGAATCATGACTAAGGACAATTAGTTATTTCTCTGATCACCTCCAGCTTTGCACAGAAGTCAATCAGCAAGGCTACCACAGATTTACACACCGGTTAGCAGAGACTTCTGAGGAACTAATATGGACTAGTGACTGTAAGAAAAGAAACAGGACCTCAAACCACCAACGTAGGGGCAACTCATTCTCCTTGAAGTCCTGCCAGAGTGGGTTAGTGCTGGTGTTTCATATTCACATGTTTGGGGTGTTATTTGGTAAAATTCCAAGTCAGGGAGATGATATATGCAAATTCCAGTGTATAGAATACAGTCACAGCATCATAGAATCATTTTGGTTGGAAAAGACCTTCAAGATCATGGAGTCCAACCATTACCTAACTCTGCCAAGTCCAGTACTAAACCATGTCCCTCAGAACAACAACTCTGTCTTTGAAACACCTCTAGGGATGGGGATTCAACCACCTCCGGGAGGAGCCTGTTCCAGTGTTTGAGAATCCTTTCAGTGAAGAAGTTTCTTGTAATACCCACCCTAAACCTCCTCTGATGCAATTTGAGGCCATTTCCCCTTTTCATACCCCTTTTCATACTTGGGCAAAGAGACCTCAATAACCTCAGGTTTGGAGAACTTGAGAATCCTTCACAGAGCCCTTAGGGAAAACAGATTTACAAGTGCCCACAGCTCATTGGTTTTCTTCTCTCCCTCCAGATCTCCCTCATAAGACAGAAAGGAAGAAGAAGGAAAAAAAGAAAAAAAAAAGGCTTTTTAATAGTTATTTAACCATGATTAATAGTTACCTAATCAACAGTTACTTAACCATGGACCAGTTTCTTGGTCTGAAAGAGATAGTGAAAATAAGTGGTGGAGCTGAGTGACTATGCCTGCACATCCAGAATAAAGGGAGGGGGGAGGAGAAGGGCTTGAGGGCTTAGGGATGTGCTGTCAATTTGGTTTTGGTCACTTCTAACCCAAAATGCTCCTTTTTGACCGAAGCTTCTCCATATGTGCAGCAGATGGCGCAGCTGCAGTAGCTGTCCCACTGCCACCCACTGTCCCTGTGCCAGCCCAAGGACCATCTGAAAGGGCTCCACTCACTTGCTAGTGGTCTCATCCTGCCTTTTTTGACTGGGTCCTGCAGTGTGCAGCCTCCAGAACTGGATTTTAGCTCTCTCAGAGCAGTTTACAGTGATAAAAGCAGGCCACCAGCTGTCCCAAACTGGGCGGGGGGAAGGGGGGGGGAAGACGGGGCGGGGGAGGGAGGGACATCCACAAGGGATGCAAGATACACAACTCCATCAAAAGATGGATGTGCCATAAACCCCCACATCAGCACCTCCTGGGACACTGGCATGATTCACAGCCTTGAACTCAGCCTCTCCTTGGGATGTGGATGTTTAGAGCAGGGTGAGACAAAGGACAGGCTACAAAACAGGCCATGGGGAGCAATCCTGAATTGGCTCAGGTGCTTCATTTCCATACCAGGAGGGAAGAGCCATACTCCCAGTGAAAGGCTTGCCTCCATATGCAATGCCAGCCTGGGTGATGAAGACCAGAGCCCAACCAGCTGCCCTAGGAGCCAGAAGCCAACCTCCTCCCACTGCCTGCACCCTTCTGGGCCTGACTACATTCATCGGAGAAGACTGGTGCCTCTCATCATGGTTGTAATGGTTCCCACTGGACTACTATTTCTGTCTGGGAGTGACAGAGGAAGGCAGTGTGAAGCCTTTATTTTTGGGACTCCAGGCTATCTTTGCAGGCTTTGTGGTTTAAAGGGCTATGCCTGCTCCTTTTATGACAATCGACTGCTTCTTCTCTCATCTTCAAAGGCTAAAGCTAAAACTTATTACACTGCCAGTTTTGTCCTGGGCCAACAACTCCTTCCCCAGTCCTTATGTTTTGAGCAGAGCACGATCATGTCTCTCCTTATTTTTCTTCTTTCCCTACTTTTGTTGTGCTCTTTTTGGGGAAGACTAGATGGTTGCCTATAAAAGGGAGAAACCTGTGTTTGTGCACAGATCTCTGGGCAGCTGGGAAAGAAAATGAAGGGGAAAATATTATCCTGTGTGAAAGCATCTTGGCAGCTGTGGGTGAACAAACTCTGAGAGGAGGGACATGGAATAGGGAGGAGAAAAAAAGAGTTGAAGATGTTATTTTGGTGAGGAAGTAGCTGCGTCCTATAGTTTTGTCTATATTTGCTTCTCCCACCCATCCTCCAAGCTGGAAGCTCTTCAAAGCTTCTTGCCCTCAGCCCATGGCCTTAGTTGCTGAGCAGAAACAGCCACAAGCAGGCTGCCAGCCAGCCAGCTGCCACCTTTGTCCCTGTGGTAGCACTGAAAAGCACAGCTGGGATGTTTCCTTTCTTTCTTTCTTTTTTTTTTTTTTTCTTCCTAGAACAGTCACTTTTTTCCTTTTCCTGGAAACACATTTTTCAAATCCAAATTCGCACAACCCTTCTGCATTTCTTCGCGACAGCCACAGGGTGTCAGCAGCTATATGGAGTGGTTCCCTAAAGGAATCCCAACTCCCTGAGATGTTCCAGTGCTTTGGGGTGGACCTCATCCTGTCCTGTCCCTCCATCAGAGTTTCCCCTGAGCACAAGAAAGCCTTATCCCACATATTCACAGCACCCACAAGGTGCTGGCCAGGACTGACTCCAAGCACCCAGCACATGGCACAGGCACAGGACTTTGGGGATTTTAAGGCAGAGAATGCCAGTTCTTCCCCAGTGGATAAATGATCCAAAATGATCTGTGAGGTGGTGGTATGTCCTGAAACAGGAAGTCTTTGAGGGATGGATGGAGATCTGGGAGAGGAGAAAAACCCTGAAGTGACAGGGCTGACAATGAGATGGGCTAAGTTTCCAAATTCATAGAGTGTCAGAATGCATTTAGTTGGAAGAGACCTTTAAAGGTCTAGTCCAACCCCCTGCAGTGAGCAGGGACATCTAGATCAGGTTGCTCAAAGCCCCATCAGGGCTGACCATGAATGTCTCCAGGGATTCCAGTGTGTTCCATCACACTCATAGTAAAGAACTTCTTCCTCAAGTCCAATCTAAATCTGCCTTTCTCTAGTTTGAAACCATTGCCCCTGGTTCTATTGCTACAAGCCATTGTAAATAGTCCCTCCCCAGCTTCCTTATAGGCCCCCTTCAGGTACTGTGTTTCTGACAGTCTGAAGCCAAGTTCTAGGAAATATTATCAAGGAGACCTTAGTGGGATAGGGACAGCCAATGCAGGCCCCAACCCACCTTTACAGCCTCATTAATGCATTATTTGGAGGTTCCTGACCAGTAACAAAAAGCTGTGTCATGTCCTGCTCATGAGTTAAAAACTGCCCTTCATGTTTCCATCTTCACCTGAGGAGGGAAAAAGAGGAGAGAAAATCCTCAAGTCCATGGGTGGAGCCGGTATCTAGTGCTCGAGAGGAACATCAGGAGATGCAGGGAGTGAGTCCTTTGCTGGTCATAGAATCATAGAACTGTCAAGGTTGGAGACCTTTGAGATCACCATATCCAACTGCTTGTTCCTTTTGCTATCACTCATCCCATTTTGTGCTTCGAGTGTCCCATCTATAATATGAGAATGGTGAAATCTCACTCTCTGGCAAAAGTCAAGCAGCATGGGCATGAAGTTTTGTTGAGGATGGAGTAAGATGGCAAAACCCCTTAACCCTTCAGATCCCACATTTCTTTCAGAAGTGTTCCTATCCACTCCCTAGACAAGACAAAACAAGGTGCCACTTCAAGTAAAGCAGCTCAGAGCTGGATATTTCAGATGCAAAGACTAGGGAGGGGTAAACTAAACCAACCTGAAAACAAATAGATGAAGACTGAGCAGCCCTGCTCTGTCTGGCTCCAGAGACATCTTTTTGTCACCAGTTACCTGCATGCCTCCCAGGCACACACTAAATGTGGGATTCATCTTGTTTAACATGGCCTTCCTGAAAATTGGACATCTCACCTAATGAGTCAGGCAAGTTTTCCCTCTAGTCAATGGAAAGAGACAGGTTTCACCACAGGGCGATTCATGCCATCCTAAATAGGTGTCTCAGGCAGATGGAGTGAATTGCTTTCTGGAGATGCCAGTCTCTCTCCATTATCTATAAACAGCAACTCATTTTGATTTAATGCTGATGACTGGCATTAGGTGAGACAAATTCCAGCCTGAGTGACTGTCTGGCATCTCTCACAGATGTGCCATCCGCCCTTTCCTCGCTGATGTGGCAGAAGGCGTGTGGACAGCTTCTTATAAAGAGCCTTAATTTTGAGGGCAGTGTTTCTTTGCTCAACATGTCATATTAGAAGAGGAGGATTGGAGAACTCTACTTGGATCTCTTTCTACCTTGGTATGCTACTTTAGTACACAATTATGAACCAAGTGCTGCAGAGCTAGAAGAGCTGCAGACAGAGATTTGTCAGAAAAGAGACCACTGGGCAGCTTGCAGGTAAGAACTAACAGACCTCACCTGGAGTACTGTGTCTAGCTCTGGAGCCCTCATCACAAGAAGGACATAGACCTGATGAACAGGGTCTATAGAAGGACCACAAAAATTATCCAAGGGCTGGAGCATCTCTCCTACAAAGATAGGCTGGGAGCGTTGGAGTTGTTCACACTGGAGAAGAGAAAGCTCCAGGGAAACATTATAGAAACTTTCCAGTACCTGAAGGGTGCTTAAGAGAAAGCTGTGGAGGGACTATTTACAAGGGCACGTAGCACTGGGACAAGGGTCAGTGGTTTTAAACTAGAGAAAGGTAGATTTAGGGACATGAGGAAGAAGTTCTTTACTATGAGGGTGATAGAACACTGGAATAGGTTTCCCAGGGGGGTGGTAGAGGCCCCATCCCTGGAGACATTCAAGGTCAGGCTTGAATCTAGTTGAAGATGTTCCTACTTATAGAAGGGAAGTTGGACTAGATGATCTCTAGAGGTCCCTTCCAATCCAGTCTATGAGTCTATGATTAGTGCAGAACTGACAGTGAAAAACAAAGGATTTGCCACCACTATCCTCGTTGTATACCTACATGCTTGTCCAAACTGGAGCTTCCCATGAATTCAGTTTCCCAGTTCTATCACACAGCTGCAATATAGCAAGGTGGCCAATTCACAGAATATCAAGAGTAAAAAGAGTCTGTTAACCAGCTGGGCTCATAGGAGGGCTCATAGGCTAATCAAACCTACACTGTGTGTATGCCTTTAACCAGAGAAGTTGTGTCATACTCTGTACTCTCTAAAATCACTTCCACCTTGTGGATGAGCAGCTTCTGGTCAGTACTGAGATATCTGATTCACATATGATGAAAGGTGTAGCCAGCTCCATAGTGTTGGGATTTGGTCTGTGAAACCACAGAAGCTCATCTGTAGCTCCCAGGGTTTTGAACCATGATGGAGTCAGTTTTAATATACTTAAACCCATTTCCAGGCCCCTATGATGCTGGTTACTGCGCTTTATGATTGGACATAATATGCCACAAGCAACTGTAAACATGGCTTTAGTACAAAAGAACAGTGCTTTCAGCAGGGGGGTTGGACTCAATCTCTGGAGGTCCCTTCCAACCTCCAACATTCTCTGATTCTGTGATTCTGATCAGCTATGAAGGAACCTGGAAGAACCTGATTATGTTCAAGCTCCTTGCTGTCCTGTCCAAAACCAAGTACAGCACTGTGCTTGGTTAGAAGGGAGCTTTGGCACCACCTCCTAAAAAGCATTTGGTCTGTCCATCATTCCTCACAAGTTCCTTTCTCAGGGGACCTCTGTCCAGTTCCTTTTGGAGACCTCTGTCCCCACACTTAGCAATGCACTTCTCACCATCAGCATGTACTCAAGAACAGTTTGCATCCTCAATGCCACACTTATGAATGGGTAAGAGACAGCTTTCAGCACCTGATCAGCACTGACCTCCCATGTCTTTCTGCACCAACACAAAATAATCCAAGTAAAGCATTGTCTGCATCATTGTATTGTTGAGCTTCTTTCTCCTGATGGTGACCATTTCCAACATCACTGGCAGAAGTGGCACACACCAGGCAGTGGGTCACCTCCTGACATCTGCCATGTACATTTCCCATCCCCTGCAAAGGGTTTTCAAAGCAAACCTCTGCTGGGATGTTTGTACAAACATGTGTATTTACTGTGTCAACACACATTGGAGAGCAAACACATTAAAAGGAAAAGGAAAAGGAAACAGAGTAAGAGCTGAGGCCTCTCCAAACCTCATTCCGCCACAGCTCTTCCCTGGGGTCACAAACTGATGGTAAAAGCCCTCATTCACAAAATCTCACCCCTCCTCTTCCCTGGCAGGCTTGTGCCTGCCCACACAGCCACAGGGACCAAATCTCTCTGGCCAGTAGATGTCTCTGTGCTGGACATATGTCTGAAGACAGAAAATGGAAGTGGTTTCGTGACAGAAAGCTTCTTGGACATTTTTGGCTCAAAATCAGGAAAAACAGCTACGATGTAGCAAGGACTTCAAGGGGTACAGTGGTTCAGGAGACAGTGGCAAGCATAAGAGTGCTGCAATAAAATAATTTCTGGTTCATTTCCTAGTCCTAGTTAACTCCAATGTTGCTCTGTCTTGCCTGCTGTGGAGTTGAACTTCATGGAATCATAGAATGGTTTAGGTTGGAAGGGACCTTTAAAAGTGACCTAGTCCAACCCCACTGCAGTCAGCAGGGACATCCTCATCTAGATCAGGTTGCTCAGAGCCCCAAACAACCTGACTTGGAATCTTTCAATGCCCTCTCTGGGCAACCTGGGCCAATGTTCCACCACTGTCTGTGTCAAAAACTTCTTCCTTATATCTAGTTTAAAAAAACCTCACTTTTATCTTAAAATCATTGCCTCTTGTCCTGTTACAGAATTTCCTGATAAAAACATTGTCTCTATCTTTCTTGTACTGAAAGGCTGCAAGAAGGTCTTCCCAGGATCTTCTTTTCTCTGAGCTGAACAAACCCAACTTGAAGGCATCCCCCTCATAAGAGTCCCAATGAAACCAGCCCCTGAAGAACTCCAGGCAGAGGCAAGCTCCTACACATAAACCCAGTAATTAATAAATTTCCATTTTTCCCCAAAGTAGGTTGAGAATTTCTGGAGTTATTCATTCTTGTGATGCTGCAGCCAGGAAGAGCTGCACTGAGAAAGAGAAAAAGATGTTTAAAGAAAACCAGTTCCCCCTGATCTCTCACATACTGGGTCCAGCTGTTGCTTGCATTCACTGGTTCCTCTTGAGCTCAGCGCACAACTACACGTGTGTGTGTGCACAAGCACACAGACAAGACAGAGGGAATTACAAAGCTGAAGGCACCTAGCACTTCCCAGCTGTCAGTTCCAGAAAAAAACAGAAATAAAAAAATACACATCATGATTTAAATGCAGAGACATCTACCACTTAAGTAGAAGAATCCCTGCTACAAGATGTGAAAAGAACAATTTAAATATGTCTCAGAGAGAACAGAGACATAAACATTTGCTGGGAAGTCCAGCAGAGTCTAGATATGGAAAAAAAAAACTGAAATCAAAATCATCCCGAAACTTGGGGAAAAGTATAGAATTATAGAGCAGTTTACATGGGAAGGAACCTTTGAAAGTCATTTAGTAGTATTTCCCTGCAGTGAGCAGGGACATCTTCAACTACATCACACTGCTCAGAGCAACATTCAACCTGATCTGGAATGGTTCCAGGATGGGCAACCTGGGGCAGAGTTTCACCACGCTCATAGTAAAAATTATTGCTTAGATCTAGTCTAAATCTCTCCTCTTTTGGTTTAAACCCATCACTCCTTGTCCTGCCACAACAGTGCCTGCTAAAAACTAAGTCTGCATGTTTCATGTGGGCCTCTTTAAATACTGCAAGGCTGCAAGAAGATATCCCTGGACCCTTCCCTTCTCCAGGCTGAACAGTGCAAAAACTTCATGTGAATGCATGAAACAAAAGCCATATGAAAGTTTGCTTGGTCTGGTCCATCCCATAGCACTGGTGGCAAAATCACCCTCTAAACTCCATCCCTTGCCAGGAACTGCCTCCAGGACCAAGCATCCAAGCTTATGCTGGTACAGCACATGGCAAGAAGGTTATACTGGGAGCAGGGATCATCCCCTTTGCAGGAACCCTAAACCAGTGCAGGTTTCTGCAGCACTTCATATTGCAGAGCCTCAAAATTCCCACACAAGACCTCCTGTCAGCAGAAAGCCTGGCTCTTGGGAGGGGAACAGCAGGGAAACCATAAAAGAAAAATCAATGTTGAGTGATATGATTGACACTTCAAGAAGTGTTTGGCACCTTGCCAAGAAAAAAATCTTCATTGACCAAGTGTACGGGAAAATTCCCTTACCCAGATCCACTTGCCTGCTTCAAACCATCCTGCCATGCCTGTCTGCCACCTGGCAGATTTTGGTCACTGGGGATTCTCTCCACAGCATGGACATAGGATGCTGTAGGAAGCTGGTGGTGAGAGGAGTCCTCCCCATAAAGTGATGCAGGGGAAAGCCTATGTAGGTGAGTAATGTATAAGAGAGATCACCCATTCACCACCTCTAGGAGTTCAGTGCCTAATTTTCAGATCACTAGATCCAGAGTTACTCTACAGCAACC
The DNA here is from genome assembly GCF_027791375.1 of Indicator indicator. Lineage (NCBI taxonomy): Eukaryota > Metazoa > Chordata > Aves > Piciformes > Indicatoridae > Indicator > Indicator indicator. Next base: position 12,693,652 of record NC_072012.1, on the reverse strand, counting down.
TAAGGCAGCCTGAGCTTTTGCAGGGTGCATCACAAAATTATTTCAGTTGGAAAAGATCTTTAAGGTCATCATGCCCAGCCATTACCTAACCCTACCAAGTCTGGTGCAAACCCACGTCCCTCAGCACCACATCTCCATGTCTTTTAAACACCTCCAGGGATGGGGATTCAACCACCTCCCTGGGGAATCCATTTCATTGTTTAGAACCCTTTCACTGAAGAATTTTCTTCTAATTTCCAAACTAAACCTCCCCTGGTGCAATTTCATGCCATTTTTTCTTATGCTATCACTTGTTAATTGGGAGAAGAGACCAACACTACCGCACTACAACTTCTTTCAGGTAGTTGTAGACAGAACTACTGGAAGCTGGGTGAAGACCTATGCAAGTACTTTGGCCAGTATAAATTGATATCTCCCTAAACAACCAGGATAACAGAAGCAGCTTGTTACATTAGGAGAGGCTGTCAGCATGCTCCAGAGCAGAGCTTGGAACACAACATGATGAAGAAATGGTTCAGAAAAGGAAAAGGGACTGAACTCAGGGAGGGCAAATACTTTCAGGTGATGATAACTGAGTGCAAAGAAGAGATCCAACCCCTCTACTGCAAAGGACAGCATGAATGTATGCTTGTGAGTACATGGCACAGTCCAGCTGCCCTGAAGGTATTGCTGAGGGCATGAGTGCAACACTCCAGGATGCAAGTTGAATAGCACCTGGGGATCTGAATAGTTCTCATGGAGCACCTGAGGAGCCTGAACTTATATGACAAGGCAGGAGGAACTAGGATTGTTCAGAGAAGATGGATGGGAAGTAGGATAACCATCTTTAAGTGGAAGAGAAAAAAGAAGAGGATAAACCTTTCTTCATGTTTGGTGTCGGTAGTTAGTAGACAACAGTAGAGAGACTGGCTTTAGATTGTGAAACTTTCCAGCCATAAAGGTGAAGGAACCACATGACAACTGACCTGGGGAGCCTGGCAGTTCAATAGACAAACAGGCTGGAGAAGCTTCAGCCAGGGGAGATACAGGTAGAGTCAATCCTACTTTCAGGTTTCACAAGCTCTCAAGTTTCTCCCAACCCAATTTTCTACTGTTGTGATGGTTTGAAACTGTACAGTTCACTGTGAGCAACCCCCATGCATAGGGGAGGTTCTGACTGGGACTGGTTCTGCAGCTGCTGCTTTCAGTGAGAGGAGATGCTCCCAACCTTGCTGAGCTGACAAGGACCCAAAGCCGCCTCCCAGAAATGACAAATCCCTGTTCCTCACCCCGGATGGCTTCAATGGGGGATACTGTTCAAATCAGCAGCTCTCATGAGGACATTTACCCACATGCTGCACTCCCTTGTACATGATGCTACATCCCATTGCTCTAGGTATGCACCCTGTTCACAGCAAAAGGAAGCATGCTCCAACTGCTGCTCAGAAGAGCACACCATGGAACACATGTCTTAGCAGCCTTCTCCAACCTAAATGATTCTATAATTCTGTAGTGTCTGTGCTTTCCTCTGCACATGGGGGCAAAATGTGGCAATGTTTTAGAGGGATGGAATCATAGAATCACCTGGTTGGAGCCCTTAAGACCACTGAGTCAACCATAAACTAATATCTCCCTGAACACAGCTGTTAAATCATGTCCCTTAGCTCCTCATCCAAACATCTTTCAAATGTGCTCAGGGGTGGGGATTCCATCACCTCCCTGGGCAACACATTCCAGTGACTGATGACCATTGTGGTGAAGAAATTTTTCCTAATATCCAATCTAAACCTCCTATAGTGCAACTTGGGTGCATTTCCTCTTCTTCTATCACCTCTTACGTGGGAGAAGAGACTAACTCCCACCTCACTACAACCACTTTTCATTGTAGAGAACAATGTGGTCCCCCCTCAGCCTTCGTTTCTGCAGGCTGAACAACCCCAGCTCCCTCAGCCACTCCCCATAGGACTTGTGCTCTAGATCCCTCACCAGCCTCTTTGAGCTCTGGACATACTCCAGCATCTTAATGTGCTTCTTGGAGTGAGAGGATGACATGGTGTTGTTTTGTCATAGGTTTGTGCTTGGTATCACAAGTTTCCTGCTTCAGTGTTTTCCATCTGCAGCCTACCTGGCATGAGTAATATTGTCTGTTACAGGGGATGTGAATCAGGTGGAGGATGTGAGGCAAAGGAGACCATTTCCTAGACTCCATCACAAATACTGCCACCAAGCCCTTTTCACAGTAAGGACTGGGAGAGCATGAGCCATGGAAAAGCTAATACCACTTATAAAACTAGCCTTTTTTGAGGCGTTTTCCCTGCCACAATGTTCTTCTTTTACAGAGACTCTACAACAATATCCTGCAAACAGTTCAATGTCTCCTGCTCCCCAAACAATACATGGCAGGCACATGAATGCCATCCTAGGTCAAGCTGAAGACAGAGTGAATCTATCTGGGTGACATCTCACTTCATATGCTTGATCTAAGGATGATGACTACTTTGGTTAGCCATGCAAGAACCTCAATACATCACCCTCCTGAAACCAGGATGCAGAACAACTTCTGGTATCTATCCCCACTATGCACTTCTCAAACCTCCTTAGTGATGAATTACATTGAGTTGGGTTCATTGTTAATAATTCTACAATTTACCTAACAAATTCAAGGCTTGTAGTACAGCTTCATTAATATGTTTAATTTATTGTTATATTTCCTTCAGGTTAGTGGTTTGAGAGCCCATCACAGTTTAATCTCTGTAGTTATTATAAAGTGCTTGTTTCTTGTTAAAATGCAAAACGGAGTCAACCAAGGACATTTACAGATGATAAGCCAGCCACAATAAATCTCTCTCCCAGGTGAAATAAGAGGGCATTGAAAAGGTGATGAGCACCAACCATTTTAAATACTACAGACACAGATGATACATGTAAAAAATGCTCAGATCTTCTCACTCTATCTTCTTGGGATAGTCAGAAAACCAGAAATGAGTCTAGGTTACTCTGAACTCTCATCCTGGTGGTAGCAGGCCTGAATTGCAAGATTTCAAGCAAATAAATATACTCCAAAGCATGGCATGGAGGTCACTTTGCTTCGTCAGAGCATGTCCTACCTCTCTAGGCACTGGTCACAAGCCCTGCAAGGACTTGGAGGACATAGGCTGTTACACATATAATGTGGTCACCAAACACCTCATTGATGATCCAAGGCAGGACACCACAGTAAAAGGAAAGGGAAATGTACCCTGATCCTCAGAACATCTTCTTGTACAGGACCTTTTCCATTGGCTAGGAGAAGGAAGGGAAGTTTTGCACTCTGCAGCAGCTTTGTGTAGATGAAAGAATCTCATCATCTTCTATGGCTAGAAGAATCAAGGAGCATCCCTGGAGGTGTTAAAAATGTGTAGACATGGCACTTTGGGACATGGTTTATTGGGCATGGTGCTGTTGGGTTATGGTTGGACTTGATGGTCTCTTCCAATGTTAACAATTCTATGATCATTCCCAAGGAAACTTCTCACACAAGCTCTCTTGCATTGATGACTTCCCTTTGCAGCAGCAGCAACTCTGCACTATTGTGCCTCAAGACAAGCCATGTAGAGCCAGATGTCAAGGAGTCAGCCCCATCCATCGCTCCAACACAGAACTCGGAGGACACAGACCTTGCAGGAAGGCAGTGAGTTACGCTACAGCTGCTCTGCCCAAGGCCATTCAGAGAAGAAAATGCTGCATTTCACAGCACTGAGGATCTATCTGCAGATGCAGCATGAGCTGAAGTTAAATTTCAGCCTGGAGGCACAAGGCCAGTACATTTCTCTGAAAGGCAGGTGGAGGGTGAAGGAGAGCACAGGGGTCAGGATGCTTAATTCATGATAAATTGGCAGGAGACTTGAAGCTACCCAGAGGTGGAAAAAGAGCCAAAAGGCACTTGCAGCAATACCTGTCACCCTCCTAGAGTGAGACATGAGCACATACATATAGAGACACACATTATAAGCTGGTGAAGGGTCTAGAGCACAAGTCTTGTGAGGAGCAGCTGAGGGGAGTGGGGTCATTCAGCCAGGAGAAAGAGGGGCTGAGGGGAGACCACCTCACACTCTACAACTCCCTTGAAAGGAAGTTGGAGCAAGGTGTGGGTCGGTCTTCTCCCAAGTAACGATTAATAGGATGAGAGGAAATGGTCTCAAGTTGCACCAGGGCAAGTTTAAGTTGGATCTTAGAAAAAAATTTCTCCAAAAGGTTTGTCAAGCCCTGGAACAGGCTTCCCAGGGAAGAGGTGGAGTACCCATTCCTGGACAAATATAAAAGCTGTGTAGATGTGGTGCTGAGGGATGTGGTTTAGTAGTGACTTGGCAGTGTTGGGTTAACAATTGGACTTGATGATCTTAAAGGTCTCTTCCAACCAAAATGATTCTGTGATGCTACTCAGTGATTCTATATAAGCTCTTTCCCAACAATTTCTCCAAAGTGTGCTGTCTTACAGGAAAGTCAAAGAGAAATTTAATTGAGGATGATCCAGGCAAGATAATCCTTAAATTAGTGTTCGATAGGTGGGACAAGGCAACCTAAGAGTCATGCTGCTCTATATGCCCAAATCCCAGGTTGGATCATGGGATGGAGAAGATCTTGTTTAACCCCTGATAAATTTAATTCAAAGCAGAATATTGGCCGCAGCAGTGTGAGTTTAGAGTTGGGTAATAACAGATGTGTGTGGAATTTCCAAATCAGGGCCCCAAATAGCATGTCTGACTTAAGCATGCACACATGTCCCACTGCAGTGAGGAATGTTCAACCACGTTGCCAAAGAGAAGCATCTAGCAGCAAGGTTAGAACAGGTCAGTAGAGCTGGGGCAAGTTCGGTATTCCCGGGATAGAAAAGACATGAACCAGATAGCACAAACTGAGGACATCTTTGAGCCTGGGACAGCGATGGAGAAGGGAATAAGAAGGTGTGTTGATGGAGTCACAGAGGGCACAGCATGTCATATGAGGCTGAGGGAGACGGGATTGTTTAGCCTGAAGAAGAGGAGGCTGAGAAGTCTTAGTGATTTCTACAGGTACCTGAAAGCAGGTTGGAGTGAGGTCAGTGTTGGCCTCTTCTACCGAGTAACTAATGACAGGGCAAGGTAAAGGCCTCAGTCTGTGGCAGGGGAAGTTTAGGTTGGGTATCAGGAAGAATTTCTTTACTGAAAGAATGGTGGTGCACTGGAACACACTGCCCAGGGAAGTGGTGGAGTCATCATCCCTGGAAGTATTCAAAAACCAAGTAGACATGGCACTTTGGAATATGGTCTAGTGGTCATGGAGGTGTAGAAGGTTGGACTTAATGGTCTTAGAGGTCTTTTCCAACCTCAGTGATTCTGTGATTTTATGCTTTTATGGCATATCTCAGAGCAGGTAAAGATAAGGTGCTTCATCATGTCTCTGTACCATAAGTTTTTTTCAAAGCCTGCCCTTCCTGGGCAGCCAGCCACCAGTGCCAGCCCTGATCCATCAAAGGTTTGTTTAGCTGAAACTTTCAACCTTAAGGACACAGGCATGCAGTATGGAAGCATTATTCCCCTAGGAGGTGGGTCAAGGAAGCTTCTGTAATGTTCTGTGCCCAGCAGAGTCAGGATTCTTGCTATGTGATGTGCTTCAGCCCAAAAGCTCCTACAGTAGACACTGAATATTTATGAGAGTAAGACAAGGATCAGCACACCTACAAGACACAGGTTGCAGCTTGGTAAAAGGAAGGACAAAAATAAAATGTTTAGGGGGGTGGTGGAATATCAGTGCTGGATTTTCCAGCCTGCAGAAAGCAAGAAACAATCAGAGTCAGGGAGTTCCAAGGACCTTTATCTGGTGGTTGTTCCCCAAAAGGCATGCAGTTAGTGGCACACGTATGAGCCATAAACTGCTCCTGCTACCGCAGCTGTACGAGTTAGGAGGGGCCCCAAGCTGGCACCCCTCCAAAGGATGTCTCCTCCACTCAGACACAAGGGAGATGTGTTGGCGTTTAGCTTCACACATCTCAAAATTAATGTTAACAAAATGCCTTCTCCAGGCTCCCATACAGTGCAGCAGAGATAGGCAGCTCTTGAAGGTGTTTTGTCCCACCAGCTCTGAGCACCTACTTTTGAACAGAATGAACCACCTTCTGACTAAAAAAGGAGTCCAGCCTACCAACTCAGCCTCCCTCCAGAGCTTTTCATCACCACTGATGTTCACTGTGGGAGGCAAAAATAGGCTGCATTTGAGGCATGCTAGTACAGATGATGGTATGGGGAGGGCTCTGGTGTGACCTGTCAGTGTAAAAGATTGCCCCTGGAGAAGTGCTGCATCCTGCTAGGAAACCAGCTGTGATCCACTCTGACTTGCAAGTGACTAGGGACATCACCTGGGGCAGAGCAGGGCTTCAAACCCTACCTCCATCTTGTTTGAGGTGGGGTTGTGAGGCAGTGGAACAGGCTGCCCAGGGAAGTGGTGGAGTCATCATCCGTGGAGGAATTTAAAAAGCATAGAGATATTGTGCTGGGGGACACAGCTTAGTAGTGAGTTGGTTGGGCTTATGGTGATCTTAAAAGTCTCTTCTAACCAAAACTACTCTCTGATTCTGAGTTCACACCTTTGCCCAGCCTCTCCTAGGAAAGCCAGCACAGGCACAGCCTATGCTGCCGCAAGGTAACTCCTAGCATGTGGAAGCACAAAGTCTCCCAGAGGCACAGTGGCCTCCATGTGGTGGCCACTTTCCCTTGTATGTCTCCATAGACTCCAACCTCAGTGTCTCCAGGAACTTGTCTGGGCCATTCAAGCACAGTGGAGCTGCTGCCTTTGCCATCATGGGCAGGATGCCACAGGAAGAGGGGGAAAGTGGGAAGGGAGACTTGGCTTCACCATGAACCCAGCCATCAGCTGGAGAGGCACTGGCCCCCACTCCTCCCTCAAGATGCCACTTTGGTTTTGTTCGCTTCTCTTAGCAACTGGAAGTCTCCTACTAGACAATATGGTTTGCAGCATCCATGGGGCACCAGATTCATCTTTCCCTCTGGGATTTTCAGTTAGGGAAAAGGCAGAGTACTGACAGGCTAGAGTTCAGCTGCCCTTGGAAAGCTGTCAATGTGGCTGGCAGAGTCCTCCCCCCACTGCTCCCCCCTCTCTCCTCCTTGCATGAAGAGCTATTCTAAGTCCTGCTTGTAGCCACCTTTGTGATTTCCCTGGCAAAGCCACCTCCCTGACATCAGAGCAGAACAATAGGCTGTTGGGAACCCTGAGAGCAGGGAGGCATCTTTCCCCATCCCAGGAATGGAGCACAGTGATTGCCCCTCCCCAGTCCCAGAAGATGATCTATACTGCAGGATCCAAAACCTGCTCCAAAGACCCAAGAGTGTGTCACCAAGGGCTTAGGGGAGTAGGCTGAAATGGGTCACTCTTTGTTTCAGATATGTTAGTACAGAGTGGTCTTCCATATAGACCACCTGGCTAATGTATGGCTTAAATCTACATCCAGCATCCTAATAACAACATCCAAAGAGCCTTAGGCAGTGACAAGACACCAGATACACACATTGTGCTTTTTTCTATAAGTAACCTAATAAGCATCTTGACTGGCTGCTCAGTGTAGTTACAGCCTAAACCTGAAGAACTGCAAAGCTTGAGTGTTAAACTCCCACAGCGCCAAGGAAGAACATAGCTGGAAGAAGCTTCTGGCTCAGTTACTCCATATCTTGTACTATCCCCATCAGCAGTGGGAGAACATGGATCCACCCAGCAAAGCAGTGCCAGTGGGATACAGCCCTGGCTGCCACAGTGCTGAAAGTGTTTCAAGCACAATATGGTGCCACGAGTGACAGCAATCTCTTTTAAATTGCCACTCCCAGTGATCACCAACCCCTGCCACTGACTTGGATCATGGGAACATGATGGAGAGCCAAATGCCATCCCTGTGGGGCATTCTCTAGAAAAACAGCTGTGCTCATTCCTTTGTCACTGCCTGATGTCAAGGTGGTCTGGAAAATGGGCTGATGTCCATACCTTTTCCTAAGATCCTCCTCTGAGTCACAACAGGGAAGGAGCACAAGATGGGCTGGAAGGAACACTAAACTAACCCTAGTGAGATGCTACTAGCTGGTAGTCTTGATAGCTCAGGCTTCACTTTTCCACATGTGAAGGACCAACTCCATGATCTAACCATACACAGAATGATAGCTTGGAAATAGTAGATTAATTGCACCCTGGCTACAACATCTACATATCTCCTTATCACTGATGGGTCAAATCCTGCTGCTGGAGGGATGGACAGCTGTGCAGTTGGTCAGCCTCCAGTTGCTCACATCACTCGTGCTTCACAGTATCAAGTATTACTCTACAGCTGAAAGCAAGATTTGCATAAACATAGAACATAAGACCACCATACCACATCTGGTCTCATTCTAAGTGTGTTTTGTTTCTCCCAAACCTCAAAGAATGTGGTTGTGCTCATGACAGAAATTCAGACAGATTTGTTGATGATGTCAAAAAAGAGGTACAGCCTTTACAGGCCAGTGGTGACTATTAGAAAGATGAAGAACCTCAAGTAGACATGCTCTAGGTTCCTTATCTTTATAGGAAATGCAAGCACTCATATTTGTTGAACCTTTAACTTGAACTGAGGCTGTGTCCAACACCAGTGATATAACTTTGCAATCACTGGATGCAGAAGGGACTCCAGACACCAAGCTGCTTCTTCCCTCTGGGTATGACTTGTTTCCATTTTTCTTGATCTCCTCACACCCTCAGGAGGGGGCAAGGGGCTACTCTGTCCATCACACTGATAGGAGTGGCAGTGAAATTTCATTCCTGCCACTGCCTGTCCAGCTCCAGGGCAGTAAGATACAAAAACACTGCTGCTGACACTTTCTCTCAGGCCCACCAACCAACCAGTGGACACCAATGGCTTTGCTCTGCCTGCATGGCCAGGTCTGACATCCCTTCCCCACCACTGCTCAGCTCTGGCACAACAGCAGGACTTGCAGCCCTCCTTTTTTATCTCAGTCTTGCTCACAGACAGCAAAGCTGGGGGAAGCCCTGCTTCAGGTTCTCTGGAACAGGTCTGGAAAGGCAGCTTTGTCATGTGGCCTTGAAAAGCCAAGCTTGGTTAAGCATCACACCAATGGCAGGAGGACTGGAGACAGGAAGAGGTAAAGATGTGTTTGGGGATACAGAAGTTAGGTAGTAAGAATGAGAAGGACTGACAGGGAAAGGAACCACAAGGTGATAAGCACCTGCCTTCACCCTCCTGGCTGGAAACATCTCCACCCCTTCTCTCCACCTGAAGACAGCCTCATTTCCTTTGGGTTTTGCTCATTGGGTGTCCTCTGTCTCCAACCATCTAGCAAAGAAGAGGACTGCAGTAACTGCAATCCATGTGGCTCCTGGTCTCATGTCCCACCAAGTCCCTCCCAGTTCCAGTCTTGGCTTCTTCTTGGCCAATGATTTGTCATCCAGCTCTGAGATCTGTACATCTGAGCAGAATCAGGCTAAAAGATTGGTGATGCATCTACACAGCTCTCTGCTGTCTCTGCAATAAGGGAACCAAGACAGAAAACCTCAACAGCTCAAAGCCAGTCCCAGAGATGGACTTCACACCTCACTCTCACTCTCACCTGCTCTGCTCCCCTCACACCTTTGTGCCTTGCTCCTGATCAGCAGGGCTTTCTAGTCTTTCAGCTCCAGGTCGCTCTTTCCACTCAATGTCCTCTTGTCTGTTTTTCTGTTTCATTCTTACCTCTCACCACCATGGGAAGGACACACAAGCAGGTTTTCCTCAACTTGTTCCAGCCACATGGATGCTGTGCCATTTGGCAGGCTGCAAGAAGGGTTGTCAATGGAGAAGATGCCAGCAGACCTGACCCACAGGATTTTCATCCTGAAGTGGGGGGGGGCAAAGTGTCAACCTCTATGACTCACCCCACCACCCCAAAGCATGTGGGATGCCTGAGTCTCAAGGCCTCCTTCTAGAGGGACTGGCCAAGCCCTTGCCCAGCTGGCAGTGATGGGAGCTGAGTTTCTTCCAACATGTGGCAATAGTAGCTGCTCCATGAGCATTCAGCACTCTTCCACGTGTTAATAAGCAGCTTTGTTCTGCATCACCTAACTCTCTAATATCAGCAGAAGTTTATACAGCCACAAATTAATAGTGCAGGAGAGCAATCAGTGCAGAATGAGATACGTCCTAATGTGCTCTCTGGAAGGGGACAGGAAGACAAATGCTGGGGACATTCTGCTTGCCACGGCCTCTCAACCCTGCCAGCTGGGCTGTGCTGCCACCACTAACAAGTTGCTTTCCCTTGCCAAGGATAACAGAGCCACTGGCACCCTACCCCATTTTCAGACGCAGCGGCACTCTGCGCTTGGCTGCCTGAGGAACCCAAGTCAGGAAGGATGTTTTTGCACTTGTCATTTCTCAAGGAGGGAGGAACCTCTCTCCCAGCTGCTTCGGCTCAAATCCAGTCTTGATGTAATCAAATGTGACCTCTAGCTGTCTGTGTTTAAGGCTGCCATAGCTGCAATATCATTCATGTGGTTAGAACTAAGTCATCCATCTCCTCAACTATAAATACCTGCTAATCATCCCTGAGGACCTGCAGTACTCCATAGATGAAGATGCCTGGAGAAAAGGGTGCTTTGCCTCTAAGTATTCACTTCACTCCTGGAATGCAGCCATCTCTCAGTGTGGAACACAGAAAATTTTTTAACAGCTTCTGGAAAGTTTGACCAGCAGAAAACCCATAGAAATTGCCAAAAAGATGAAGGGCCAACCCCACCCAATCTGCAGCCAGGATGATGTGCTGAGTTAACAGAACCACTTCTGCAGAAACTATGGCCAGACCAGCTCTGCAAGTTCATCCAATGTTGCTTCCTGCTTGACATGGCAGAAGCAGCACAGGAGAAGGAAAACTTATCCATGCTATTTTAGACAACACCAGCCACTCTTGCCAGGCTCTGCAATGTGAGGTGGAAGAGAGATCAGAGCAGACAAAAAGCCCTTGGAATAGGAGGTTTCTGCAAGAAAATCAAACTGCTGACTCTGGTGTCACACAGTGTGATGTTAATTTGACAATTAATGCTCAGGCTGATAATAGCAGGTCCCACCTCCTCCGCTGGAGCACCTGCTCCCCCATTCCAATCCTGTACTCCCCAGGAATCCACAATGAGGCGAGACTGCAGCAGCCACATCGTGCAGCGGCTCCACTTGCACAGCCCTGCACAGCTGGGACAGAAATCTTCAAGTTTGGGTGAGAGGTGGCTTAATACAAGTGCAGTTGCCTCATCTGCAGCGTTGTGACAGCAGCTTCACCAGCTTGGTTCATTCTCAGGCGCCAGACACCTCTGCTAACTAGGACCTGCTGGCACATCTTGCCTGGAAAGTAATTGCTGCCTCCACCTCCTCCTTCTCCCCCTCCCACAGCTGATAGGGGAGCTTTTAAGGACCTTGTGGGAGGGGAAGCACCTCTCAAGCAGGGAATCTTTTGGCATCCTCCTCCTGCACAGAGGGAGAAGCACAACGTGGAAGTCATCACTCTCAACCACCATCACAATGGGAGGCTGATTTTTTGTTTTGTTTTGTTTTGTTTTTTTGCTGGTTGGCTGGTGCTTTGAGTTTGGTTGCATTTGTTTTGTTGGAAGAGAGGAGAGATTGCATCACAGTAAATAAGTCACATCTCGCTTTTCCTTTGCAGTTGCAAAAGGACCAAAGGATTGCAGCTATCATGGAATCATTTAGGTTGGAAAAGACCTTCAAGATCATCAAGTACAACCATTAACCCTACTCTACCAAGTGCACCACTAAGCCATATCTCCAAGCACCAAATCTAAATGGCTTTTGAGCACATCCAGGGATGGTAACTCAACCCCTTCCCTGGTCAGCCTGTTCTAATGCCTGACAGCACTTTCAGTGAAAACAAGTTTTTGATAATGTCCAGCCTAAACGTCCTCTGGTACAGCTTGAGCTATCCTTCAGGCAGAGCAAAGCTGGAGCCCAGCCAAAGATTGGCTTAGCCATCAAGCTTGACAAAGTGTAAGAACCCTCTCCTGAGGGTGCAACACACCTTTCAAGGGTGTGGATGGAAATTGGGGCTGGGCTTTTCATTCATAGCGGTGTCAGTTTGCAAAGGTATCTCCACCTTTCCTGTGCCTTAATACAACTTAAACTTCAGACTATAGCTCAAGCCATCTCCTTGGGACACAGGATCCTACGGCCCCCTGGGACCATAGGGAGGTATTGGTAAAAGGAAGATTGGTTCATGATGCCATGTGGTTGAGATTCCAGCAAATCAAGTTTGGAGACTTCAGCCTTCTCTCATAGGGCTCCAACACCATCCCAAGGCTTCAAGAAACTCTGAATGGGACTGTAGATTAGTAGTCAGGAGAGAGCCCAGGTATGACACCACATTCTCCCTGAGCTTGCAGATGCAGAGCCGGTGATAGAGAGAACTCAGAGCTGCTGATCCAGTGGAAGAATAGGTAAGATTTTCCTGCCAGCAAGGTCAGGGCAGCAGATCACTGACAGTAAACTCTAGTCCAGTGATACTGGACAAAGGTCTTTCCAGAGAGGAGTAATGGCCCTGTGCACATCCTCCTTCCAACCTGTTGCTATAGTAGGTCCACAGGACATTGGATGAGTTTTGCACTTCTCTGTCAGCCCCTTCCATGAAGCTTGTTTAAGCCCTGGCTAATAAAGTAAATCAGGAAAATATTGCACTGGCAAAGGCATCTCCTTCTCTCCTACCAGTTCAACCTCTGTTTCTTTGCAGGCAGCTTAATTAACTTCATTAGCAGCGCAAAGAAAAAAATCTAATGGCTTTAGTGCTTTGGGGATAGATATTTGTCTTAGTGGATGTTTGTAGGTTGAGTTATGGCAGCAGGAGATGCTTCTGGTCCTCTTCAAATTTGTATTTTGTCAAGACCTAAGTGGCTTTGCTTAGGAGCATTCCAAGGATTTGGCCTGGGTAGTCTGATCATAGAATGCATTTGTTTGGAAGAGACCCTCAACAAACATCTTTCCAACCCCTCTGCAGTAAGCAGGAACGTCTTTAACTAGATCAGGTTGCTCAGGGGCACACCAAGTTTGACCTTGAATGTCTCCAAGGATGGGTCCTCCACCACATCTCTGGATGTGTCCCAGTGTGAACCTGTCCCGGTGCTTTACTACCCTGCTCTAACTTAAAACTATTGTCCCTTGTCCTGTCACTATTGTAAACAGCCCTTGTAAACAATCCCTCCCCAGCTTTGTTGTAGGTCCCCTTTGGATACTGAAATGATATAAGATCTCCCTGGGACCTTCTCTTCTCCAGGCTGAACAACCTCCTTCATTCTTGATCTCTGGTCAAGGAACAAAAGTAGCAGATCCCTAAGTCCAAAAACAAGCCAGGAAGTCAGTGAGTTGATTTGCAGCCAGGGAAGGAGGACAATACCTGCTCATGGTTGTAGTGATTGGCCTAGCCACATCTGGGAGATACCCACAGAGGATGCAGCAAGAAAAGCTGTCTCTTGTTCTCCAATGTGATGCTCATAAGAGCTCACAGCAGTCACAGCACTGCAATGCTGGATGATATCCAATGGAAAAGCTGCATCAGCATGGCTGCAGGGCACATGGCATCAACTGTTCTTGTCAGGTTCCCATGGCTCTATCAGGGTTTCTCATTAAATGGCAAAATAAGGAAAACACCTAAGAAGCTGCACAGGGAGAATAAAGCTTATCCCCATCCTGGACCAAGAGCCTCACTGCTGTGTACAGACACAGGAGAGTTTATTCATGTAGGTACAAACCAACCGCTGCTCACAAGTGCAATCTCTGTAAACTGAAGAGTACAGATTTACATCTCGCACATCAAGAATGAGGTGTGTTAAGAGTGTGACCAGCAGGTCAAAGGAGATTTTCCTTTCCCTTATTCTGCCCTAGTGAGTATCGGGTATGGTTCTGGGCTCCCCAGTTCGAGACAGGGAACTACTAGCTATAGCCCAACAAAGAGCTATAAAGACGCTGAGAGGACAGGAGCATCTCAGTGAGGAGGAAAGGCTGAGAGACCTGGGGCTGTTTAGCCTGGAGAAGACAAGACTGAGAGGGGATCTTATCTATGATTATGAGTATCTAAAGGGTGGGTGTCAAGAGAATGAGACCAGAGTACAGGGGGCTGATCACTGCTCTAATCCTGCTGACCATGCTGGTTAGCTGTACAGTAGATCACCTTGGTGGTACAATGTGAAAACAGCTACTTCACCTCTCCTTGATGCTGCAGTAGCATATCTTAATTGCACCATCTTCATTGTGGATGTGCACCAGTGCAAAGGAGCCTTTCATACCTGGTTCCTTCTCAAGCCATCCTCATCTGATCCATACATGTGGTCTAATGGGGTTCACAACACAAATAAAGCAAGTCACTGAGTAGCCATTCCCTGGAAGTCATCATCCAGAGCCTGCATATTATTTGAGAAGAAATCTCCCCATGTCACAGAGTAACTGGGGTTGGAGGCACCTCTGGAGACCAACTAGCCCAACATCTTGCCTACTGGAGGGTCAGCTAGAGCAGGTCGCTCAGGACACTTGCAATCAGGTTTAATCTCAAACCATGGAGAATCCACAAATGGTTAGGTCAACCCATCTGGCATTCATTCAAACTTACACTAAAGAAGTTTTACAGCAGGAAAGTTTTCTCTCTGCTAGAAAGGCTTGGACACAGGGGTCAGATGGGGTGAGCCAAGGTGATGATAGATGTACAGATCTAATCAAGAGAAGCCAGAGCAATTGACCAAATGTAAATGCTCTGGCAAGTTCCCAAATGAGACAGCATTGACTGAAAAGACAATTAACCCCAAATTCAGTTACAGTTGAGGCACTATAAATGTTACAAGTACATATTCTATAGAAGTTTATAGTGAACATCATTAAACTGCTCCAGTCCTTTCCAGTGTGACAAGACCCTAAACACCAAGAGCAGCAAGGGAGATGGCCTAGCCACACAGAGGTCACAGACTTTAGCAAGATAGGAAGAAATAAGTCCTTATTCTTGGGATGTTGTCTTTTATTCTGTTCAGTTAGCATGATGAAACACCTTTTAGCACTTAGTGCAGATGCAGTTTAACACCTCCAACATGGTATTAGTAGGTCAGAATAGACCCCAGGAGGAAGCAGTGTTTGTGAGCATGTGTGCCTCTCTGCAGTGAAAGTGGTGGGAGAGGGCTTGGGCAGCAAATGACATCTCCATTTAAGAGGAAATTCATGGTATTGTTTCACACTCTTAATCCTTTTGTTTCTGTGCCATCCTGAGGGCTGAAGCTGGGGGCCTGAAAATGTATTTCTACACCAGCATTCCCCAGTTGTCTCCATGTGCTGCATAACAGGTCACACCACAGTGCACGTGAGGTGAATCCCTACAATTCAAAACCCAACCAGAAGATGGGAACACACCAAACAGGCTCTAATCAACACTAGGCACTGGATTATCTTTTGCTCAGGGCCATTAGATTGAAGCCACAGCAAAATTCCTGCAAAATATAGGGTGAACCTATAGGCAAGGGAAGAAAGGCAGCAATTGTGGTCTCCATCTCTTTTCCTGCTCGCCTGCCCCTTGCCAAGGGGCACGTCTGTGCTGTGATTGTACATCTGTGTGTACATCTGTCACACAAGCCCTGGTCCCTCCTCACCATGTGTCCCCAGACGTGCATCTCACACATCACGTTGCTCCTGACTGGAGGAGTCTGCTTCAACAGTCTTTGAAGTTCATTGCCACGCAGCATTCATCAGCATTAAGGGGACCCTCCACAGTGGAAGAAATAAGGGGGTGTACTTGTGCCTTGCAGGCATAAGCACTGTGTTGCCAGCCCTCCTGCCTCATAAATCTGGTCGGGGGATGTTGCTGGTTTCCTTCTTTGAGGGCAGCTGCTCAGTAGGATCTGTGCTGTACAGAGGTATGGAAGCCACACTGTAAGCAATACATGAGGAAATGGCTTCAAGTTGCACCAGGGGAGGTTTAGGTTGGGTATGAAGAATAATCTCTTCCCCCAAAGGGTTCCCAGGCTCCCCAGGGTAGTGGTGGGGTCACTATTCCTGGTGGGATTTAAAAGCCATATAGATGTGCTGAGGGGTGTGGTTTAGTGGTTATGCTGGGTTAACAGTCGGACTTGATGATCTCAAAGGCCTGTTCTAACCAAAGTGATTCTTTGAAATCAACCAACCTGGTCACTCAAGGGCCAGAGATTTTATTTAGCATTCTACCATAGAGATAACCTGCAAACTTCCTGCAGCACCACACAGCATCCTGGCTCCAGTGAAAGAAAGAGGAGACACAGCAGCCAGAGGCAATGCCAAGAAACATACTCCAGGCTTCCAGCTCTCTCATATGGCCAGCAGCCCAGAAGATGCTTCAGACCCTCTCTGGAAGCTGGATGAAGAGTCATTAAAGCACAGATGCAACTCTGACAGTCTGCCACCTCCCTTCATTATGCGCAAAATGCTCCTGCGGGTTGCTGACAGGTCTGGTGATACACATCATGAGCTCCATCTTGAGTGAGCAGCTCAGTCCCTGCATCAGCAACCTGGCTGGGATGCTCTGGAGATCACCTCTGCAGCTGTGGAGGGGACCCAGGGGGCAAACATCACTGGCATTGGTACAAGAGATGATAGAAAACCACCCAGGGACTGCTGTATGCAACAGACCATGGATAACTGCATCCAGTTCTGGAGCCCCTATTACAAGAGGGATATGGACATGCCGGAAGGTGTCCAGAGAAGGGCCACCAGGATGAGCAGAGGGCTGGAGCACCTCTGCTATGAGGAGAGACTGAAAGAGTTGGGGCTGTTCAGTCTGGAGAAGAGAAGGCTCCGAGGTGACCTTATTGTGGCCTTCCAGTATCTGAAGGGGGCTACAAGAAAGCTGGGGAGGCACTTTTTAGGATATCAGGTGATAGGACTAAGGGGAATGGAATAAAGCTGGAAGTGGGGAGATTCAGGCTGGACGTGAGGAAGATGTTCTTCCCCATGAGAGTGGTGAGACCCTGGAATGGGTTGTCCAGGGAGGTGGTTGGGGCCCCATCCTGGAGGTGTTTAAGGCCAGGCTGGATGAGGCTCTGGCCAGCCTGATCTAGGGTGAGGTGTCCTTGCCCATGGCAGAGGGGTTGGAACTAGATGATCCTTGTGGTCCCTTCCAACCCTGACTGATTCTATTCTATGATTCTAGATGCATGGCCACTCTAGTATCCAGGTTGAACTCTGCTCTTGGCAAGGTCAGTGAACTCAGGGCTGTTCTTCAGATCCATCATAATTGTTATGCTTTAGGGTCATCATACTAACTCTTAAGGGCCCCAAGAAAAGCCTGGACCCCACCATACTGGGTGTTATCCCAACATCAAACTGGAAGACAGAACCTCTTCCCAGCAGCACCCAGTTCAGCCCAGCTCTCCTGTCAGGCAGTGCTCTGCTGCCCACTCCTGACTTATCTAAGAACAAGGTGAAACCCACTATGTTCATGGTTTCCTTGAAGGATCCCTTGGCTCACTGTCCTTCACAACTGACATAGTTTTGCAATAAGTTAACCTTCCCATAGTAGCAGAAGTGTTCTCATGACATTCTCATGACAGGAACCTCTTTTGCCAGAAGAGTCTCCTTTTTTTCTCTAAAGCCTCCAGCTGACTGTGAACTACCCACAAGACCCACCAGACCACGTCTGTCCTCAGCAGCAGTCTCTGCTCAGTGACTTTGCTATTTGAGCACGTTCCACACAATTCTAGTTTCCATATGTCAGGCCACTGCTTAAAATGTCTGCAAGCGTTTGAGAGCATGGTGCACAACATTTGGCTCTCAGATCTGAAAGTGGCACTGATCGTAAACGTGGGGCTGTCAACGTGATGTGGGCAACATCTGCTAAATCCAGCCCTTCACACAGCCACTTTCCAAAGTGCTCTTCCAACTGTATAATAAAGTGTGTTGAAGGACAAACAGGATTTTTTACATTTTTAAGCCTGTCTGTATCTACCAGGACTTTGATCCCAACTGCTGGGTCAAATTAAAAGAAATCCAGAAAGGGCCAACGTAAAGGTCAAGATTTACTTCTAACTACTTACAGAACATACTGACATATGGTAAAGAAACAGGAAGCATGTATATGCTAGAGTTTTGTGTTTGCATGCATGCAAAATGTTAGTAATATTAAGGGCATTAAATGTGGCTTGTTAACTGTTATGTCCTGCAGCCATATACTGGTGTTGGTTTTTAGGTTTCTTAGGTTACGCATAGGTCTTTGTAACAAGCTCGGAAAAAACAACTGTTGCTTAGGGAACTTTTGAACCTCTGTGAAAGCAAAATATGCTAAATTGCCAGAAAAAGAGGAAAACAAATGTAGGATGTTTTGTGACATCCACAATATGGGAAGCTTCACTTCTTTGGACTTCCCAAGGAGAAGAAAGGGATAACTGAAACGTTTTCTAGTTTAAAGATGACGAGCCCAGTAATAGATCAAGGCTTAAAGTCTAACTGAGGGCCTCCAATTACCACTTGTTTAAGAGAGCCTGTGAAACAGAGTCAACTTAAGATCTCCAAAAAGAAAAAAAAAAAATGTATGGTCACTAATAAAGGCAGGTAGAGAAAAATCCCAGCATAAAGCTAGGAAAGCCCCCAGACCCCTCTTGCACCAATAAGCAAAGCTGTGCTGCTTGTCTGTAGCCTGGAGAAGCTTTTGTGAGCTGCTTTCAAAAGATTTGAATAACTTCACCGTTTGCCTCTTTCACGGGGCAGAGAAAAAACACTCTTAGGCTGAGAAGAAAAGCCCCACGCAACATCATCCTGGGAGGCTGTCTGCTTCCCCACGTGGCCTCCCCGACCTCCCACCTCCAAGCCCCATTTTGCAAACAAACCCAGCCCTTCTGACTTCCCAACAGCTGCTCCCAGTCTGCCCAGCTCCCAGATGGCACCAGGCTCCCCAGGCTCATGCGCAGCCCCCGGCATCTTGCCAGCTTCCAACAGTATCGGCATGCCCAGCACTCCACTTTGACATGTCACTGCTGGGGTCCTGCTTGCCCAAAGAGGGGGAGGAGGAGGATGGTTAATCATCTGGTTGCTCATGGATTTTTTGTATTATTTGTTCTTTTGGGGGTTGAACTAGATGAGCTTTAAAGGTGCCTTTTAATCCAAGACATGCTATACTTCTATGAGTTTATAATTCCATGATTCTATGATTCCATGAATCTATGATTTTAGGATTCTAGAATCATTGTGATGCTCTCCAAACTGGATTTTGGGAAGAAAAAATTTTCCCTTCCCCCACCCCCAACCAAGAAGGGGAGTGAGCACTGAACCTTTCAAAGCAGCTGCATACCTCCTATCCAGTTCATAAACACATTTAACCCTGCACTACGCTGCTTGCTTTCATCTCCCACTGAATTCAGTGCAGGCTTCCTGGCTCGTGAGAAGAGGGGTCCCAGATGAGAAAACAATTTGACAGATGCTTGCAAAGGATTAAGAGTTTCCAGTCTCTCAGAGAGGTGCCTGCACTGATGGCAACATGATCAGAGGGAGAAACTCTATTCAGACTAAACCGAAAAACTACCTCCAGTAAGTGGATTATGTGCACTTTATCATCCCACCAGAGCCTCCCTCTGCCATCTCTCTTGGAGTGGTGGTGGGCAGTATTATAATAATCTCTGCACTTGGTGCAGCAGCAGCATTGCAGCAAGATTAATGAACCTGGTGACTGGCAAGGAAAACTTTGGGGAACAATTTATCGCACTGCTTCTTTCAACACCCCCTGCTATGGCTGGAGGGTGAAGATTTCTCTTGATTCAAGAGAAATTTAGGGTCATGCATCAGTATTTCCCATACAAAGCAGAAGAAGCTACAGAGGCTGACAACTTGCTCAGGAGCACTTAACTGGAGTATTTAATTTCCCTCTCTTGTCTGAGTGCAATAATCCTGTCACACATACATACACGAGGGTTCAGAGGAAGCCACAAAAGCCAGCACAGAGCTGGAACCCATCTGCTATGAGGACAGGGTAAGAGAGCTGGGGTTGTTCAGCCTGGAGAAGGCTCCAGGGAAGCCTTCTGATGGCCTTTCAGTACTTAAAGGAAGCCTGTGAGAAAGATGGAGACAGGCTTTTTAGCAGGGCCTCCTGTGACAGAACAAGGTGTGATCGTTTCAAACTGAAGAAGGGGAGATTTAGACTAGATATGAGGAAGAAATTTTTCAGAGAGAGGGTGGGGAAACACTGGCCCATGCTGCCCAAAGAGGTGGTAAAAGATCCACCCCTGGAAACATTCCAGTTGAAGATGTCCCTGCTCTGTGCAGGGGAGTTGGACTAAATTACTTTTAAAGGTCCCTTCCAATCCAAACCATTCTATGATTCCATGAATGCCATTGTCGTTCCCAGGCTCAAAAAACTTGGTTTCAAGCCAAGCAAAACGTCTCTTGTTGCTCTTTGTTTCAGTCAAGACTAATTCACACCATTTGTTTCCTCCACCTTTCTTACCAAAATGAAAGATTTGTAAAGAGAAATGAGTCAGGTTAAAAAAAAATATATATTCAGCTGACCTGAAACAAAATGTGTTATTTTTCTCCTCTTTACACTAGTCTTTTATTATTTATCATCAAAAGCAATGTCACTACCATGCTGATATTATTCAGTAATGTTTCTGTTGGTTGCTTTATTGCAGTGAATTCTGAAGACAAGATTGGTTTCAAGAGGAATCATTCAGAACTTTCATTGCAAAACTCTAAGACAAAAAGATTTTTCAAATTCCCACCTATGTCTCGCTTGCAGATTGCTCTCAGACAAAAAAAAAAAAAATTATCTGAATTTGATACAAGTTTTTCCATTAGGATCACTCTGCATCTGTGAAATGAAGTGGGATCCCTGACCCTACTCGGCAGTGGGTTGGATGAGTTGGATTTCCTGCGCATTGCTGCACAGCTGATCTCTACACGTGTCTGGGAGGTGCTCAGGGTTTCTGGGTGAATGGAAGCCAGACCAAAGACGCCCTGGAGTGGTTGTGCTTACTCCCAAAGAAAAGACAACCACAACAGATTTATACAGAGGGAAAAGGGGAAAAAAAATAAAGAAAGATAAAGAAACCACATATGGAAACCTCAAACCTCCAAAACCACACAGACAAATTTCTCAGGTAGGAAAATCATAGAATAATAGAAGGGTCATCTAGTCTGGCTCCCATGCAGTCAGCAGGGACATCCTCAAGTAGGTCAGGCTGCATGGGGCTCTGAGCAATGACCTTGAATGCTTCCAGGGATGGGGCATCCACCACCTCTCTGGGCAACCTAGGCCAATATGAATTTCACCACCCTCAGTGTAAAAAAAAAAAAAAAAAAAAAGTCTTCCTTTTATTTAATGTAAATCTCCCTTCTTTTAGTTTTAAACCATCACCTCACTCTCCTATTGCAACAGGCCCTGCTAAAATGTTTGTCTCCATCTTTCTTACAGGCTTCCTTTAAGTACTGAAAAGCTACCTGAAGGTATTCCTGGAGCCTTCTCTTCCCCCTGCAACTCTCTCAGCCTGGTCTCACAGCAGAGGGCTTTCAACCCTCACACCATTTTTGTGGACCAGCTCAAACATTTCTCTCCTGTGCTGGGGACTCCAGAGCTGGACTCAGAACTGCATGTGAGGTCTCAGCAGAGTGGCAGAATCCTCTCCCTCTACCTGATGCCCACACTCCTGGTTTCTGGTCTACAAGAATCTGTTACTAGCTCATATTCACTTTTGAAAATACGTGCCCAGAAACCAAGATACATCACAGCCCTAACCTCAAGGCATCTTTCTTCATTCATGATGGCAAATTCATGCGTGCAGCAATTGTGACATCTCCTGCTGTTAGCCACCAGCTGACACATGGCAAGAGGAG